>NC_089744.1:50761598-51081598 GCF_040412425.1 Macrobrachium rosenbergii
TAACAATACTTTTATCATTCTCTATTACTTTTTTAACTAGCAGATGGAATAAAGAGATGGAGGAAAAGAAGTTTTTCTATTGCAAGTTGGTCTCTCTCGCTGCCTGATTGTACGTGCTGCCTGCGCCAGCGCGAATTCTAAAAATATTTCCTAAATATTTTTGTACCAGTATTAATTGCTAACCCCATCGTAATTGTAAACTCGAAATATCGTAAGTCGAATTATCGTAACTCAAGCACTACCTGCATTTGATAATTGTCTTTTCTTTAATATCCAACTTGTACTGTACTGATTTATGGGATATTTTAATTCTAAGATGATGTGCTTAGCTACTGGGTTTCATGTATTCTAGCCTAATAAATGGCTAATCCGCACCCTCCAGGTCCCAGTGATGCGGATTAATGATGGTCAACCTGTATACATACATATATATATATATATATATATATATATATATATATATATATATATATATATCCCTGGTTTCTGACGGTGGTTCCGTTCTTGCGCAGCGTCGTAACCCAAAAAAATCGTCGTAAGCGGAAAATCGTCGAAAATCGTCAAAAATCATAAGAAAACCTTACTTTTAATGCTCTGGGTGCATTGAAAACGATGTAAACTGCATTATTATTGAGTTTTACATCAAAAAAACCTTCAAATTATGATTATTCTGCTGTTTTGGGGCCATATTTCTTCCGTCGGATCGGGCGCACGACGCATCGTAACCCCGAACATGCGTCGTAAGCCGGAAATAATTTCTGATGAATATATTTGAAAAGCGTCGTAACCTCGGAACGTCGTAAGCGGGAACCGTCGTAAACCGGGGACTGCCTGTATATATATATATATATATCTTCTTCTTTTAACGTGCTTTTATTCCCATTTTTGTATGGGGTAAGCACGATGCCTTCTTTTGAAGGACTTTTTGATTTGGCTTTGGGGTAGACCTGTGGTCTCGATCGGCTGCCCTGCCTGATATATGTATATATATATATATATATATATATATATATATATATATATATATATATATATATATATATATATATATATATATATATATATATATATATACCAGGTGTTCCAAAATTAGAGGCCCCCTCCACAGAACAAATGGAAAGTTATGAAGTTTTCGGCTATAGCCTATCTCCAAGTACATTATTTTAAGTTTCTATTAAGGTATTTTTCATTTTACATTTCTTGTATTTTGAGACTGAGTGACGGAATTAGATACAGCCATGGCTAACGACTCGTAGGAAATCAGATGGATTGACCGAATCCGGGCTATAACCTTCAGAGAGCCCAGGGATGCTGGCGCATCCTTCATTTCACGTTCATGGATAGCTAAATACATTAAAAGAGATGAATCCTTTGTTAAAAGAAACTGGAACAAAAATCCACATGACTGTCGTCGCGAAAAGAGTGAGAATCTTGGAAGGCCTTAAATCCTTTCTCAGGAGTCAAAGGACATCATAGCTGAGGTAGTGGGTAGACCAAGATAGTCTTTACGTACATTGGCGCTTGAACTAGAAACAAAAAGGGGAAAGAAGAGAAGTTATAGTGCTGTATATTGTGAGTTGAAAAAATCTGCTATCAAGCCATTTCATGTTATCAACAAGCCCAACATCACTCAGCAACAGAGAGGAGACCGTGCATGGTTTTGTGGTTCATTTCTTAAAGATTGAGATGAAGCTGACTTTCTCCATGTTGCCGCATCAGATGAATTCTTCATTTACACAGTCAAAAAGCCAAATCATAAAAAAGACATCATTTAGGCTGCAAAGTTGGATGATATCAGCAATGACGTGCGCTATCGCCAAGTTGTGAAATTTCCTGAATGTTTGGGAATTTTTCTCTGTTTCACAGCCAAACGGTTAATGTGGATCATCAAAGAAAAAGGACAGTCATGGAATGGCGAATACTTCAGAGAAACTGTGCTTACTGGTGGAGTATTTTCTTTCCTCAAAGATCCTGAAAATGTGTTATCTGTTGAAGAAGTCACATTTTTGCATGATAAGGCACCATGTTTCCAGGCTCTTCAGACACAGGAGCTGCTTCGAAACAGTGGTATCGATTTCTTCTCGTCAAGTGAATTTCCAGGTAGCTCCCCTGACCTTAATATGTGTGAAAACATTGGTAGTATCTTAAGGGATCGTGTTGAAGCACGCACAGTGAACTATGATGGTATACCAAGCCTCGACGACCTGCAAAGAGAGGTGACCGAAGTGCTCAGGGAAATGGAGTTTGAGTCTCAGCTTTTTTGCGATTTGCTGAAATCATACCCCTCAAGAATGCTGGCTGTGGTACTGGCAGATGGAGGCCACACAAAATAATAAATACTCAGAGAGAAACTTATATAAATACCTGTTGTGAATTACTTGTTTTTGTCCATATCAATTTTAGTTTATGCTGTAGAGTAGAGGGGGGGCTCTAATTTCAAAACACCCTGTATATATAATTTATGTATATATATAATTTATGTATATATATATATATATATATATATATATATATATATATATATATATATATATATATATATATATGTGTGTTGTGTTGTGTGTATTATATACACATATATATACACACACTACTTTAACATCTAAAACGATAGAGCCTATCAAAGAAACACAAAAGAAAGGCATGGTTAACCCTTTCCAAGTATACAGATGCAGAGATTTGAAAAGAGATAACTTTTATAATCTTTTAACTGCACTACCTATCCCAGAATAAGACTGCCTCCAAACTCCCTGTAAGCCAAGTTGATCTTACTGAATGATTTTATCGGGTATTGGGGTCACATCTTTAAAGGATTGAAATTCCAGCTTGTATGATTAGGACTTAATCGGTATCATGATAAAGCCATAAAATTCATTTGGTCTTTCACCTTCATCTATATATATACATAAAAGTGTTTTGCATATGTACATTGTCATTCACTCGACTCACCCTGTAAAGAAAGTAAGCCCAGACGTGTTCTTCCTGCTTCAGCCATAGAAAAAATGGAAAAAACTGAGACGTGGTCTCCCTGCTTGTGCCAGGTCAGTTGCATACGACTTTCCCATGTGAGAGAAAAGATAAAAAATCGGCCCTTGACCGATGTGATGAGAGTTTATGATCGGGCATGTGAAGTTACCAATATTCCAAGAAGGACTATGGAAAGAACCACCAAGGAAGGGAGAGATATGGAAGAAGAACTTGGAGAACCAACGTTCAATGGATCTAGTCTGATGTAAGAAAAAAGAAAGAAACGACAGTGTGGGTGGAGGGATTGGGCTTGCACCATCCAATACAGAACTTAATCTGCCTTTTTCTATAAGCTGATGAGATTTTTCCCTTTGTTTACAAGGGAATACGTCCTCAACTTTCAGATTTAAATACAAACCATTCTGACGAGACCTCTTGTCATCCGCCTTGACATTTTGGTTTGACTATAATAGACAATATCTCGTTGCTACCGTCTACTTTACTTTTGCCCAATGTATGAATAGGATAGGTCTAAGTCAGTCTAAAGTGGTCTGGGGTATTATCTAACCTATGATTTAGGCCTAGCATACATTCCCATTAGCTATTCCAAGTGTCACCCAAGCAACAATAGCTTACCCTAGACTTTGCCAATTAGCATAAAATCTGCATGGGGTATTGCTTCAAAAATTTATTTTTCCTGTAGTATTTTGGTTGCTTATTAAGAATTTACCGTTATTTTTTTGTTGGTCGACTGTAATTAACCTGTAATTAGCCTAAACTCAGAAGCTGTATGCTGGCCATCATGGAATGCTATCGTGCATGCTGTGTTATAGGCTAAGGGATCTTTTGGTAAAAGGTGGAGTTTCCTTCACGGGGGGGCTCTGCCCCCGATTAAGTAACGCGGCCTGCTAGGTCAGGGTACGTTAGTATAGGCCAAGCCTAGTTTCTTTTATAATAGGTTTCCTGGTAGAACTAAGTTATAGGTACACGGCGGGTATTTAGCTAGAAATGGCAGTTTCTTATAGTATTTTGGATGCTTATTAACAATTCAACGTTAATTTTTGGCGGTCGGCTGTAATTAACTTACAATTTACCTTTGAACTCTACCCTACGGTAAGGGGGACCCCGATGGGAATCCGTGGTCTCCATACGCGATCTTCACGAGACGGAGCACCGGTACGTCTGTTTTGAACGGTTCATATCCGTCTGGCAGGTGCAATAACTTGTTAACGTATGGGTAACTCACCCCCCCGGGCCAGTACTAAACACGGTGAAGGGACATTCCATTTGGCCGACAACAAACAAATGCACCGCCAGTGTCAGAAGCCCTAAAAGTGTTGAAAAAACCAGTTTCCAAGGTACTGCACTTGCCGGACGGGATATGAACCATTCGAAACAGACGTAGCCGTGCTCTGTCTTGTGAAGATGGCGTTAGGAAACCCCTTGTTGGATGGACTTCTGGGGACAATTACAGGTTAATTACAGCCGACCGCCAAAAAATAACGTTGAATTGTAAATAAGCAACCAAAATACTATAAGAAACTGCCATTTCTCGCTAAATACCCGCGGTGTCTCTATTACTTAGAAATACCGATTTCCTTAGCAATCCCTTCTTACACATAGGCCTATGGCTCCCTAATGACTTGTGCATGCGTGGAACCATTCCATAACAACATAGGCCTAGCGGTCGGTCTTTCTCCGAACGTTTTCCCCGAGCCAAAACCCCGCGCTCCCGAAAGGTCCCCAACCGTGTTTTGGTAGATAAGCTACGAAGTTAATAAAAAACACCACCTCCTTCATCAGCAACACTAGGCTATAGGCTAGGTAGCCTATAGGAAAAATCAACTTCCAAGGTAACAATCTAGTCCGTGCGGTGCTTTTGCTTAGATTTACCGCATAAAATCTTACCTTACTGGCAGAATTCATGTTTAAAACATATATCAAACGGTCTGCTGCGAAGATGTCTGTACACGTCTTCAAGGGGATTTCGGCGCCAGTTGAGTATATAAATATAATTACAAGTGGTAATGTTTGTACAGGCGAAAGTAACCGATAAGCAAAACGTCACAGGAATCACGCCAGGCGGATGAACATTTGAATTCACGTGACATAATTTACAAAATGTGAAGCCATTTTAAAACAGAAAAGCTATTAAACTCGCGTCTGCCAGTAGCTCAGAATATTCACCTTTCAGTGAAATAATTGTTGGAGAGGAGTGAAGAAAGATTCCAGAATGTTGCTATAACAACTACTTAACAATGGAGAGAATCTCGGTGATGTGTCTTTGCCACGACTCTCTTTTGCCAGATATTTTCTTTCATTCCTTCCCTGTTATGACTTTTGAGTTTTAGTGCTGACGGTTATCTATGCATAATGTGATATTTCTCCATTCACGTTCCCATTTTTCTCTCTTACTCATTATCTTTGAATAAACTAACATTACTATAACCGTTTGTTAGGACTTTTATTTGTAAAATCGAATTTCTATGTATTTGCATCTTTCCCGGCATGCTTTAAAAGATAAGAAAAAATCTAACGCTCTACCCTCAAATTCCTAACTCCCAATAAAAAAAATCAGCATGGATGTGGCCAGGAATGCTACCTGGGGTGGGAGCTACAATTAATAAGGACTGTGAGTACCTAGGAGCAATTGGTGCCTCTAGAAGAGTTGAAATGTATAGCTTGACGAGATGTGCGCCATGAATCCGTAAAGTCCCGCACAACGCGTTCACTATAGAGAACATCCCGTTTTCTGCGGTGCCTTCACATCGACCTGGGGTCGATCAGAATATATGTTTATCACCATAATTGTATATTTATTGTCTTTCTAAACAATCATGCTTTATGTACAAGTAACGAATTATTTGTGTTATGTGTCAGACACTATTGATCACTATGTTTTCTGTATGAACCTGTCCTGTTTTTGTAAGAAATTAGTTTGAACTCAGGTCACCTATAAATCTTTGTACCCGTGGTCTCTGCGAAGTACACAGACGTCCGCATCCCGCTTTATAAGCGGCTCGCTTCATGAATAAACTACTAGCTACCTGTGTCTACTACTCAATTCTTCTTCTTTCCATCTGTTGGCCTCTCCCACTAGCCAGCACTCACTGCTATCATACTTTTATCCTCATCTGATGGGTACCTTAGGGTTCAAAGAGGTTGCAACCTTGCCTATTAAATCTTTTCATTTCAAAAATCACCCCCACCAAATCACTTTCATGTGTATCATAATAAAGTTTTCATCCAACCTACCCATCTCACAGACTCATCATCAACATAGAGATACGGGCTGCTCTAGGAGCAAGAGCCCATGCTGGCACAAGGCCAGCTAAATCTAAAACAACAACAAATGAATAAACTAGTAGTACTTGTCTTTCTGCTCATTATTTCACACCTCTCTCACAGTGGTGACCCCCGGAGGGATTCCCGGAAGTCATTAACGGACCCAAGCGGCAACCAAGTCTTGGCCCAATGAACCTAAACCACACCCCTAACAGACTAACTACGGCGCTCTAACAAAGCGTTCGGGCGTTAACCGACCCTCGTCGGCAGGTCGCCAGCATCATTAGCGGACCCACACGGCATGCTTCCCCCAGCATGTATTGGCGCGAGTATTACCTCACACTCAAAGTGAGAGTGCGAAATGAGCATGAAAGCAGACATTCCCAACCACGTACAAATTACCCCAAACCTCTCGAGGCAGACACCTCCCTCTCTCAACCCCCTCCCACGCGCACCTCCACACCACTATCTGCGCCCCACATGATGACCCCCCCCCCTGACGGACCAACCAAAGATGGCCCTTAACATAAGGTTGCTGCCATTCACCAGGGAGAACGCAGCATCCTGGTTCTACAGGGTCGAGGGGCCATTCAGGGTAGCAGGCCTAACGGACGAGGTGTTGAAGGCGGACATCACCATCAGCTCCCTCCCGGAGGAGATATACAAGAAGGCCACCCCTTGGTTGATGACATTGTCGGGCCCTGCCACCTTCCAAGAACTAAAATCTACTCTCGTCAAGACCTGCTCCCTGCTGGTCTCCGAGAGAGCTGCCCGTGCCCTTGACCTCACCCTCAACCCCGGGCAGGAGGGAAACCTCTCGGAAGTGTGGCATGCCCTCCAGGACCTCTTCCTCCTCCTCCCCGAGACTGACAGCAGTGGCAGGCGCAAAGAAATCAGCCTGTCGAGGGAGATCTTCCTGCGGCAGCTACTGCCAGAGGTCCGTGGGCAGATCACGGATGCATATACCCTGCCAGTCGAGGACCTAATCAGGGTGGCTCAGCAGCTGACAGATTCCACGAAGGCGGCCAAGCGGGCGACCATGCCGACACACTCCGCCAACAGCCTCCTGCTGGAGGACCCCACCACGGAGCCTGTCAACGCCATCGAACAGAAAAGGCCGTCCCACCAGTAGAAGAGGGAGGTGCTGGGGCTTTGCTATTACCATCGGAGGTTCAGGAGAGCTGCCCGGAGGTGCGAAGCCCCCTGCCCTTTCTTCCTTTCAAAAAACGGAGGGGGCAGTGGCCAACCACACTGGCTGCTGTGGCAGCAGCAGCAAAAACACCCAGGGGCCCCTTACCGGTAGGGTTCTACGTCCACAACGCGATCTCCGGCAGGATGATGTTAGTCAACATTGGAGTCATGCATTCGGTGTTCCCTCCTTCAGGAGAGGACCACAGACGCCTGCCGGACCCGACTGCCTCCCTGACGGCCGCAAATGGGTCCCCCATCCTCTCCTATGGCATCAAGCTCCTGTCGATCTCCATCCTTGGCCTGAGGTACAGCTGGGAATTCATCGTCGCTGACGTCAGGACCCCACTCCTGGGAGCGGACTTCCTCACCCACTTCGGAATGGCAGTCTACGTCAGCCACAAACGCTTGCTGGACACCAGTTCTGCCAGTCCCTGCCCTTGTCGCCAGGCCCCAGGGAGCCAGCCATCTGCTCCGTCGCATCCCACCAGTACGGTTCCCTACTGCAGGAGTTCCCAGAGGTCTTCAAACCCGAGCTCCACCAGATGCCCTGGGCTCCTGCCAAACACAGGATATACCACTACATCAAGACGAAGGGCCCCCGACGCACGCAAAGTTCCGACGGCTTCCCCCGCAATGCCTTCAGGAGGCCGAACAGGCCATCGCTGAGATGGAGAGAATGGGCATATGCAGAAAGGCTCCCAGCCCGTGGGCCACCCCTCTTCACATGGTGCAGAAAGCGGATGGCACCTGGAGGCCCTGTGGCAACTACAGGTGGCTGAACCTTGCAACAGAGCCCGACCACTACCCACTGCTAAACATGCAGGAACTGATGGCCTCTTTCCACGGGGCCAGAATATTCTCCAAAATGGATTTGTTAAAGTCTTATTTTCAGGTACCAGTAGCGCCAGAGGACATCCCCAAAACTGCCATCGTTATGCCCTTCGAGTCTTACGTCTTCGCCTTCTCCACCTTCGGCCTGAGGAACACGGGCGCGACCTTCCAGAGATTGATGGACAGCATCCTTGGAGACCTGAATTTCTGCATCTGTTACGTCGATGATATCCTAATCTTTTCCAGATCCCTGAAGGAATACCTGCGGCACATCTGGAAGGTCCTTCAGTGCCTGCAGGAAAGTGGCCTCATCATCAGGTTTGACAAATTCACCTTCAGCGCCGAGAAGGTGGAGTTCCTGGGCCACAAGATATCCCCAGATGGCGTCTGCCCAATGTCGTCGAAGCTGTCAAGAAGTTCCCCACCCCTACCTCCATCAGGACCATACAAGAATTCCTCGGGATAATCAACTCCTACAGAAGATTCATCCCAGGGGTTGCTCACACCATAGCCCCCCTGATGGAGGTCCTCAAGGGACGTTCAAAGACCTTAGTGTGGGGTCCCGACCAGCAAAAGGCCTTCCTCCTGACGAAGACCGCCCTCACCAAAGCAACATCTTTGGCCCACCAGGACCCCAATGCTCCCCTCCAGCTGAAGACGGACGCCAGCGACGTCGCCTGCGGAGCTGTCCTGGAGCAAGTTATCAGAGGGACCCCTCAGCCTATCTCCTTCTTCAGTAGGAGGCTAAACCCCACCAAGTCCTGCTACAGCACCTTCAACCGGGAACTTTTCGCAGAACACCAGGCTGTACGGCACTTCAAGTTCCTCCTGGAGGGGATACCCTTCACAATTTGAACGACCACCAGCCGCTGGTCCACGCCTTCACGAAGCTGGGGGACAACACATGGTCCTCTAGGCAGCAGCGACACCTCGCGGCCATCATGGAGTTCACCTGCACCATCAAATACCTCCCCGGCAGGAAGACCCCGGTAGCCGACGCTCTCTCGAGGATCGAGATCAACTAAGTACAGCTCAGGATCGACTATGAGGACCTCACCCACGAACAGGCTGCTGACCCTGAGACCCCTGCCTACCGTACAGCCGTCACGTCGCTGAAGTGGAAGGACGTGCCCTTCAGCTCAGGAGGATCAACATTACTGAGCGATGTCAGTACCGGACGCCCCTGCCCCCTGGTGCCCGCCTCCAGACGTCAGCTGGTCTTCGACATCATCCATGGCCTATCCCACCCCTCCAAAAGGACAACAGCCAGCCCGCTGATGGAGAAGTTCATCTGGCACAGCACACGGAAAGACGCGATGACCTGGGCAAGGCAGTATATGCAGTTTCAGGCAAGCAAAGTAGTATGGCACACCGAATCGGGAGTGGGCAAGTTCACCTAGCCAAAGAGACGCTTCGGGCACATCCACATCAACGTAGTGGGTCCTCTTTCCCCATCAGGAGGAGCCAGATACCTTCTGACAGTCGTCAACCTCTCCACCAGGTGGCCCAAAGCTACGCCCATGGAAGAAGCCACCTCCAGTGCGTGTGCGGAAGCCCTCCTCTCCAGCTGGATCAGCCAGTTTGGTGTCCCAGACGAGATAACAACAGACAGGGGACCCACTTTCCTGTCCGAGCTGTGGACCACCCTGGCACGCTTGATGGGGACCAATCACCACAGCACCAGCGCCTACAACCCCATGGCCAACAGAATGGTGGAAAGATTCCATAGGTCTCTGAAGGCATCCCTCATGGCTCGTTGCTCCTCCGAAAATTGGAAATACCAGCTGCCCTGGGTCCTCCTCAGGTTGAGAACAGCCCCCAGAGCCAACAGCGACTCCTCCTCAGGGGAAAAAGTCTATGGGGCGACCCTGGTAGTCCCGGGGGAACTCGTCGCGGAGGACAGGGACAACATTGGGACGCAGAGGCTCCGAGACAGGGTTGGAAAATTTGCCCCCTACCAAAGGACATTCACCAACAGGACATCCCCCTTCATGGCCCCTGGGCTATCCTCTGCCACCCACATCTTCATCAGGGACGACGCCGTATGCCCACCCTTAACTAAAGCCTACAGGGGACCTTTCCTTGTACTGGAAAGGAACAAGAAGGCATTCTGAATAGCCATCCATGGGCAGAAAGACTGGATATCTATAGATCGTCTCAAACCCACATTCCTGGAGGAGGACAACGGAGGCGGACCCCAAAGCCTCCCGCAGGAGGTGGCAACCCCTTGGACAAGTCCATGCACAGGAAGAAGGTGTGGGCGTCCCCAGAAAACCCAGAAACCAGACAGAAAGGCACCCCAACAAACTTCTCCAGAAGACACCGAGGAAGGCGACCATTCTCTCCAGTTGACATTGAGACAGCGAGGCCCCCTTCGTCGCCCGAGCAGATACCTACTTTGATCAGATGTTGCCTCCGTCTTTGCGGGGGGAGAATTGTAAAGTCCACGCTCAATGCGTTCTCTATAGAGAACATCCCGTTTTCTGTGGTGCCTTCACGTCGACCTGGGGTCGATCAGAATAATATGTTTATCACCATAATTGTAAATTGTATATTTATTGTCTTTCTAAACAATCATGCTTTATGTACAAGTAACGAATTATTTATACTTATGATCACTATGTTTTCTGTATGAACCTGTCCTGTTTTTGTAAAGAATTAGTTTGACCTCAGGTCACCTGTAAATCTTTGTACCCGTGGTCTCTGTGAAGTACGCAGACATCCGCATCCCGCTTTATAAGCGGCTCGCTTCATGAATAAACTGTTGCGGGCTGCTCTAGGAGCAAGAGCCCGTGCTGGCACAAGGCCAGCTAAATCTGAAACAACAACATGAATAAACTAGGAGTACTTGTCTTCCTGCTCATTATTTCGCACCTCTCTCACAGATGTACCGTTTAAAATGACATTCAAAATTTATAAATGATGTAAACCACAACCAATATTTTCATTACAGTAACGTAACTTATCTTGTGACCATCTTTCGGATTTCATAATTGACTCTCAAATAAAATGAATTCTCCATCCAATTGTTTTGAACATGTGGTACTGTGGATTTTTAACATGTAGTATTGTGGTTTTTTTCCATCCCTGTGCCGCCACGATGGTCACAAACCTGCAGTCGACTGGTCTCTGGTAGTACCGTTCTTCCAAACAATAAAAACCAATATTCACTGTTACCAAATCTAGAACTATAACTTTAGTCAAAGACTTTTTCTTTGAGAAACTTTTCAAATAAAGTAATATTCAAACTGTTACAAAATCTAGAACTATAACTTTAATCAGGACTTTTTCTTTGAGAAACTTTGCCAATAACCCTATAAGGCGTGGCCACAAATAGGCCTACTTCACCTATGCCCCACAAGGCATGGCCACTAAGTGCAACGTTTACTTAAACAATAAAGATTGCTAGGAAAACTATCTTCTTAACTAACAAAGTTTTTAATTTCAGAAAACCAACACTATGCATATAGCAGAAACTGAGATTTCAGAAACATTCCCTTCTCCTATCGAGAAGTTTGTGACATTCTTGGTCTGAACTGGTAATCTTACAAAACTAAACTAAATATCTGAACAAAAGTGAATAAAATTTTTACCAACTTCGGACAACTATAAGAATTTTATGACAGATCTTTGTCTGCAAAATATCTATAGACAATTAATTCCTTAGACATGATCTCTTAATACAGAGACCTAATCAATAAGGATATCTATCTTTTCTTAACTGTATTAGCAGCTAATTCAAGAGAATAAAACTACCCAAATTAAGATCATACTAAATCATCATCTTTGTAAAATCAGGTAGCTTTGTACATTGCAGTAAATTTTACTTTGTAATCTTCTCAAACGCAAGTCATCCTCCTGATAAAGAATGTTATCAGGCAACATTATCTCCCAGATTTATTTTGAAGGTCCTACCGTAATTAATCAAACATACTGATGTAATTTGTCGACAAAAAATATTCATGATTCAGTCGTATTTAAAGAAAATAACTACCTCTTGCATTTAATAGAGAATAAAATTTATTAACATTTAAACTGTTCCTTTTTTTCTAAATCACTTACGAATCTATGGCTAAAACAATTAAAAGTGAATGTACTACATATCAAATTGTCTTCATTTAAATATCGAGCTCAGATTTTCTAATAGTATCGTTAAACAATTAAACCCACCTCATTTTTTATGGCGAGAAATATTTTGTTCAAAGATCCGCCATGACAGAAAGCTATATCCATAAAAAGCTTTGGTCATAGGTGTACCATATAGATCATCCAAGGTAAATGCCAAGGAATCAGCGCAAAGCCTTTGAAACAGTAACCGAACCGGACAGGAGAGATTAAAAAGTTGCAAGTGAAGCAATGAGGCGAATTAGCCTGACACAACACTCCCCAGTATTAGTAGGCTACTATCACCTAACTAAAGTTTTCTGGCTGATATATGCCCATAGTTGATACAACTACCAGTAGCTGATTAGCTTGCAAGATCTCTTCTTGTCGTGGTCTCCACCACTACGGTGCTCCATAAAAATAAATAAAACTAATATTCAGACTGATTCAAGATCTAGAACTGTCTCTAACTGAGCCCAAAATAAAGATATAACTTTTAATTTGAAAGTCATTCCCTCAGGACTTTACCTCAGGGAAACTTCCCATGCACTTCAAGGAAAGATCACATAAAGTTTAAGAGAATAACGAGATCAGCACAGATAACATGTTATCAGAACTTGTGACTTTTTACTATCAGAAAATAATCAACACATGTTTTGCCAGAATTAAGATAAAACAAAATATTGCTGTGAAACTTTCGTTTTTATGTCCATAAGTTTTAAAAGAGTTATTCAATTTGAGCAGGTATGAACAGGGTTGCCGAAGATGGTGCATTTGTACCATTTTGGTACAATTTGCCTTTTTCTGGTACATGGTACGCCTTTCAGATTTTTGGTACATTTTAAGAAAAGTTGGTACATCTTGGTACAGTATACAATGTTTCTTCTAAATACATTCCTGTATTTTGTAAAATAAATATTTATAATTTATTTTCTCTGAATATTTTGTTTTCAAACTTATTCTATTGAAATTTGTAGCAATTTTCAAGGGTTTTGTAGGAAATATGCCATTGAGAATACTTGAACACCTCCCAAAATTCATCAATCCAAATTCAAAAATTGCAAAGGAAATTCATTGCAGCAGAACCAAGGGTACTGAGCTCATTACGAAAACGATAGGCCTAGAGAGTTTTGATCAAGCTGTTGAGCATTTCAGATCGAATGAATATTCCGTAATCCTTGACGATAGTCCATATTTCTGTTACTAAACAACTAGCTGTGGTTGTCAGAACAGTAGATGAGGAAAGTCAAAAGGTTAAGGACTTATTTTTACACCTAATTGATGTTAATGATGCAACGGCTAATGGGATGTGTAGTTCACTGATTTCTTTACAAAACATAACATATCTTTTGCTAATATGAGTGGATTACGCTGCAGATAATGGAGCAGTTATGATGGGAAATATTGGTGGGCTGATGAGAAAGTTAGAGGACAAATTTCCAAATCTATTTGCAATGAGCTGTATTTGTCACTCCCTACACTTGTGCTCTTCTAATGCTTGTTTAAGAATTCCAAGAACTGTTGAAGATCTTTGCCGAGATATATGCAGTTATATATTTCACAGTCCCAAACGCATTTCACAATTCAAGGAACTGCAAAAGCTTGCAGCACTTGAGCCACATAGGTTATTGAACCCATCACAAACAAGGTGGCTTTCTTTACAAGCTGTTGTGGCTAGAATTCTTGAACAATGGTCAGCTCTTGTTTTATTTTTCCAAGCTGCCTCTTTGGATGACCATATACAGTCAGTTTCAACAATTCTTAATGTTCTTGCTAAGCCCATATACAAGTTGTATATAAGTTTTCTAAGCTATATCCTTCCCATTGTTTCCAAAATGAACTTCGAGTTTCAAAGTGAAAGCGTTAGGATTTATGTCTTGTATGAAAATAAAAGTAGACACTACAAAACAATTTCGGGGAATTTCATCAAAATTGAAGTCATATTGTTGTAATTTTCTGATGTATTTACTATTGACTGTGCTAATATTTCTTCCCATTTTGATGAAAGTCTGTGGCATTTTGGAAGCAAATTTGAGAGAGGAAAGAGGATCACTGTGGAAGAACTTAAATGCTTGAAGAGAAAATGTTTGGACTCTTATACTGAATTGTGTTCTCCCAAGAGGAAGAAGCCTCCTGACGAGGCAGGAATTTAAGGAGACATTCGCCAGAGCATTGAGGTTAGCAAATTTACTGTACTTTAATGGTATGATAGTGGATTTTAGATTGCTAGACGTGGGTGTTTTTAAGAGTGATGGAATCAGTAGTCCAGAAACATTTTCAGACTGGTGACAGAGTGGGTGGGAATGTGTTTATGGGAAGGCATCTGGAAAGAAGCCTCCTGACGACAAGGAAACCTGGTGGTGGAATGATTTTGCACAACTACAACTCAGTAAACAGCATAATCGAATTTTGAAAGAGGTGATGAAAGCCAGCTTAAAAAAGATGCAAAAAAGATCTGGGAAAAGTATGGACAGCAAGAGGATCACAAAAGGAGAGGTATGCCAAAGACATAAGAAACAAGTAAAGAAGGCAGTTGCACAACAAAAGGCAAGAGCATTAGAGTTTTGACATGTAAAAACAACAGAGAGCTGGAAACACCTGAGAGGGAGAAAAATTCACAGAATTGCAAAAAAAGTTTTAGGGACAAGAACATTCGCCAAAGACTACTCCCATATGAAGCAGGTTAAGGATGGGAAATGGAGTGGTTTTATGCAACGAGGATAAGATAAAGAAGATGTGGAAGGAATATTATGAACACCTGTTAAATGAAGAAAATCCTAGAAAATTCTTTGAAGATGGATTCCAGAACCTTGGTATGACACATACTATTAACAGGAAGGAAGTAAAGAAGGCACTGAAGAAGATGAAAAATGGTAAAGCAATAGGACCAGATGGAATTCCTGCAGAGGTGTGGAAGAGCCTGGGAGAAGAAGGAGTCGACATGCTGTGGGACCTAGCAAAGAAAATATATCGTCAGGAAAAGATACCAAAAGAATGTAAAGAAAGCTTTATTGCTCCTATCTATAAAGAGGAGAGTGACATCCAGGATTGTACAACGGAATAAAGTTAGCCTCTCACCATGAAAATCTGGGAAAGATTATGGATCAAAGAATTAGAGAAGAAACATCTGTAGGTGAAGAACAGTTTGGTTTCATGCCAGGAAGAGGAACGACAGATGCAGTGTTTGTCCTCCGTCAGATGATGGAAAAACATTGGGAAAAACAAAAAGGATTGCACATAGTATTCATAGATCTGGAAAAGGCATACGATAGAGTACCACACCAAGAGGTATAGAGGTGCATGCGAGTAAAGGGAACACCGGAGAAGTATGTGAGGTTGGTCCGAGATACAGTATGTATGAAGGATCAAAAACGCAGATTAGAAGCAGTGTTGGGTTAACGGAGAGGATACCAGTAAGAGTTGGTTTGCATTAAGGATCTGCTTTAAGTCCATATCTTTTTGACCTGATAATGGATGTACTGTCTCAAGGAATAAGAGATAAATCCCACTGGTGCATGTTGTTTGCTGATGACACTGTGTTGTGCAGCACCAACAGAGGGGTAGTGGAGTCAAAACTAGAGCAATGGAGGAAAGTACTGGAAGACAGAGTTTTAAAGATCAGTAGGAAAAAGACTGAATACCTAAGTTTTAATGAAGATCAAGACTCCGAGATTAGTATGGAGGGGACAAGGTTGAAACGAGTAGAAAAATTTAAGTATCTTAGTTCATCAGTGGCTGATGATGAAAATTTGGATGTAGAAATAACACACACACACAGTGCAGGCTGGATGGAAAAATTGGAGAAAGATGTCAGGTGTCTTGTGCGACCGCAGAATCAATATGAAGGTTCAAGGAAGAGTGTACAAGACAGTAGTGAGACCAGTTTTGATGTATGAAGCAGAAACATGGCCGGTAAAGAGAGTGCAAGAGAAGAAATTGGATGCGGTAGAGATGAATATGCTCAGGTGGATGTGTGGAGTAACAAAAATGGAAAGGATAAAAAATGAAAGAATAAGAGGAACTACTAAAGTCGTAGAACTATCAAAGAAGGCCCAGGAAAGAAGACTGCATTGGTATGGCCATGTGATGAGAAGGGATGAGATATATAGTATGTAAGGAGGAGACTGACGCAGATGGAGGTGCCTGGTGGGAGAGAAAGAGGAATGTAAAGTCACCAATTCGGCGCCAGGATAGTGTTTCGGCGGCGCCATTAATTAAGTCTCCGCTGAGCTTGTTTTCTTTGGTGACTTCCCGTTTTCTTCAAGCTCAATTAGTCACGCCTAAAACGTGCCAGGTCACGCATTTTAATCATTTTTACTTTATGGTATTTATACGAATGTCACACATTGTGTATCACATGTTTCTTCATTCACAGGCATCAAGACTGTATCTATATTGTAGCTCTGTATGTTTTGTATTGTAATTTGTACTCGTTCACTGCATATTATTGTTTATTGTTTCGACCTCAGGTCACAGTCAATTCCATTGTCTCTCACGGCTCGCGTCAGTCGGCCGCAATATAAGCTGCCTGGATCTGTAATAAAGTAGCAGTAACCTTTACCTGCTCGTTTCTTTGACACCTTACAGTGGTGACCCCGAGTATCCCGGAGCCATTAGCGGACTCACACGGCGACTCAGTCTTGGCTCCAGGATTTCTCCAAAACGCTCTTAGCGGCCTAAACACGGCGCTGTAACCAGCGTTTGAGCATGCTGACTCGCCGGCGCACCCCACCAGCGCCACTAGCGGAACCACACGGCGCACGAAAGTGCATACTGACGCGAGTACCCCACTCCAGTAAGGGGTCAAAGGAGCGAGCATGGACGCGGATATCCCCTCCTTCATGCAGTTAAACGTGGACCCCGCGGACTCCGAGGTTTACCTACCTCCCATCACAGCCGCGCCGCCCCGCATCGAGGCCCTCCCGCAACTCCACACCAGCGCCCGAACACACGACGGCCGGGCAACACATCGCGGGCCGCCCTCACCGTAAAGCTGCCGCCCGTTTACGCAGGGGAACCCATCGATGTGGCTGCGCAGGGTGGAGAGCCACTTCAGAATCGCGGACCTCACGGACGAAATCCTACAGGCCGACACAGTGCTCAACGCCCTTCCGGAGGACGTACAACAAACTCATCTCGTGAGTACCCAAACACACACCCCACATACAGCACCACAAAAAGTTCCTCCTCGAAGCTTGCTCCCTGCCCATCGCCGAGCGGGCCGCCCGTGCTATCGACCTTGCCAATAATCCACGCCACGACCTCAATCCAAGAGACGCTTGGGGCATGGTCAGAGATCTCCTGTCAATACCAGTCTTGGGTGGCACAAACAAGCGGCAGGAGATAAGCTTCATACGGGAAATCTTCCTTCGCCAACTCCTCCCGGAAGTACGCAACCAGATCGCTCACCCCTACACCATGCCTGTCGAGGACCTCAGAGGCGGCACAACACCTCACAGACTCCGTCAAGGCTTCACAGCGGCTAAAACCGGCCACACAGCCGGTCAGCTCCGTCCAGCCTGAAGAGGACGTAGAGCAGCCCGTCAACGCCATCGCCAACAGGCGCCCACCGAACCACAGCAGACGGTGGTCCCCGGCTTCTGTCGCTACCACAAGTGGTTCGGAAAGGACGCCCGAAACTGCCTGCCGCCCTGCTCGTTCAACCGCTCAAAACGGGGTGGCGGCGGCCAGCAGGACAGGCCGCCATGGCAGCCGAAGAACCCAGGGCCTCAAAACAGTAGGTTTTTACGTCCGCGACACCGTCTCCGGCAGGATGATGCTGGTCGACACAGGAGCCTTTAAGTCGGTCTTCCCAGCATCCAGAGAGGACCGCAACCAGACACCAGACCCGGCCGCCTTCCTGACGGCCGCCAACGAACCCCCATCCTCTCCTACGGCACCAGGCTCCTGTCGATCTCCATCCTTGGCCAGAGTTACTCCTGGGACTTCATCGTCGCGGACGTAGGAACCCCACTCCTGGGGCCGATTTTCTGGCGCACTTCGGCCTGCTAGTCGACGTGGGGCAAGCGCCTCCTCGATACCGACTCCTGCCGGTCTCTCCCGTTAACGGCGGGACCCAGACCCACCATCAGCGCCGTCGCCCCCACCAGTATGCACACCTTCTGTCGGAGTTCCCTGAGGTGTTTAAGCCCGAGCTTCGCCAAGTCCCGGGGCCCCAGCCAAGCACGGCATATACCACCATATAGTGACTAAAGGGCCCCGACATGCGAAGTTCCGCAGGCTTCCCCCTCAGCGCCTTCAGGAGGCGAAAAAAGCATTCATGGAGATGGAACAGATGGGCATCTGCAGGAAAGCCTCCAGTCCATGGGCCTCCCCCTCCACATGGTGCAGAAACCGGACGGCTCCTGGAGACCCTGCGGCGACTACAGGCGGCTCAACATTGCAACGGAGCCCGACCACTACCCTCTGCCCAATATGCAAGACCTCACGGCCTCCTTTCACGGGGCCAAAATATTCACTAAATTGGACCTTCTTAAATCTTATTTCCAGGTACCTGTTGCGCCAGAGGACATACCAAAGACAGCCATCATCACGCCCTTCGGGTCCTATGTGTTCGCCTTCTCCACCTTCGGGCTGAGGAACGCCGGGCCACCTTCCAGCGGCTCATGGACAGCATCCTGGGGACCTAAAATTCTGCGTCTGCTACGTCGACGACATTCTCATATTTTCCAGGTCTCACAGCGAACACCAGAGGCACATCAAAGCAGTCCTCCAGCGCCTCCAAGAAAACGGCCTCGTCGTCCGTTTTGACAAGTGTACCTTGGCGTCCAGAAAGCAGAATTCCTGGGTCACGAGGTGTCTCCGACAGGCGTCCGCCCTCTTACATCGAAAGTGGCAGCCGCAGCCAAGTTCCCGACACCCACCTCCATCAAGGCCGTCCAGGAGTTCCTTGGGATGGTAAACTTCTACAGGCGGTTCATCCCCGGGATCGCAAGACACCACGGCCCCCTGACGGAAGTCCTAAAAGGTCAACCGAAGTCCCTGTCTTGGGGACCCAGCCAGCAGCAGGCCTTTTCCCTGACGAAGGCCGCCCTCACCAAGGCAACCGCCTTGGCACACCAGGATCCCAAGGCTCCCCTCCAGCTGACGACAGACGCCAGTAACGTTGCCTGCGGTGCTGTTCTGGAGCAAATCATCAACGGCGCCCCCCAGCCCATCGCCTTCTTCAGCAAGAAGTTCAGTCCCGCAGAGTCCCGCTACAGCACCTTCGACAGGGAACTCTGCGCGATGTACCGCGCAGTTCGGCACTTCAAGTTCCTCCTGGAGGGGACGCCCTTCACAATCTTCACAGACCACCAGCCACTGGTTCCAGCCTCACGCCGCCGCCAGGTATTCGACATCATTCACAGCCTCTAACACCCCTCCGGCAGGACCACGGCCAAGCTGCTTTCAAAAAGTTCGTCTGGCACGGGTGCAAAAAGGACGCCACAGCCTGGGCAAAACAGTGCCTGCAGTGCCAGACCAGTAAAGTGGGTCGTCACACGCAGTCGGGGGTAGGCGAGTTCCCACAGCCAGGGCGCCGCTTCGGCCACATCCACATCGACGTCGTCGGGCCCTTCCCCATCAGGCGGATCCAGATACCTCCTCACGGTGGTAGACCGTTCGACGAGGTGGCCCGAAGCCACGCCCATGCAAGAAGCCACCGCCAGCGCGCGTGCGCCGAGGCCCTGCTCTCCAGTTGGGTTAGCCGCCGGCGTCCCGGACCACATCACAACCGACAGGGGCCCCGCTTTCCTCTCCGAGTTGTGGTCTGCCCTGGCTCAACTGCTGGGAACCACGCACCACACCACCACAGCGTACAACCCAGCGGCCAACGGCCTGGTTGAACGGTTCCACAGGTCCTTAAAGTCATCCTCATGGCCCGCTGCACCGCCGAGGACTGGAAACATCAGCTGCCATGGGTCCTCCTCGGGTTGAGGACCGCCCCCAGAGCCGACGGCACCCCATCCGCAGCTGAACAAACCTATGGGGAACCCCTCGTGGTGCCGGGAGAGCTCGTGACGGATGTTCGCCACTCCCCATCTCTGCAGAGGCTCCGCGACGTGGCGGCAAGTTCGCCCCCTTGCAGGCGCTCATACATCGACAGAGCAACCACCTTCATGCCGCCACAGCTGTCATCCGCCACCCACGTCTTCGTCAGAGTCGACGCCGTCCGTCCACCACTAACTAAGCCTACAGGGGACCCTTCCGCGTGCTGGAGCGGAACAGCAAGGCGTTCCGCTGGCACTCCCAGGCAAGAACGACTGGGTTTCCATAGACCGGCTAAAGCCCGCCTTCCTGTCGGAGAGTCCCGGCAGCGACGCAGCACCCTTTCCGCCCAAACGCACTCCAGCACGCCCTCACCCCCGCAGCGCGCCGCCCCAGGAAGGGACCGCCAAACAGCAGCCTCACAGGCGGGAGGCCCTCAGTTATCTTCAAGGAGCCGCGGCACCCTTCAGCGCCCCACCAGGTACAGGGATTAATCAGACGCGTCCCTCGCCTTGGGAGTATTTGTAAAGTCACCACCGGCGCCAGGATAGTGTTTCGGGCGGCGCCATTAATTAAGTCTCCGCTGAGCTTGTTTTCTTTGGTGACTTCCCGTTTTCTTCAAGCTCAATTAGTCACGCCTAAAACGTGCCAGGTCACGCATTTTAATCATTTTTACTTTATGGTATTTATACGAATGTCACACATTGTGTATCACATGTTTCTTCATTCACAGGCATCAAGACTGTATCTATATTGTAGCTCTGTATGTTTTGTATTGTAATTTGTACTCGTTCACTGCATATTATTGTTTATTGTTTCGACCTCAGGTCACAGTCAATTCCATTGTCTCTCACGGCCCGGCGTCAGTCGGCCGCAATATAAGCTGCCTGGATCTGTAATAAAGTAGCAGTAACCTTTACCTGCTCGTTTCTTTGACACCTTACAGGAACACCAAAGAAGCGAAGGTGGATGGATGTAGTTAGAGAAGACCTGAGAGACAAACAATTGTCAGAGGACAATGTGTTTGACCGAGCCAGGTGGAGGAAAGCTGTCAGAAACATCGACCCCACATACAAGTGGGAAAAGGTGCAGAGAAAGAAGAATTGAACTGTGTTCTCAAATGCAAAATCGCTTTAGTTCATTTACTGAGATTTTGACATTATTCACAGGATGCAATCCATCAGTTGTTTGTGGCAAGGTCATAACAAATCCTATTCCATTATTGAGGAAATTTCCCAACTTAGTGAATGATGCCGATTATGAAGCCAGCATTAACGAGTGGAGGGCATTGCCATTTTTTTTTATAATGATCAGACTTTTTCAAAAGACACAACGGAGTTTTGGTTTAAGGTTAAGAGAGAGAAAAATGCAGATGGCAAATATGTATTCCCTTTACGTAGTTTCAGAATTATGATAAACTTGTTGACCTTTCCTCATTCATCAGCAGCAGTTGAGCGTGTTTTTGCTCAAGTCACTCTCATTAAAAGAAGAATAAGAAACAGGACAAACACCGTTACTATTAATGGACTTCTATTAACTAAAGAAAATGGAGGAAATACTTCATGTTTTGAATGAGAACCAACAGCCAAAATGGTAAATTATAATGTTGCTGATAAACTGCATACTGCTTCCATTGTTCATTCCTGAGATGATGATGATACATTAGGCAAGCCATGTTATCAAATAAGTACGAGTAACATCAATTTCCTTTCTTTTTTTCAAACAGTAGTATTCTTTATAGGCTAATCTAATTTTTCATCCTCAAGTACTGTTAGTGATTCCATTGGATTTATTCGTTAAGTATCAATACATATAAAAGCTGTGTAAAACACGTTGGACCATAATGCCAATAAATACCTAACCTAAGGTAGGCTTAGTATTAGTTTAATTTATTTATATAATTAAATTCCAGGGAAGACATTATGCATAAAAAAAATTACTAGTGATGAAGAAGGTATAAGTATCTAGTATGGTTCGTCAATATTTTTGCTTTTTATTATCACCATTTCTTTATATTTATAGTGAATTTTTACCCATAAACACAACATAGCACTTCATAACAATATGGTACATTTTAAGGAAAAATGGTACTTTCTTTGGTACATTTCGGAAAAAATGGTACATTTTTGGTACAAACTCATTTCTGTGAGCGACAACACTGGGTATGAATAATCCTCTGAATAAAGTTTTTATTAGCTAATTTTCCAACAACTTAGGATAACAATAGGCATTGTTCTGATTTTTTCTTGTCCTGAAAATATGTAATGACTTCTGATTTATCAGCGGTCACGCTAAGTTCTACACACACAATCACCTGACCCGCAACCAGCCATGCCTGTTGGATGGAGAGGTGGTCGTTTTCCACCAGATTTTGACATTCATGTTAACTACTTAAGCTCAATGTATAGTCATAGACATTGATTCTCTTGCATATATGGGTAACTGACTGATAACACCAAACAATTACAAACAGTTAATCATATTCTGCAAAGCTGTTCTATCAACAGTCAGTAGTAAAACCTAACAAAAAAGAAAAGACAGAAAGAAAACGAGATAGGACTGGCAGTCAAATTACTGATTTCCTGAGGAGTAACACTCCTCATGATATTGCTCTTCAGTATTGTAATATGAAAGATAAGATTTGAAAACTTTTTCATAGGTGTCAAAAATGCGCAAAAAAAAAAAAAAAGAAACTAGATAATTTCTCTGTTTGGAGTTTTTCAGAAAGTGGACCTCTCAGCTAGAGACTGCTCTGGGAGCAAGAGCCCGTGCCGGCAAGTTGCTCTCTCAATCAAATACTCAGCTAGAGAGAGAGAGAGAGAGAGAGAGAGAGAGAGAGAGAGAGAGAGAGAGAGAGAGAGAGAGAGAGGTGGGGGAGCTGTCAACCCGGAAAGGGAGGGAGAGAGTTCCTCACCCAGCCCATCCAATGCGAGACCCTGAACATTCTGAAACTGACAGAGAAAGAATATTAGTGTTTGTTAATTAAATTTCTCCGTCGGTAACAGATATACAGTTAGTTATTTTATCTCTTTTTATCTTTGAAATCGAGATATGACGAGATCCAGTTTGAAAACTTAGCCAAGAACACAAATGATTTAGTACCTAAAAATAGAAAATATACTTCCTTAATTATATGAAGTTGATACTTTAGATTATTGCAGAATGGGAATATATTAAATTTTCCTGTTTACATATATTTGTGTACACGTTTACACATTTCAATAAAATGAAACTTACCGACTAACACCCAGAAGGCTAAAAACGCAATTTTCCTGGCCCTTGGCAATATTAATATTGATGATGCAGTACCCTTTCTATTCCACGTCATCCGAACACAGAGTCTATTGTCAACCATCCTAGCCAGTTGATTTTCCGATTTACAGTATGATCATTTCATATCTTGATAACTGAGTTAAGATTTTATGCTGGTTTTTGGGTTCTTGCTTTTACGGTTAGGATTTAAGGGCAAACATTCTTATGCTATAGTCCCTTTGAGAAAGTTAAGCTGGTGGATCATTTATTCTAAAGCCTGTTGTTTTTTTAGAAATAAAAAAATACGTCTTTCCCATAAGAATGCAAGTTGGTCTGACTCATACAGTTTTATTACCTCTAGATCTGCAAGGACCTGCCTACATGAATCATCCTTCCCAGGCAAGTGAGCTCGACTGCTCAAGAAACTAGCCTAAAATGACACAGTTTCACAGGAAGATGTTATTTCTAAAATTCCTTTATATGTGAATCAAACTTGATACTGCATTATTTCAAAGTCCATTTTCACATACCAAAATCTCTCCCACAGTGAAAATCAAGTCGACTTTCACTCTAAAATGCTGGTTGTACAGTAGACCAGACAACACTTCTATGCAGACTGATCTCTCTTCAAAGACAATCTCTATGTATCTGATATATTAATGAATATATATATATATATAATATATATATATATATATATATATATATATATATATATATATATATATATATATATATATATATATATATATATATATATATATATATATATATATATATAGCCAGTGATCACAAAGGACCTCTGTAGAATTGCGCCACTCATCTTTCTTGGCCTTTCACTTCCACAAATCTGCACTCATCTTCAGCCTCCAATCTCACAGCTCTTTCCAAACACCAGGTATTCCAATTCTTTTGATATTAACAGGAGCCCAGCTTACACTTGTATTTATTATGCTTTCGAGGCTGGTGTAAATGGCATGTCTAAGCCATCTCTATCTTTCCTTCATCGTTATCTCATCTACATGTGGAACTTTCCTAATTTTTCTTTTGGTATCATTTTTCACTCTATCATTCCATCTTACTCATACTATTCTTCTTAAAGATTTCTTTTTAAATCAATAAAATCTTCTAGCTATAATAACATTGTCATACCATGATTCATTTTCGTATAGCAATACAGATCATGCTAGACAAGTGTATAATTTTTCTTCCGTTTGCAATCTCAGTCTATTAGATTTCCAGGTCTCATTGAGCCTTTCCATAATTTGATATACTTTATTAACCTACCACTGAATTCCAACTTAACCTGTACTGAATATCATTGTGTCTAAGAATTTGAGACTCATTATCATTAATCCTTTCTCCATCTTGTGTTATTTCATCCTTTTATGCTTACTCTATCCTCAGTGTTTTACTGCTTTTAAAAAAAATTTACTTCAGGTTGCATCTCTCTGTGTAGTGTATATGTTCCATTCTATTAAGCAGTCTTTGTAAATACTGTGGCTTTTGCTGATAAAAACAACACATTCACATTCTGATTATTCTAATCCTATCAAGATTTCTGACACCACTCCAACCTAAACCTTGTTTTTCATTATCAACCACTTTTTTTGTGTGATAAAATTAACGAGAAGGGCTAACAGCACAGTTACTGAGCATTCCCTTGTAGCACCCAACTATTTACTGAAAATTCACTTGAAAAGACTCCAGTAACGCGAACTTTGAATCTGCTTCGTTCACGGATAGTTTCAATTTGATTTTACAATTAATCGAAATACCATAGTGACGTAAGATGGTATGGCATTGGTCTGTGGTTGATCCTTTATATATATATATATATATATATATATATATATATATATATATATATATATATATATATATATATATATATATATACATATACATGTATGTATGTATGTATATATGTATATATATATATATATATATATATATATATATATATATATATATATATATATATATATATATATATATATATATATATATATATATTCATGATGTTGCCTTGAAATTGTATATCATGCGATATTTTGATATATTTACTCTTATTTATCATGCGTTATGTGTAATGATAGTGATTATTGAAGTGTCATATTTAGTTTGGCATCAGATCTCAGAGGAACTAATGATTTAAATAACTTAATGGCATAATTTAGAATTAATAATACAATTTTAATACCAACGTAGTATATGAACACGTGTGTGTTCAGTGAAGACTTGTTTCACTTCAGTTGTCATTAATTGAGATAAGAGAGAGCGCTTTGTTTTGAGTTAATGTGATGACAGTTTGGAATAACAATTGCCGATTCATTCAGGAAATCAACTCAGTTTTTCGTCTTGTTTATAAAACACGCCAATTATAATTAGCCGATTACTGTATGTTTTGGTCGTGTAGAGGACTCTGTAAAAGATTTGTCCCATACGAGAATAAGACGAGTGATTTCACATTATTACGTGCATTGTTTGAGTCATGTACGCCACTTTGAGAGAAAGAATACATGTCCTGATCAGTTACGTTATGTTTTGTAAGATTGCATTTCAAAACGTTTTGCTTCCTTCTTCTAGAACTTTTTCTCGTATCTCGCACCCAAAATGCCTTAATGACGTCACCTCCCTGCTTCTAGAACTTTTCTCTTGTGTTTCGTACCCAAACTGCCTTAATGACATCATGTGACTGTTGAATTTCTACTGGAATCCCAAAAATCTATTCACTTTTATTTCTGAGGCTGATCACTTTGGTTCCCTCTCTCTCTCTCTCTCTCATTCTTAAAAAGAGATTACTTTTAACGTAGTATATTAATTTTGTGGTCACTGGTATTAGTATTAACTTTTGGGATCTGAAATTAGTGAAATTATTTAATTTGTAACAGCGCCTGGTAAAAAGGTGTTTTATGAAATTAGCACAGCTGCAAAGGGATTTTACAGAAGTTTTCACAAGTTTGTATAAGGTAAAGTGAATTTTATATATTAATACCATGGTATAATAAGTTAGGGAAATTTTGCCTTAGTGAAATTATTCTTGATAAATCTTTTGTGGAATTGTGTGTTCTTGTGTTTGCACTCTCTTCATATTTTTCCATATTTTTTTATGTTTGTGATGTAACATTTGTTTATGTAGCATTTTAAATATTTCTTGGTAATTTAACATTGCATACGTGATTTAATTTTCATTTATTGAGGTTTTCTTTTCAAATCTTGAGTAATTCTTGATAGTTTAAATTTTTCTTGATTAATTTAAATTCCTGATAAATTAAAGTTTTTGTGAATTAGTTTTGTTTCACAATTTAATTCAAGAATTAATTAAGTTTTGTGTTATTTTAAAGTAATAGTAATTTTTTCAGATTGTGAATTCTAATTAAAAATTTTGAATTTAAAAATAAATTTTTGTATTTAATTTAAAAAACAGTGTTTCATTTATTGACCGCCAGTGAATAGGATTAATTGTGCATGCATATTGTACGGCAAAGTGATAAACATGTTTTGTTCTTTTAGTTTTGCTAAAGTGAATTAAGAACAGGGAAACAGTGAATGTTGTTTGATGGAGTGGTCCTCTTTTACTCTAGAATATTTCTTGTTTAATTGTTGATACCTCATACATATTCTGATAAACTTAGTTTGATTTTTCAAGAGATTAATAAGTTTTTAAGGGATCACTGTTACCTTTAGATTACTCAGTCGTAATTCCTATTGTTATGAGAGTTCAGGCATCTGGCTGAAGTAAGGTAAATTTTTGAATCTTGAGATTAGTTGCGTAATAACCAGGTACTTGGCACGCATCGTGACAATGTATATATATATACATATATATATATATATATATATATATATATATATATATATATATATATATATATATATATATAGCATATATATCACTGTATTGAGCAATTAAATGAAAGAACAAGTTTCAGCACTCAAGCAGTTGGAATTCACATCCAAGGGGCTCAGGAGTCATAGGTGCACAACACCACTGACAGTTATCAGCTGAAGCCACAGGAGAGGTTTATAAATACAAGAAAATACTTGGCACTAAGTTGTTTCTTTTTGAAACATTTCCTTTTCTTCGGTTGATATGTGTATATATATATATATATATATGTATATATATATATATAAATAGTATACATATATACATATATATTTAAAGAGTATATGTATATATATATATATATATATATATATATATATATATATATATATATATATATATATATATATATATATATATATATATATATATATATGTGTGTGTGTGTGTGTGTGTGTGTGTGTGTGTACAATGGCGTGTTCATACAAGAGACCTATTAAAGCATCATAATTACATGCATAATGCTAAAATGGAGTATATCTTGAATTATATTTGTTCCAGAACACCACTTTTTTTAAAAATAAATCTAAAGCCCGCATTTAAACTCTGCATTATATTATTTCCTAAGATTCTGGGCAAAATATGGCCAGCATGTGTCTGTATTGTCAATGAGTTCTGGCAGACTGGGCCATTCGATAAGCAAAGGTTTGTCGCATGTGATCGTTACAGAATGTCAAGTTTCTTCTACTGACTAAGTAATCAGCAACATTGGCTGATTGCCAGTACGAAGACTGCGTATTGCAACCTCCCATTTCCTTAGCTTGGCACCATATTCCCAAGAGTGTGTTCTTGGAGTACTTTTTTCAGAATGTAGGCCCCAATTCACGCTTGTTATTCCTAGTTGAAAGTCCTACACATGCTGCATTCACAATATTCAAGCAAGGCTGAAGAAAGGGCGTAACCAGCAATTTTCTTTATGGGTGGAGTCGGGAAGCAAACAATCACTTCTTAACTGTACATGGGACTCAGGGAGAATAATAACAAAAACAAATTTGTCTAATACAGTAATATAATATAATGCAATAAATTATGTGTTATACAAGTTTCAGAATTTCTTGTACTTTGCACCAGGAATTACCACTTCGCTACTCAACCTGAATGATACAACGCTATCTCTCCTACTGACTGGTACCAACTGGTTTAAAGGGGTTAGTAACTCTGCCTGCCTTTCTTTTTTCGGTCTTGAGAAAGAGCCCAGTGACGACCTGTGCTCTATCATATAATTCTACTAATGTCTTTTGCTTCTTGTCATTGCGCTCTCCATCACTGGTACTTCGTGTTGCGGCTGCTCAGGAGCAAGGACCAGTGGCATCCTAATCTAAATTAATTGACAAACTTAATGTTATACTGTTAATGCTCTCTCTCTCTCTCTCTCTCTCTCTCTCTCTATATATATATATCTCTATATATATATATATATATATATATATATATATATATATATATATATATATATATATATATATATATATATATATATATATATATATATATATAAAATGTGTGTAAAATGTGTGTGTATATATATATATATATATATATATATATATATATATATATAATTTTTTTATACATATATATATATTTATATATACAATACGAATTTTTTATACAAATGTGAAGCTTAAATGTCAATGTCAAATTCCTTTACCTTGGAATATCTCCGATGGAGAAGTTATCACCGAAGGGGAATTTATAAGTGATCAATGGATTGGTACTATCGGGTCAATCCATTTATCACTTAGAAATTCCCCTTCGGTGATAATTTCTCCATCGGAGATATTCCCGAGGTAGCGTGAATTTGATATTAAGCGACATTTGTAGCTTCATGATTGTAAATATATATATATATATATATATATATATATATATATATATATATATATATATATATATATATATATATGTGTGTGTATGTATATTGTCAAAAAAAGCCATGCAAATAAAACGAACGAGAAACTGGAAGAAAATGTGAACATTAATTTTTCTGTTCCATTACAATTTGCAGTTATCACAGCTGCTGCTGATAGTATCATATCCTAAACGAGAATTTTTTCAGCGTCTGAATAGAGGATAATGGCTAATTAACCGAAAATCATGTTAATAACAAATGATTATAATTGTTCCTATAATTACTAAAATAATATTAAAAGTAGTTTTTTTAAATCACACAGAAGCCAAGTGCTCAAGACCGCCGTAGCCAGACCTTTGAGAACTATGGCCAACCCTCCTCACACAAAATTAGGATACTGTAAATAACTTCTGGCTCTTATTCATACTTGATTATAGCTACAGCCAAAGAGAAGGTTTTTAGTTGTTATTCTAGTGTATTCATATTCTTGTAAAGAAAAAATCTAAAAGATTATTATGAACATTCAGTCAGCATTTTGAACACTGCGACAACTTGTAATCTTAGGTGTAACGGAGCGTTTACTTCATCAAACTGATGTAGTGAAAAATCTAATACAATATGTCCATTAAAAGTCACCCTAAAAACAAAAATATCAACATTACCATACAACGGTAAAATAAACTTATAATCAAAGTCTAATTCATAATTCTAATTCATACATGCAGATTTCTTTTCCCAGCTTTTCTTTCACTAAACCTCCTGATCAGCTCATCATCATCATCAGGAGACTTTACGGTTTGTTACACTGAAAAGACCCCAAGAGCTGAAATCATCATTAGACAGTAATGGCTGAGGTATATTTTTTTTACGATTTTCTTTCTACTGAAACTTCTTGCAGCACATGCAACTGCCGCATGAGACGTCAATATATTTCATAGAGCAATTCCAAGGTCAGTTTATGTTTCCTGAAGAATGCTCCAACAGGTACGTAACAAAATCTCTTGCAGGAAGGAGAATATTTCTATGAGTTTTTTTTTTTTTTTTTTTTTTCAACGATTCAGCTCCATTTCCAGTTCGCTAACATTGATATCACCCATCTTTATTTCCTGTTATAGCGCAGTTTCATTAAACCATTTCAAGAGTTGAGTGGTTCGTGAATTAACAGACTATTATTATCTGATTTACAAGAAGAAGAAAGAATCGGGTCCTAAACATTTCTTCCTCTCATATGAAAGTATTAGTGGTTGCATTCATATTCAAATATTATGGACTTTTAAGTTGAAAAGCCACAAAACCTCAGATATTTCAGAAGAAGCGATTATGGCTGCATTATAATAGCCTGTAGTCTAAGGTATTCCTAAAAATGAATAGTGTCACGAAATGTTCCAAGTACCTGCATATTACACAACTAGTCATAGAATTAAAAAATTTACCACACTTCAGCCAGATTCCTGAACTCCCATAACAATAAAATTACAACTGAGTACTCTAAAGGTAACAAAAGGTAACAAAACACTTTTTTGATAGGCACCGTTACTAATATTTACACTTTTCACTCCCGTTATTAGATCTCAAATATTTTACGTTAATAACTTCTCTCTTTTGAAGAAAGAGAGGAAGGGAACCAGACAAAACGTCTCTGAAATCAGAATGAGTAAATTTTTAGGATTCTAGTTAGAAGTAAAACAATCAGATGACGTCACTATTAAGGCGTTTTTGGAAACGAGATACAAGAGAAAATTTTAGAAAAGGAAGATGACTTTACTTCCTGAGCAAAATGTCTTGGACCCAAAACTAATGCGTTAGAACAATACTTGATCAGAGCAATGTAATCTTAAACTTGACGCAATTGCCATGTGCTTTGGTGCAATAACTCGTTCGTATTTCCCAAAATGCACACGTGACTCGAACTAAAAATCGTGAGGGACAAAGCTTTTAACGAAATCTCAACACGATCGATACAATACACATGTGGCTAATCATGATTGGCATGCTTTTTAAAACAAGACGAAGCATCCAACAAAGCATTTGCTATCACAGAACACACATGTTGCTGGGAGACAAAATGCTGATTATATACTACATTATTATTAAAAGCGTACTATTAATTCTTGTAAGATCTGACGTTATACTACATACGATATTTCAACAATTTTTATTATTATACAGAACGCATGATAACTAGAACAGTAAGTATAGCAAAATCATGGAAAAGATATGCATTTTAAAGACAATATCATGAGAATAGATATTAGTTCATTTCTGTTTCCAGACAATCAATCATTATATCTGTTGATTGATGGAACAAGTTTGCATTTTATTGTTATCAAAGTGTCGTATCATACACACTGCTGTTACAAATGACCATTTATTCAGAATGACTAGAATTGCATTAGCATCCGTAGCTGTCATGCAACGTCTTATTTCAAAGTAATCGCTTTAAGTAAAATTAGTACGAGAATGAATTCATACAATACTTAAACGACTTGACTGTTTCAATTTGTGCCTCCCTTCTTGAACCTGATAGACCCTTTGTTGTTAGAGGCACACATTTTCTTCTAAAATTGCACAAAGTCCTTTTAGATTATTCATTTATTTTTGCAGTATTCGGTAAAATATAATTATATTTTTGATGTTTCCATTTTACCCGTCGTTAAGGGGGGACTACATAACATTAACTTGACTACAAGGTGCATTTTTTCTCTTGTAAGGACTGTTTCATAATCCCTCGCCTTTCAATATGAATTTCATTTAGACCAAATTTTATGTGGGAATACTTTATTCATCCGAATATGAGCATTAGAATATCGAAAAACTTCTATTCAGGTAGTCATGGATGCTGAGCAGATTAAAAATATTTCCCACACAGAAGAGTTCCACAGGAATGGATGATAAGACTAATTATTCGTTTGTATAAAGGTAAAGGCGATAGAGGTGACTGTAAAAATGAAATAGGTATTATGACATATACGCACGTTTCCAACCTTTTCTCTACTTTTCTTCATCCTTTTAGACACTTAGCATATCTTACACTCGTCTGATAGAGTTTCCCAACTGTTTCTTTCCCGGCTTGTTTCTTAACTGGTCTAACACCTTTCTACTAAAGCATTTACACCTGTTAAGGCCTTTTCACCCAGATGCGATGCTAAGCGCGCTACGCTATGCTACGGAGCCATACTAGCTATTCTCGCTATGCGTGTGCTCACATCAGAAGCTATACAATTCATGCAAGTATGTAAGTAATTTGTTGTTAATCTGTTCATCTCTACTGCTATATTTAAAGTTAATTTATACATTAATCTATGAAATCATTTATATTCTTTGGACATTTGTTTCTCCCATTTGAAAGAGCTCCTGTTTAATAATAATAATAATAATAATAATAATAATAATAATAATAATAATAATAATAATAATAATAATAATAATAAAAAACTTGACCATGCACTACTGGAAATAAAATTTTACTTCGAGTAAATTTGCTTAGGTATACTTTATACCCCCATGTTGATATAACACTTACAGAATATTTAGATTTAAGACATGAGGCGGGAACAACTGCTGTGAGACCCAAGTGCACATGCACGAGGCAAGCTATGTCCGCAAAAATCGTGTGCCCAGCAATCTTGGAAGCTATGAACGCTATGTCGCAGACATCGGTAGCATAGCTTTGCACACGGCGTAAATGGCCTTGCTTAAAACAGTACCAGCAATTAAAAGCCACGTGCCGCAGTATGGTTACCAAAGCGTGGCACAAATAGTATTGCATCAGGTGCATTAAGGCCATTTCACACCGGATGCGATGCTATGCACGCCATGCTTTGGTAGCCTTGCTGCGGCACATTGCTTTTAATTGTTGGCATTGTTTTAAGCGAGGCTGTTCACACCGGGTGCGAAGCTATGCTACCGATGTCTGAGACATAGCGTTCATAGCTTCCAAGACCCACTAAGTGGGTCCTGATAGCTTCCAAGACTGCCAGGCGAGCGATTTTTGTGGAAGTAGCTCGCCTCGCGCTTGCGCACTTGGGTCTCACAGCAGATGTTCCCGCCTCCCGCCCCCGCCCCTGCCTTTGGATTAGTTGGTGTCCTTCTTCTTAATATCTTGTTCTATGAATGACAAAACTTCAGAGAACTGAGCTGGAGACAGTCTGAAATATTGTCTAAATTTCTCCTCATCCATTTCCAGTTCGAGAACAAGATGATGATATTCACTAAATTCTAGTCTTTTCATATTTGTGTCATGCACCCACTTCTTTTTTCTCTTATTCATTGCTAAACTTAACAGTAATAGCTCCTCCTCCTCCTCCACCACCATCTCAAGGGACCACACCGTACTGTCTCCCATCATTGCAGCAAAGGAACTGTGCGTTCACAGACATTCATAGCTTTTGGTGTGAACACACGCATAGCGAGTATAGCTAGCATGGCTCATTAGCATAGCGTAGCGAGCTTAGCATTGCATCCGGTGTGAAATGGTCCTTACGCTTGATATTTTGGACATGATGGAACTATGGTATCTCCTCTTAAGCTTTGGCCCTCCCAAATTTAATTTCTCCTTGTTACTGTAATATCAGTTGTATCATGAATGGTAGAGACAACCACCAGGTACTAAGTAAAGAACCCCACAGACTTCTTCGGAAACATCATCTTTATAAGTTCTGGCTCCTTCTGCTCTGTGACAGCATGAGGGCACTGAACCACAAGTTCTACAAGACCTGGGTGTTTCTGAGGAAGGTGCTAAAGTCAGCTAAGTCAATGATGAAGAGTCCTTCTGAAAAAGTCCTCACGTGCTTAAAAGTACCACGATTTGTCCACTTAATGCTTGACTAATTTCATACCAGGTACAACACTACTTAAAATACCGGGGAAGGGGCATAGCAGGATTTTGATCGAGAAAGTATTAAAGCTCACAAAGGGATTATTCAGTGTTTCCTGTGTGAGTGAGAACTCCCTGATATCAGGGGGGTATTTCATTCATAGCAAGTGAGAGAGAGAGAGAGAGAGAGAGAGAGAGAGAGAGAGAGAGAGAGAGAGAGAGAGAGAGAGAGAGAGAGAGAGAGAGAGAGATATTGTTAATTAGGAGAGGTACCAATTATCATCTGAAGTTTCGTATATCTTTCCTCAACCGAACTGACACAGGAATAATCTAGATCACATCTGAACTCCCTAGTCACACGATAGATAATTCTCGAAGCATAAAAATGAATATTTCGCGTTTGAAAACTAGAATAGTTTTCAGGCGTGACTAATGTTTGGTCTAAAAACTGCCCCAAAAGAAAAGACAGGTTTAGGCTTTCATACATGCTCCCGCACTGCGTGAATATCATGCTTTCAGTTTCCTTTTTTTCTATGAGGGTTAAATGGATGTAGTTCCTATTAGGGTACTCACTCCTCAAATGTCTTTACGACATCCTTGCAATTTGCTTTTTCTCGGTGACTAAATTCTGTCCTTATCTAATATAATATACTGTGCTCACAGTTGGCTTCTTTTCTGGTCCCACCACATTGGATGTTGAAGTGTGAGCCTGAGGTTAGGAGGGCTGTTCACGATAAAGTGAAACTAAGGTTGGGCATCTATACGGTGAGAGACAGGTATCGTGTCACCATCTGCTATTATTGTCAAAGATATGGTCACTCTGAAAAAAAATTGTGGGTTCAAAAATACATCTAGTGAGTTAACATGTGGAAAATGCACAGGAAATCGCAGGACAAAGGTCTGCACCGCTGTTGGAATGCGCTGTATCAACTGTGAGACACAAATATATCATAAATATGATCATGCGGTGAACTCAAAAGAATGCAAAGCCCTAGATTATGAGATGAAGAGGATTGCTGCTAACACATATCATGGTTATACTTGCTGACCGAAATTTAAAATGTGGTTACGTGAATACCCAGTCTGTTGGAAATAAAACACTACAGATTAGAGACTTAATAACTGAAAATACAATCGATATTTTTGCCGTCGCTGAGACATGGCTAAAAGACTATGAAACCTTCAAGATCGCTGAAATGACCCCATCTACGCATAGTTTCCTTCACGTTCCGAGGGATGGGGTCGGCCTTTTCGTACACAAAGGATGTACTAATATGAGACTCGTACAAAGAACTAATGTAACAAGTTTTGGATATCTTGAGGCAAATTTTACATACTCTGGTACGAAGATATCTTTCGTCGTAGTCTATAGACCTCCCTCGACAAGTGTAAATGTCTTTTTAGATGAGTTTGGCCTACTGCTTGACATGATTGATATATCTGGTCTTATCCGTGGTGATTTTAATCTATGGATGGATGATCCCACCAGTAATGGTGTCGGAGCGTTTAATGCTCCACTGCAATACGTGGTCACATTTTAGACCTGGTTCTGTGATGCTGTAAATCAAAGTGTTAGTAATATACAAGTTAAGGGGAGATGTACGATTTCTCAAGTGCATAGTCTGATTACTTTTTATTTACCAATAAGAAAATGTAAAGTGATGAAAAAGCTGAAATATAGAAACAAACCTAGTTTCTCCCCTGTTGAATTTATATGGATTGTAACTCAGAAAATTAATGAGGATTCTCAAAATCTCTGTGATCATCAACCCCTTGAATCAAGGGAATCGGGGTGAGTTGAATGCCTGATAAGTGTGTATAAACTCGTGAATAAGCATGAATACTATCATATGTGTCCATTTGTGAAAAAAAAAAACATTGTAGGTAATGATAAATTTCCATAGTTTAATGGTGAAATACTGAAAGAGAGAGAGAGAGAGAGAGAGAGAGAGAGAGAGAGAGAGAGAGAGAGAGAGAGAGAGAGAGAGAGAGAGAGAGAGAGAGAGAGAGAGAAACTGTCGAGATTACAAACTGATCATTCATGAGGTGAAAATAAGTCTGAGCGAAATGAATATAACATGATAAAAGGGAGGAAAACTGAAATAGAAAAATTCGTGAGGCTGGAAATGATATAAGTATAAGTCATATAATCTCCTTGACCGTTTAACAGGAAATTCAAAGGAGAAGAAACTCCCTGAAGGTTATAGAGATCGAGTTTCAGCTGACAAGTTTTTAGAGTTTTTCAAGAATAAAATTGAAAATATGGTTTCAGAGTTTGCAGAAGCACCGCGTCACAACATTATTACCGCAGTGGATACTAGAGTTCCTATTTTTAATAGAATAACTATTGACGATGTCACTAGAACTATTAAGAAAGCCAAGAAAACAAATTGTTCATCAGATCCTGTGCCTATATCGGAAATAGTTGCAGCTGAGAACTTTCTGACTTTTGGGTATGTGATTTTGAAGATCGTAAATTGCTGCATCTCTGATTGATAGTGGAGGTCCTGCGAATGCTTTGGAAGTGGTGCGGAACTGGATAAGCCGTCAACAAGTAGCAAGTGACATTACTCATTAGTACAGAGACATTTGAAGTCGTACGGCATAGTACGCTAAGTTGTCAAGTTCACACGATCAAAGCACTCAGAAACTCTTTTCTCCATGAAATACCGTATTTTCAATCGTCCTGATAGGCTTAAAAAGTGGAAGCTTATCATACAATCTTTGGACTGCAAATTTAAAGGCTTAAACCAACATTTGGCAGACAGATCAAACAGATCTGTTCAGCATTAACTGACAATCGGAATTGTGCGTAGAGAAGGTCATGTTTGGCTTGACGGAAGTCGTAATTACATAAAGTCGTCAGGTCAATGATCCGTCAATGCTCTTCAGGAACAGACTTCAAAGGCGCTGTTGAGTGTCGAGTCGACTCTGTCGAGTAGTTTTGCCATGTGACTTTGACATTACGCTCGTTCATTTAGTAGATAGAATGAACGTTTCCTGTTTTTTTGCACAATTAAAGTAAAGAAGATGGGTTGTGTGTAGCAATAATACATGCATTTATAATACAGAGTATTTATCAAGTGTTCCTTAAGTCACCAATTCTTCAGTCGAGACTCCAAATAATTAATTTTGAACGGAGGCCTCAGTAGGATACATGAAACGTCAACATCCCAACAGAGATAACGTTGTTGTGATGTTCAGGAAGTTGAACGAAACGAGCAACAGCTGATGAAAGAGGTGTCTCGTGAGACGAGTTTCAATTTTCACTGTGGTAATAGTCGAGCTTAGTCTTCCTGTCTGGCTGGCCATTCTGTAAGTAGATGTAGTTATTGTCCGATTTTGATTAATTTTCGTCCAAGATTTAAGGGTTTACGCCTAGGGGGCGAAATGAAGCCCAGTCTAAGCTAGCTCGCAACCATTCGTGGTCCAGGATTGCCTCGATATTTTAATAGGTTGGAACTGTTTTTGAAATGCTTATTTTGTGTTTTGTACTTTTTCGTTGCTCTTTTGGCAAACCATCCCTCTTTCGCTTCTTGTGCCCCACCATCTATAGCAATTAAGGCAAGGTCTTTGGGGACGGGTGACCAAGGTATGCCCAGAAGTCTTAGGTTTCAAATGTTGATAAATAGGCTAAAACGAGTGATTAGCACCAACAGCATTGGTGAAAGACATAAACAAAAACATGCAAAAAATGCGGATTGAACTAAGCAATAGCTCTGCATGGGGTGTTACTTTGGAAATTGATTTTTCTTATAGGCTAGGCCTAGTACTTTGGTTGCATAGGCTAGCAAGAATTTACCATTACTTTTTGTCGGTCAGTTAAACTGTTATTATGGCCTAGCCTCAGAAGTTGTATGCTGGCCATCCTGGAACGCTGTCGTGCACGCGCAGTGTTAAAGTGGAACTTTTGGTAAAAAGTGGAGTTTCCATCACTGGGGTGCCTGGGAGGCTCCTCCCCCTGGCTGAGTAACACAGCCTGCTAGTTAGGTTAGGTTAAGATACATTAGGTTAGTATAGTTCCTCTTATGGGTAATGTTCGTTCCTGGTTGGAACATTCCAACATGATTTTTTATTATATCTCTTGAATCTTCATAAAAAATTGAAAAAAATATTCTAGATACATAATTCTCGCAAACTAATATACATCACAATAAAAAATAGAATATATGTATATATTTGAGGATTTTTTCTAATTTTCAATATTGCAAAATGCACTTTGAAGGGACATTTGATCCCCCAGGGGCTAGTACTGAACACGGCAAAATACATTTAACCCCCAGGGTCTAGTACTAAACATGGTGAAACATTGTAGATGAATCAATGTTTAGTACTAGCCCTCATGTGGAATTGGAGTTTAGACCGGAAACGAACCTTTACCCCTTTTATAACAGGTTTCTGTAGCCAATCCCTTCTTAAACGTATGGCTCCCTAATGACTAGCGCATGTGCAGAACCATTCCATAACAACAACACGGTAGTCCAGTCTTTCTCCCAGTGCTTTCCCCCACCCAAACTCCGCATTCCCAGAGGGCTCCCAACCATGTTGGGTAGATATGAGATTAATAATAATTGACTGTCAATAAACACCACCACATCCTTCTTCAGAAACACTAAAAGTATAGGAAAAACCAATTTCCAAGGTAAAAGTCCATGCGGAGCTGTTGCTTAGATTTGCCAAATGCGCCGAAGTTTCCTAAGGCACAATCAAGTTTTCTGTACAGCCGTTATAGAGTATAATCAAGGCCACCAAAAATAGATCTATCTTTTGGTGGTCTTGGCATTATGATGTATGAGCTGCGGTCCATGAAACTTTAACCACACCCAGGTGGTGGCCTATCCCATATTGTTGCCAGAAGCATGATTATGGCTAACTTTAACCTTAAATAGTATAAATACTATGGCTAAAGGGCTGCAGTTTGGTATGTTTGATGATTGGAGGGTGGATGATCAACATACCAATTTGCAGCTCTCTAATCTCAGTATTTTTTAAGGTCTGAGGGTGGACAGAAAAAAGTGCAGATGGACAGAAAAAGCTGGCACAATAGTTTTCTTTTACAGAAAACTAAAAATCATTGTCATTCTGCAGAATAAGTCTAAACTAAAGTAACCATTGGTTCATCCAGTAGGCCTACCTTAAAAATATAAGGAAACACCCCAAACCACTCAAGGTTGGTTAACACATTGCACTCCCCTGGTTAGTGTATCAGTAGTGGAAATGGGTCCCTGTGGGAAATTGGGGCTTTTGGAAGGGAAAATAAAAAAATGATAGGACAGAGATGTATCCTAACCTAATGAGTAAAATTTTACAAGTTGCCCGTAATCCATTCCAAGATAGGGATTTAGGTTTCCCAACTGGTTTAATGTGACTTGGATGAATTTCATGAATAGTCCTATGTATAACAGTGCTGGGAGATCCTAATGGGAAACCTGGGTTTTTGGGGGTGAGGATCGGGGGAGGGACAGAGTGAAATTAAATACAGCAGTGCATCTTGACCTTCCCTTACCAAAGCTCGGGCACTGGGCCCTTGCCCTGGGCTCCCCTCCCAGCAGACCTGACTTAGAGTGGTTTAGGTACAGAATAAAATACAGGGATGCAACCTAACCTAACGTAATGTACCTTAACTATTTGGGTTGGATGCCCTTACTTGACCTAATTGTTATAGAGTATGTGGCATAGTTATGTACAAATATTTATACTGTTTTCAATATCATTGAATTATATATTACATATTACTAGTATATCCCTCAGTTACACATTGAAATTCATAGACGTAGTGATGGAGCAATGAGTTATATAGTATTTCTGACAAAAATTATTAGAAACCTGAAAAATATGAAAAACCAAATTTCAGTGTCAGCTTCAAACATCATTATTACTTTCATAACAGTGAAAAGTATTCCTGGCCAAAATAAACCGTTATAATCAGCATAAGACATTTCAAATTTAAACAGATATACTGAAAACCGTAGGAAAATATCAGCTCCCACAAATCTAGAGATTAAAAAATTTTACAATAGTTACACCAGGTAGTAAAGAAATATATGGAATGATATGTTTGGTTATGTAACAAAAATATTTGATAAGGAATTCAGCACTGGATAGTGTTGTTGTCATTGCAAAGAAAACAGACAGGTTAACACATTAGACTGAACTACAACTTGAAAAGTACTGCACAGGTGCCTTGCTAATGATACATTTGTGCTAGATATACAGTAATATAAAAAGGAAAGTTGTTGCACTGATTGACAAATTACCAAACAAAACCCAAAGAAATGCAAAGTGCTTGCAGTAATTATGGGCACTATTTAAAATGCCACCATTTCACCTTCCCTAACCTAAGCCTGATGGGGCTGGACCCCTGAACCCCCTTCCCATCCCCCTTCTCCATTATAACCTGATCTAGGGCACCATAAATCAGAGGGTAAAAGACTGTACAGGGATACTTCCTAACCTAAGTTAAGTATATCTTAGTTTAACCAGAGCACTGAACTGGTTAACAGCTCTCCTAGGGCTGGCTCAAAGGATTAGATTTATTTTACATGGCTAAGAACCAACTGGTTACCTAGCAATGAGACCTACAGCTTATTGTGGAATCCGAACCACGTTATGACGAGAAATGAATTTCTATCACCAGAAATAAATTCCTCTAATTCTAACCTAACCTAAACAAAGGTGATGGGTCATACTTGACCCGGGGGGGACCCCACCCACCTACCTAACCTAACTCGGGGTGTAATAGATTGTAAAAATCAGTGTGTACACATAACTTTCTTATTTGATGCCTGTTTTCTTTCTCCCTTTAAACTACTTTGACCCTAAGATTAGTCTATAGTTTATCACTGTGGTTCCCTGTTATTGTTAGATGAAGAGGGTGTAAAAGTTAATCCTTTGATTTTCTGATGATTATAGTTGTCATCCATTTTTTAGCCTCATTGAAAGGCATTTCTTTGATAAATTCTCCAAAAATTACAAAATGTTTGTTGTTGTTATGGAGACAAGTTTATATTCTGGTTAATGGCAAATTGTTAAAAATAGTAAAACTGTTTTTCCACTTGGCGGGCTTGTGCCACTCAAGTATATTTAACATTTGTCCCTACACAAATACAAATCTTCATTCTTAAATAGGATTTGACTTGTGAACACAAGTTGGAACAGTTGTTGAACGTGCAGACAAGGTTGTTAGCTATCAACATGTAGGGGGAAGCCCTGCCCACATGTTGGTATTCATCTCTACGGACTCAATGCCAATTTGCTTTACTTTTTTCATGTTTGCTTTTTACTTCAATATATTGTATGATTGTTTAGTAGTTTGTTTCATTATGCTACAAACCCTAATATATTGTATGATTGTTGAGTTGTCTGTTTCATTGTGCCACATCACTCACTTAAGCCATCAACCTCAGAGAGGAAACGTCAGGTTTTCAGACACTGCCCAGTGAAGGATAGGATTTGTAATAAGTTCCTCTCCACTGTTGAGGTAGACCATACTCTCTGCGCCTCAGCGGGAGGCATGCTTTCAATCAGTTTAGCCCATGTTCTGAGTGCCATGTCAGGCCTTCTGAACAGTGGGTGAAGTTTGCCAGGAAGAAGAAAAAAGAGGTCTCCCCCGTGTTATTGGATTGCAGTACTCTGCTAGTGACACTGAAAGGCCTCTTCAGTACAGTATTTGCGGGGGATGTGTACCACAACCCCCCCATGAAGTTAAAATCGGTAAATAGTTAACACCCCCCTCTAATAACACTTACAACTGCCTATCTTGAAAGTTCAGATGCCAAATGTATACCTTAAAATAGCATCCTACATCGAAAATACCTTAAACTATTATCCTATTACTGTATTAATCTTTGAAATGATATTATTAACATAATTTCAAAGTCATCTTAAACATTTTACCCTTAAAAATATATATGTACGTACTTCTAACCCTTCCAGTCAATAACAGAGAGAGAGAGAGAGAGAGAGAGAGAGAGAGAGAGAGAGAGAGAGAGAGAGAGTATCTTTCTGTCAACCACTCTCCCTTTCTGTCTTTCTATCTATCTGTCTATCTATCCATCCATCCATCCATCTCTCACATTCTGAGTATCCTTTGGCAAGAGAGAGATTTTTCAGTATCCTTCATAGCTATTTTGTTTGACCACCAAGTGGGCAACATTTTCTACCCTTTGTGGTCAATATATCAAGATAAATGGACAGTTAGATTACCCCCCCCTTGCTCCAAGCTTTGGAGAAGGCTTGGAATCAATATGTTTTCTTTTAAAATTTTACATAATTTACTATAGAAATGCATAAATGTTGTAATTATAGCATGGAAAATATGAAAAAATTAATAAAGCAACATCACGTTTATATATAAAACTACAATATACAAAACAAATAGATATATATTACATATGCATAAAAATCTATCTCAGAGAGAGAGAGAGAGAGAGAGAGAGAGAGAGAGAGAGAGAGAGAGAGAGAGAGAGAGAGAGAGAGAGAGAGAGAGACTCAGACTCTTTGGCCAGGTGCTAACCCTTTTTTTTTTATGAGTTACACCTTCATCCCTCCCCCTAAGTCGGATACAGAAAAAGATCAGGGATTGAATTCAAATCTTACTAATTCAATATATTTTCTTTAATGAATTGATATTTTGCTGTGTTTACATTAATATAATATTTGAAAACTAGTAAATCATATCGTACAACACAAATAAACATACATATTACATATGCATAAAAATTCTCTCATCTCAGTAATAGAGAGAGAGAACTGAGAAAGAAAAGGAAAGAGAGAGAGAATTATTATTTATATTATTTAATGTTATTTAATCTTATTAAACTTAATATTATTTGAAAATTAGTACTGTAAATCATTATTTTATCATAAAGTGTATATGTACATACAGTACAGTATTTAGTCACAAAAATAATATAAAAATACAGAATATTGCTTTATGAAAAAATCTGCGGATGGGTGAGTTTTCCTGAGAATAATTTATAGATAGGTTCCCCGGAAAATTCTGCGAATTCTGAGAATGTGAATCTGGGGGCATTACTGTACTTAGGTTCCACAGGAAATTCCGCAAATTGTGAGAATGCGAATCCAGGGGGTTTACTGTACTCTCCTGCCACCTGTCAAACTTCCACCTGCTGTTACTACTCACAGGGAAGCAGTTCCCCTCTTGCTGACTCCTACTGTTCATTTGGTAGAGGGGGAAAGACGCTCAGTAAAATTTCTCACCATGAGCCTCTCTTCGTTTTGAGGGGTAGCTGTCGTCTGGAGGATGCTCTTTCTCAGAGCGAAGGGAAGAGCTCTCACCTAATCTGACCTTTGTTACAGGTGCAGTGGAGGCTGAGGGACTCAGAGAGATGTGGGCCTCCCTGGGCATCTCAAGTGAATTGAGTGTTTTGTCCCCTGCTGACCACCTGAAGGTGACCCTGACAACTTCAACAGTCACGGTCTCCACTGGCTCTTAGATTGCCCCCATCTGTCTGATTACTCCTCATATCTTGTTGTTGATGTATCCTCAAGTGTTGTCTTCGACCTGATTTCTGGTGGGAGGTACTCTTCCACTTACTTTCTTCGGTGCTGACCTCAGCTACTCTCAGGAAGAAGAGGAAGTCAAAGAAGAGAAGTAAGTTGTTTCTGTCATCTTCATCTTTATCATCTTCATCGTCAAGTGCTGTCACCTCTTCCCCTTCCTCCAAAGCTAGTAAGTGGAGAAAGAAGAAATCTGTTATATGTCTCCCTGCCCGAAGCCCAATCAAGCTTCCAGTGGTGAGTCCTATGCTCCAGAGATGGCTGATGGGACTCTTGCTAGTGGTACCATGAGTAAATGCTGTGCCTGTTGCCAAGTGCAAGGGTGCAACTGCAACCCAGAGTTCTCCAGATCCCTGGTATTCTGGTACCAGCCTTGGTAGTACCCCTACCTGCGCCGGTAAAGGTTCCCAGTGTACAGACCTGCAGCGCCCAGCGAGAGAAGGTGAACCAAGGGTAGGCAGGTGCTCCTTCCCCCACTCCCACTCTTCAGTGAGAGTGGCCTAGGTGTCACAGGGAAATGACTTAGCCCACACGGGCCATTCACCCAGACGTAGCAGGAGGAGGTCCCTCATTCAGTCTTCCTTTCTTCTAGAAGATCTAGCTGCTTTGAAGACTGTAGCATGTGCATGGGGCAGCCCCTGCCCACATTCATGCAAGCGGGACCGCTCTCCCCAACCCGAGCAGACGTTGTTACCGCTGGAAGGGGACTGCCAATATCATTGCTCACCTGTTAAGACTTCAGTCTTTGACAGGCTGGGGAAGGGTGCTCGCAATCCCTAACCTGTTCCCTCCCCCTCCTTTCAGTTTTCTGGGAGCCGGATGGGACCAGGTTTCGGGACCTGGTCCATTCTCAATCCAATCCCAGCCCCACCATGAAGGTTTATGTACCTGGGTCAGTCCTTGGACCAGACAGGTCATATGCCTGAGCAGTTGAGAGTTTGCCAGGGAACTCTGGTGAGTGTCTCTCTCCTGCAGAGGGAGCAACTTGGGAGGATTGGGAACTTGAGGGACCAGAGGGTCTTATGCCCCAGGACTCAGACACCCAAACTGCAGAGGCACTTTGTGGAGATCATTAAAATGATCTGTCCTTTTTATGGTCACAAGAAAGAGACTGGCCTGTCCTGCTTACCGTTCTTTGGCCATTGATTCTTTTTGAAAACTGTAGAAGGAACCCAGGGGCTCCAGTTGGCCTGCCATGGTCAAGCCTTGCTGACAGGGTTTCAGACCAGGTGAATTTTCATGTTTCTGGGCAAGAAATTCCCTTCGATCTAGCCAGTCCAGTAAGGTACTTCCTCTGCCTCTAGCTTGTCTGAGGAAATACTATTTTCCCTCAGAGTCCTTTGCCAACCAAACAGGTAGACCTGTACTTGACTCATCTGTCTTGGGTTGGCACTTGACTGTCTAAGTGAGGAGGGAGTCTCCCTCTCTCAGGTGGAGGCGGTGGCCCTGGAGTCAACTGCCTTGTTAGTGCTCCAAACAGTCTCTTAGTTTGATCTCTGGTCCCTTATAGTGGCCATGATTGCTTCCTCATCAGGAATCCCCAAGGAGGCTGCTGCTTTCAAGAGGCTGATGCTCACTGGAGGCAGGGCCATTACCTACTTGACTTATCAGACAGCAGACCTATGGTCAAACCTACTGCTTAAGAGGAGCGATGCAGTTTTGGCACTCAGGAACAGACCGGCACTGGGTTCCTCCTCTCTTTCCACAGAGGGAGGTGGAGGCCATGGTGGAGAAGCTTGTGGTCTTCATGTAGCACTGCAGGTCAGGCTGGCCCTTGAGCCATTGGGAAACTTGGCATTGACATGGAGTGGGAACCTGAGTAGTGGAAGTCCTCCGGGAAGGATGTCTACTTCCCTTCAAGTTTCTACCACCCCTCACTCTCGAACTGGTCCAATTCTAGACATGTGCTCCAAGTGTGCAGAAGGATCTCGGACTTCGGGATGAGGTGAATGTTATGCTTCAGAAAGGCGTTACGGGGGTCGTGAAGGATCAGTCTCCAGGTTTTTACAGCTGTCTGTTCCTGATGGAGAAGGTGACAGGCGGTTGGAGACCGACTGTCAACCTCTCTCCTTTGAACCTGTTCATTTGCCAGACCTGGTTCATGATGGAAATGGTTCAATCAGTTCTGTATTCCATCAGAGAGGGTGAATTCATGCTTTCAGTGGACCTAAAGGTTACAGTACATTTGAAAAATAAGGTGATACGAGCAGAAAGGGTCATTTATATTTAGGTATGTAATGTAATTTTGTAGCTAAAAAAAGTAAAGGTTACATAAACTTGATTTTTGCATTAGCAGCAGATCTATATTTATGAATATGATGCTAACTGTAGGAAATAGAGGGGTTCATATCTTTGAACTCTTGGAATGTAGTGTATTGAATAGTTAATTGCAATGTTGTTGTACAGTAGCATTTACTAAATACAGTCATATATACTGTATGCAGGTTTTGTATTCTTTTTCTTATCACAGTTACAGGTCTATAACAATTTTTAGTTTTCTGTAAAAGAAAACTACTATTGAGATGGCTTTGTCTGCCTGTCTGCAGGTTTTCTTTCCACCCTCAGATCTTAAAAACTACTGAGGCTAGAGGGCTGCAAATTGGTATATTGATCATCCACCCTCCAATCATCAAACATACCAAATTGCAGCCCTATAGCCTCAGTAGTTTTTATTTTATTTAAGGTTAAGGTTAGCCATGGCTTGTGCATCTGGCACCACTAGAGGTGCCAGTTGCTGACACATCTTCACTTGACCACATCTGGGGAGCAACTGAGCACTTCCCAGTCATGGCTGAGAGTTTCATATTGCAGCACATCGAGAGTTTCATGTAACATTATACGCTGTACAGAAAACTCGATTGCGCTGAACAAACTTTGGCACATTTTTCACTTGTTATTTTGTTGTTCAGACTGAATTGTATTTCTGAATTCAACAAATGAAAGTCTTCCAGTGTACTATCATTATTTAATCAGCTTCTCAAGGAAAAGCTTATCAAAATTTGTTATCAAAAGTGATTGTACTGCTGTTTGATGGCACAGTAAGTTGTCAGGAGACCTTTAAATGGAATTAATCGTTATCTTAACAATCAAGATAAAGTGTGACGTCTAAAAACACCCCTTGTTTAGGAAGAGAAATCACTTTATTCAGGCCTCATTTGAGCTCAGGAAGGGAAATCACTTCACTCAGACCACACAAGAAGGTTGTGCAATTGAACCTTATTTTTCCAAATAATAAAACTTTGACTGGTAATAGAATTTTGTCTGATTTTCATCAGTTTTGTGACTGATCCAGAAGTTGTGTATCTCTATGCTAACAGCTTAATATTGTGGTTTGTATGAAACAGATAGTTTACTGAACCATTGTTTTTATATCTTTCATGTGTTAGATAAATTTGATAATGGAATGAAATTACATATAGTACAGTATATGCTTGAGAAGAGTTAGTGGTAATAGCACAGAGTATAAATAAAACTTTTGCTGTGCAATTCCAGCAATTGTTACTGGCCTATTAGCACAATGGTAGAGTGTACATCTCAGCATGATGGGGATCCTGTGAGCAGTGAAGGGCAACTACCTCAAGGAATGGCTGAAGATACTGATGTACCACAACATGAAGAGCTGGAAGAAGTTGATCATGTAAGTAATATTTTGTCAAGAGAAAATTAGATGTTTTCATGCATGTAAATATGAAATGTGTAACACTGTAGTGTTTTGACAATTTGTTAATTCTGTTTTCACTGTTGATAGCCTCATCTCTCAATATAAGTTTCATGTAGTCAGGACTGTTGACATTAGCAAATGGTTCTTTATATTTAGCATATACAGTAAGATATTCACAGATAATATTGGTTACATTGTGTACAATATACAGTAGATAGACCAGCTTTAGTTATTTTCTTGCTTTGTATTATACATTTTTTTCCTCATATGATTAGAGGCAAAGGGGGTGTCTCTTACCTATGGTATTTTGGTAGTCCACTATATACTGTGTTAAAACCATTCTGTCTTTGTGGTATGATCTTTTTCTGTCTTTGTGGTATGATCTTTGTTACTTTTTAGTGTGCTTTTGTAGTGATAAAGCAGGATACTATAATGGATCAATTTGAGTTCAGCGAATAGTAGTTTTCCTTCTAGAAGTTTGCCGTCTTGCATTCATATTTGTTTTATTTTAATACAGTCATTAAATATCCCAGAGCATTTCAGGTGCTTAGTGTGAAATTTGAAATTGAATTTTATTTTTCTGTAAGAATATAGCTAAGGTGTCAAGATGACAAATTTTTAAGTTTTCTGGTGAAAGTTTAATGAAATATCAGTTTGATAGATTATTTCAGTAAAATACAGTAAGATGGCTTTTACCAAAAAATTTAGGTGTTTGTAAAAATTTTTAGTGCAGCATTGTTGATTTTCTCTGGAAGATTGCACATATTCAGAGATCTAGAGTATGCTGTGGTAGAAGGATGCTACATTATTGAGGTAAACGTTAAGGCAGTTCTCATGTTTGTTTTCTTATTTTTTAAACTTTATTTCCTTTTTATTGATCTTTGTATTTTTTGTTTTCAGGCTTCTGAAGGAGAGGTAGAAATAAGAGGATGCTCCTCCATCTGTGATCCACGTATGGCTGGCTTCAGATTTTCTTCCTTGATATTTATGTGTTTACTAGGATTTGGTAAGCATTTTTCTGTTTTTTTTTTTATGTTAATTGGTCATGAAAGCTTCTGTGGGTATCATTCCTTATCTGCTATCTTTTAAATACAGTTGTTGTATCATTATGCTTGACTATACCATCATAAATTGTAGTTTTTATGTAAGTAACTTACCAAGTAATTATATAGCTATAGTTTCCACTTAACGGCAGCTTAGATTCAAAATTTCGCGGGTAGCGCTTCAGTATAGTTTGTGTAGGCGATCAACCCATCCCAGTAACGGAATATTAGAACAATGTAGCAAACAATTCTCTTTTGTTTCCTGCCGTCTGTGGTGACAACACCTGGTCTGTTGGTAGCTTTTTTCATTATTTTCCTGTTATTGCCGGATTCCAATGGAGGATTCTTTATATCAATCAGCCAATTCATTAAGCCTGTAACTTTTGCAGTTATGAATTATTTACTGGACCTATGCTTCCTGGAAGCCTCCAGTAAATAAATTTTTTACATAACCGTCACACCTTCCTTTGCAGAACTCAAAGTGCTAGGGAAAGTAGTAAGGAGAGATGGGGGTTTTCATTATAATGTCTTACCAAAATACTGTAAAAGCTTTTATCTCTTAAGTTCGACATGTCCGAGATATAAATTTTCAAACTTTGTTTGGAACGCTGATATAATTGGCGGGAGACCCAACCCCACCGGATGCCGGTGGGGAAGGAGTGGAAGGCGACATATCCAGTAAGCAACCCCAGTTTCAATCTCGGGCGTATTGTGAACGCATCTCGCACGTCCGTTCGTCTCAAACTGTTTGGTTTACTTCATCTCGTTGCGCTTCTTTCTGGCGTCTCTTTTTGGTGAAGTACTCAATATCCTGTTTGTTAATCGAGCTAGCGTAGGTCTGTGAATTTGGTAGCTATGTCGGATTCCAGTTTCTCTGGATCTAGAGTTTGCGCAGGGAATGTGTGCTCTTCCAAACTGGTTAAACTTAAGTACGTCCGCCATTCTTTGTGTACGGCATGTAGGGGTCAGGAGTGTTCCCAGGAGAACACATGCAGTGAGTATATGGAATGGAGTTAGGAGTTTTGGCAAACGTACAGTTCCCATCAGGTAAAGCTGGTTAAGGATAGGGATAGGAAAGCTTTTAAGCGTAAGGAAGCTAGGCTATCTTCTTCGCGGTGGCATCGGCGTCATCTCCTTTGCCGGCTGTTCCTTCCTCCTCTTCTACCCCCTTCTCTACCGCTGCTCTTTCCCCTCCTCATATTCCCCCCTGTTCTTCACCAGCTTCTCAGTATGTTTTCCCCAAAGCCAAGCCCAGCCTCGAGGCTGATAAATCAGAATTCGTTCTTTTCAGAACTCAAATGGAAGCGCAAATGAACGTTTTCATGGAGTTGGTCTTAAGTTTAGTGCGTTCGCGCCATAGTCCGGGCGTTAGCGCTGGTGATGACGTCAGTGTTGGTGATAACAATGTGGTTGTTCGTGATCGTGTTTCAGGTGAGTCTGCTCGTTTTTCTGACTCTTTTGAGCAAAGGCAGCTGTCCCGCTCGCCTTCTGAGGCTAGAAGACAGTCCGGCGCTGGCGAAAAGGTCAGAAATTCTTGCCCACGAGCAGGCTCGTCCTCTAAGGCACTGGAAAGCCTTAGTCCTGGTGGTGATAGTAGTAAGCTTGACTCGTCGTCGAAGCGTCGAAAAGCTCCAAGGAGTCGCAAAAGTGAATCTTGCAAGGCCCCAGAGAGTCGTAGACGCGCAAGTTTGCGTAGTGTTTCTCCATCGACGCGTCGCTCTTCTCGCCATCGCTGACATCGCAGGATCGTGTCCCCAGAATCTTCGTCAAGACTGTCATCGTCGAAGTATCACTCCCTAAGGTTAAGTTCTTCAGATGAGAGTAGCAGCAGTTCATCTTCAGTCTCTTCATCTTCCAGCTCTTCAGATCCTCCCCCTTCTCGTCATCGCAAGTGGGATCATGCCTCTTGACCCTTAAAGAGGCAATCTTCTGATAATTCCTGCCCTAGGGACCCTAAACTCTTTAAGAAAAGGACAGCTAGCCCTACACGTGGTTACTCAGCGTGGGGTTCTGATCAAGAAGATACATTTCAGACGCTTCCTCCTAGGTCACCTAAGGCAGTCAAGATGCCTAGCCCTCTCCAGAAAGGTCTGCCTCAAGTGCCCGGGCCTCTCCTTCTTCCTCCTACACAGGAAGTGTCTGCTCCTTTGGCTTCATCCTCACCTTCCCAGGAATCTAGTCTGCTGGAAGAGAAGCTAAAAGGTAGTCCGCAAAGTCCTTGGTATTCCTGGGGACCAAGAAGTTGTTCCTCCTCAACTCCTGGACGATCTTGGCGCGGAACCGATTCTTTCTGGTGAAGAGGAAGGTCCCGTTGACTCAGGATGTTTGGCATCCTTTCTTGTGCCAATAAAGCCATAAGAGACGGCTCTTTGGAACTCACATCTCTCTTCACCTTTGGAGTTCTTAAGAAGAGAGAACTATGGTGTTCCTTCGCCACAAGAGGAGTCGCATCTTCTCAGAGATGCACTTTACTGTTTTCGCCGCTGGACTCGGCACATCTGTTTCCACAGTTGATTGTTGAGCAGATCGCATCACATCTGCAGAAGTCCATGCAGGATCTGCTGGCACAGTCATCTCAACACCCCAAGAGTTCGTCTGCATCGTTCATCCCAAGGTTCATCTCTCCACTTCATCAGCATCCCTTTCGTGGGAATAGACCAAAATTTCAATCAAGACTTTGTGCCAATCTGTGTTTTCAATCCAGACCCTCCAAGAAGAACTCCTCCTCTAAACTTCCACCCAAGAAGTGAGCCGGAAGTCCTACGTCCCCCAGTAGGAGCCAGGCTTCTCGTGTTCTGGGAGAAGTGGGATCTCAGGGGAGCAGAACTATGGACCATCAAAGTATTAAAGGAGGGGCTACTGCATCCTGTTTTTGGAGTCCTCCTTTAGTATCCTCTCCCATCGCTTTGACAGCCTTCTCAAAAGGCTCAAGAAAGACATTTGGACCTTTTGAAGGAAGTTTCCTCTCCTGAAGAAAGCCATAGAGGAAGTAGAAGACGTTCACTCTCAGGGCTTCTACAATCCTCTGTTTGTAGTTCCCAAAGTGTCAGGAGGCTGGAGACCGGTCCTGGACGTAAGCGCCCTCAATCACTTCGTAAAAACAACAAAGTTCAGGATGGAGACGAGCCAGTCAGTCATGGCTTCCATTCACCCGGACAATCATGCTGGATATGCAAGACGCATATCTTCATATTCCCATTCATCCAATTTCCAGGAAGTACCTCAGGTTCGTCTTCCAAGGAAAAGTCTAACAGTTTCGGTTCCTCTGCTTCGGCCTCTCCATGACCCCTTGAGTATTCTCTGGAGTCCTCTCTCCTCTTGCCAAGTGACTCCATCTAATCGGTATAAACATCAGCCTTTACGTGGACGACTGGCTTCTTCAATCACTCTCGAAGGAGAAGTGCATGAAGGACCTTCAGACAACTCTACAGCTTCTCTAGATCTAGGAATTCTTCTAAATCTCCAGAAATCGTAGTTGTTTCCGACACAGGAGATCCTTTATTTGGGGATGATTCTCAACTCCTGGACTTTTCAGGCTTTTCCGTCCCCCAAGAGGATCGCAAACTGCCTACAGACAATTCACAAGTTCCTCTCCCTTTCCTTGTGTTTGGCCCATCAATGGATAAGGCTTCTAGGGACTTTGTCATCCATCGAGACCTTCATCATGTTGGCCAGACTGCACAAGAGTTCTTCAATTCTTCCTCAAAGCCAATTGGGACAGGAAGACTCAGCCAGGCTCGGTAGTCTTTCCTTTCACTTAGGAGATAAAGTCAGATCTTCAGTGGTGGCTCCCCGAAGGAAGACTTTTGCAGTGGTTATATCCCTTCTCCCTCTGAGCCCTGATCTAGACTTCTACTTTGACGCTTCGGATCTGGGCTGGGGAGCTCTTCTAGGGGATCAAGAGGTTTCTGGGACATGGTCCCCAGAGGAAACTTCCCTTCACATCAGGGTAAAAGAGCTGAAGGCAGTTCATCCAGGCCTCCTACATTTCTCTTCACCGATCCGCAACAAGACAGTGGTTGTTCATGCAGACAACATCACGGCGCTGTCGTACATCAAGAAATGGGGGCACTCGTTCCTTCTCCCTCTGCCAGACTGCAAAGGACGTTCTTCTTTGGATGCACCAGAATCAAATGACCTGGTCACTCACTTTGTCCAGGGGAAATTAAACGTCCTGGTGGACAAGCTGAGCCGTCACAAGCAGGTCCTTCCTACCGAATGGACCCTGGACCACAGGTTTTGTGTCGAGCTTTGGGGATTGTGAGGCAAACCCTCATTAGACTTGTTTGCCACCTCAAGAAACAGTCATCTTCCTCTGTTCTTCTCTCCAGCCCCTGATCCCCTGGCTTGAGCGATGGACGCCGCTTCTAGATTGGTCGGGTCTGGACCTCTATGCCTTCTGGAACTCCCTTCAGCTTGGTCAGGGAAGTACTCCAGAAATTCATGTCTCACCACAACGTCTTAGTGACTCGTGACACCGTTCTGGCCCACGAAGGAACGGTTCCCAAACCTTCTTTGTCTTCTGGTTGACCTCCTGGGGCTGCTCAGACAGCCACACTTCAGGAGGTATCACCAAGGGTTATTCATTCTCACTCTGACAGGCTTCAGACTGTCAGGAAACTCGTCAGAGCGAAAGGTTTCTCAAGAGCAGCTGCGGAAGCTGTTGCAGAGTGCAGATGACAGTCTACTTTCAACATCTACTAGTTGAAGTGGACAGTGTGTCGATGGTGCCTCAGACATCACATCTCGTCTTCTGAGACTTCTTTAGCTCAGATTGCAGATATTCTCCTTTACCCGGAGACTTCTTTAGCTCAGATTGCAGGTATTCTCCTTTACCCGGAGACTTCTGAGAGTCTATCCTCATCCACCATTAAAGGATACCGAGCAATGCTTTCCTCAGTTTTCAAGCACAGAGGTTTGGATCTTTCATCTAATCATGATCATAATGATCTCCTTAGGTCTTTTGATACGTCCAAGCAAAAGTCTGATTTAGTGTCTTAGAACTTGGTTGTAGTCCTTAAGTGGCTTTCAGGCCCCCCTTTTGAGCTTCTCAGTTCTGCCTCTCTCAGGAACCTTTTGCAAAAGACCCTTTTTCTAGTAGCCCTGGCTACAGCTAAACGCATAAGTGAGCTACATGCGATCGACAAGAGGATTGGCTTCTCCCAAGGGGATGCAGTTTGCTCTTTCACCTTGGGATTCTTGGCTAAGAATGAGGATCCTTCTAAGCCTTGGCCTTGCTCATTCCATATCAAGAATTTAATGGATATTCTGGGCCCGAGTGAAAAGGAGAAGGTTCTTTCTCAGTCAGAGCACTGAGGTACTATCTGCATAGGACTGAAAAGATCAGAGGACCTTCTAGTAACCTCTGGTGTTCTCTCAAGAATCTCTCTTGCCCACTTTCTAAGAATGCCTTATTGCTCTTTATTAGAGACCTGACCTCTGAAGCACATTCCCGGAATCAGAAAGACACTTTTCCATTGATCAAAGTCAAAACTCATGAAATCAGAGCAGTAGCCACCTCTCTCGCCTTCAAACATAGTTTATCTCTCTCTTCTGTTCTTCAGTCAACCTTTTGGAGGTGCAAGTTGATCTTTGCGTCTCATTATTTAAAAGAAGTGGAAACAGTATTTGAAAACTGCAGTATCCTCAGACCTTTGGCAGTGGCTGGCATGGTATTGGGGGAAGAAGCATAGGAGAGATCCTGTCTCTCTTCTGTCTCTTCACCTTGTTATAAAGATGTCAAGAGTTTGGGGAACCCTGGGGGTACTGTGTACCTGGAGTGCCCACCACTTCGTTGGATGGGTAGTGGTTTTTTGTTGTGTCAGGGTTGGTGACAGGTGTTCTCTGGTTTGTTGTTATGGTACTGTGCCCAGGGCAAGGGCAACTTTTTTCCTGCATTACATCTTGTCAGCAATCAGGCATATCCTCCGTTGCAAGACTCCCACTGATGTAGAGGCAACTCTCGGCTCACCGTCACGCCACTACAGGTCAAGATGAGCACCAACCAGAGGCAGCCTTCATCTGCTGTAGCTCTCTTACCATGTAAGGAAGTGACAAGCATTGTCTCAGTGTAAGCCACCTTTTTCAGGTTCAGGTTTTTACCACACCTAATGTGTTGAATTAGAATAGTCCATTCATCCCACCTTGCTTGCAGTGTGGGATTCAGCTGAGTAATTACTTGGTAATTTACGTATATAAAAATGACATTTTTATAATAAAATTAAGTTTTATTCATAGTGCGCCCTCGACTTACGGCAGGGGATCTGTTCCAGCGCCTCACCTTAAGTCCATTTTTCTCCGTTAACGGCGCTTACTGGGCCGTAACTTGATGCTGCAAGAAGTTACATCGCTGTAAGTGCCATTAACTTGATGCCTATTTTTGTTATTAGCTCCGTCAACGGCGCCATAACTTGATGCAATATCAAGTTATGGCGCTGTAAAACGCCGTTAACGGTTCTGAAAAAGTGCTGTAAGATTGAATTGCCATAAGTCGGTGGCGCCGTAAGTTGAGGGCGCACTTCACCAAGTAATTACTGAATCAGGGCCCTCCCTTCTCCCCTCTGTTTCTATTGTTCACGGACTTTGCGGCAATAAATAGAATGACCCCACTGGCTTCTGTCGCTCCCTCTCTTGTGTTGCAGTGGGCGGGGCCTGTCGCACCCACTTTGCAACCGACGCGCTACTGCTAATTTTGAATTTAGGATGCTGCGCGAGCATAATCGTTAGCTAAGTAGTTACTTGGTAAGTATATATAAAACTTAATTTTATTTTAAAAATGTTTTTGGTTCAAGAAGAAGAGAGAGAAATGAAGTGAAACTGGACAATTTTCAAGTGTACCCTCTTTAATGAGCCTTTTATTATGTAAATGCTTGTTATACAAATTGATATCCTTTTTGGTTTGTTCCTTGAAAATGTATGCACAGTATGAGTATTGTGTATTTTCCTAAACTAACTGCATTCCAATTATTAAGTTTAACTCAACAGACTTTGGCCTTGTGGCAAACTTGTCATTGTATCTTTTCAGCCTTTCTGTAGCGCTGCCACAATTTTCTTACCTTGTTCACCCTTTGACTCACATGTTCCTCCATCTGTCAAGATCTGTAACTATTAATCTAAAATGTCAGTTGAAGGCCGCCACATACTGTGTATGTCTTCAGCATGCATACAATTATTTATCACAAAAATGACTTGTGAAGTTATTTTTCTAACCAAAATTTTATTACTACTGCAACTACTTTTATTACTATTATAGGGTGGACCTGGTGTCTTAAATTATTTATTCCCTTGTGAGGTCAGACTATACAGTAAACAGTTTGAACTTTTATCACCAAAGAATTTACTTATCTTTTGTTATCATCATTATTCTTAATACTTGTGAAATGATAAGTTTTACAAATGAAGATGGTTCTGATAAACATGTTTTTATCAATTAGAATTATCTGTTAACTGTTTATAAATCACATTCTTCTTGGTATTATGTTTTGCCTGAGCAGTGGTCCCACTCTAGCTGATAATGGGCTGTAGTTTTTGTACCTCTGTTTGATACAGAGGTTACATAATTGGATATGACATTTCCTGACAATACATGTCCTTCTTTTTGCTTGTTTTTTAGTATCTTAAGGCAAGTATTTTTTGGGGAATATTATATATTACAGATGAGGAAATACAGAGATGTGTGGTATTATTCAGAGGCTGGTAAACTGATTGAAAGTATAGGGAGGTGGGAAAAGCTGTTAGATACGTGTGGCAGGATGTGAACTAGTGGGAAGGCCCAGAAGATGAGCAAATACACTTATGGACCTAATGAGAAGAGAGAGAGGAAACTTTTCATGTCTATCCTAGTAAAAGAAAATTTGATAACAGTCTGATGTGTCTATCCTAGTAAAAGAAAATTTGATAACAGTCTGATGTAAAAATGCAAGTGATGATACTGTATAACAATTTTAAGGATTATGATTATGTAAGGTGATGCTTCTTCAGTTTTATATCTTGACCCAGTGGCAGTTCATCCAAATCAGTGTTCCTCTCTCTCTCTCTCTCTCCCTCTCCTCACCAGGTCTAGCTGTCAATTTATATTGACTTCTGATTAAGATATGTTTGGCTTAAAATGAACACTGAAAAAAGGTTGTAATTTCATCGTGACAAATTTTTAATGAGGGGGTGTGTCTATCACAGAAGCATTTGGTCTGTTACTTTTTTCCATGACAAGGGTTGTAAACCACATTTAAACTAATATAGGTTTTCAGTGTTAATTTTATTGAGATAATAGACAATTATATTAATAATTTTCATAAATTATGATAAAATTTCATATAAATTCTGGTAAAAAATTGATGTTTTAGGGGATTTGGATTTATTGTGTAGGTTAATCTTATATCTGGCAGTGCCGGGAAAAAAATGAAATGCCAGATGGAAAATGAGAATAAACCCAGAGAACTGAAGGAAAAGGTGACGTTAAAACGAAAATTTCATTTGTTTTGTCTGTTTTTGTATGTCTACCATGGGTTAGGGATTTGATTTTGAATTATAAACCTTTCTCAGGTGACACAGAGGCCACGTGCAAAATTTTGTCTGGGTCTGTCAAGCGGTTCGGATTTCTATAGTGGACAAACAAATATATATATATATATATATATATATATATATATATATATATATATATATATATATATATATATATATATACATACAGTCATACCTCGAAATTACGCGAGGTTAGGTTCCGGAGCCCCTCATGCAAGGTGAATTTTCGCATAAGTTTGGCATGGTCTTTAAAAATGCTAATAAATGTTTATTTCCAGAGTTTAAGTACTAATCATGCTCTCAAAGTATTAAGCTAACTTTTAAATGAAGTAAAGTTAGTGTAATTTTATTTAAAATTTAGCTTATTACCCTTAAAAAAGGAATACAGTAAATGGTTGACATAAAAATTGAATACTGCACAGTTTCATAATAGCGCATTTACAGTAGGGTGCGTACGTATACTAATGTTACCCCGAATTCATGGGATGCCGTTTTCTTTGTCACTTAGAGTAAAAGCTGTTTTCTTTGCGTCACTAGGCAAAACGTCACAGTCAACAAAAGTACAATTCCATAAAACATCGAAAACATGTACATAATGTTCGTAGAAGGTAGTACAGTACAGGTAAAATTCAATCAATTTAAAATTATATACTGTACAGGTAATGACATACAGAGAATAATAAGTTGTAAACGTATGTTTGAGCGCTAACTACGAATGAGAGAGAGAGAGAGAGAGAGAGAGAGAGAGAGAGAGAGAGAGAGAGAGAGAGAGAGAGAGAGAGAGAGAGAGAGAGAGATACTGTAATAAAGTAACTGTACTGCTTTTGTATCGTATTTATGCGCAAATATATAAAAAGGATTTTGACAAAGGAAAAATCTATTTCTGGGGGGAGACCTGTGTCACCTGGTGAAATAACCATTCAGCACTTATTTCTAGGTAAATCCATTGCTAAATCTACCAGAGAAAAAAGCTAAATGCAAAGCTGGAGTTACTACCCCCAGTGCAAGCTCCATAAAATGGAGTCGTGTATATGAAAGGGTGAGATTGTCACAATCACAGGCCTCCGCCCTGTAGACATTCCCAATGTCAAAAGTCCCCCCGAGCAAGGCGCCGATACAACGCCCGCACCACTCGCGGACTAACAACAAACCAGCGCCATCTGCATTCCATGTTAGCACCCACCACCTAAGAATGGTATTTTAACTAGGGGGGGAAAGGAAGAACAGAGGTGGGTCACCGGGTGACACAGGTCTCCCCCCAGAAATAGATTTTTCCTTTGTCAAAATCCTTTTTCTGGGTTATACGACCTGTGTCACCTGGTGAAATAATAACAGAGAATCAAAAAAGGATTTTGACAAAGGAAAAATCTATTTCTGGGGAGGGACCCATGTCACCCGGTGAAATAATCCATTCAGTACTTATTTCTAGGTAATTCCGTTGCTAGATACCAGAGAAAAGCTAAATGTAAAGCTGGGGTTACTACCCCCAGAGCGAGCTCCAAGAAATGGAGTCGTATATGGTAAAGGGTGAGATTGTCACAATCACGGGACCCTGCCCTATAAAGATTCCCAATGTCAAAGTCCCAACGAGAGAGGAGCCGACACAAGCCCATGCACTACTTGCGGACTGTACACAAGGCAACACTAGCCGCATTCCATGTTAGCACCCACCCCACTAGAATGATGTTTACCATGGGAGGGAGAGAATGAAAAAAACAGGGTGGGTCACGGGTGACACGGGCCCCTCCCAGAAATAGATTTTTCCTTTGTCAAAATCCTTTTTCTGGATCGGGTCCCGTGTCAGCCGGTGAAATAATAACAGAGAAATAAACATCATTCTTATGCTAATAAAGACTTAAAATAGAGACGTTGAAAACTAGGAGAATTCTACCTTGAACATTAGTAAGGTCCTCTAAATTCATGTAATGAAAATAATGTAAGTGGTCACCGTCTAAGATCATGAGCTTAGGATTGAACCTGAATAGGCTTGTATTAAGAAAATACTTTCTGCCTAATAGCAGACACAATGACAACAGTACCCCCTTTTTTAAAAAGAGATGATCTGACAAAATTAGAGGTCCTGTCGAAAAAAAGCCTGTAAGGAGAAAACTTGGCACAGAAACAGACCTTGTAAAGGGGAGTACTTTCCAAGGTGACCACCGAAAATGAGGACCTTCAACTGTAGAAAGAAAGTTAGGGTGAGGAATTCGCAACACTACCACTGATGAGGGGAAACCAAAATGATTGGTTCCGCTAGACAGGGCAGACAGTACAGGAAAACTAACACTAGAAGCTAAGCTGATTAAAAATTTTGGGTCTTCCCCAACAAGGAAAGGTAAGGACAAGATGATTGTTGGTTACCAAAGCTAACTCCGATACATTACTCAAAGACCAGGAAACCGAATGTGGACGGAGTACTGGTCTTAGACGAACACAGACCTTAGGGATGAAAGTTAAGAGCCTGTGAGTCTGGTTCCAACAAAACACTTTCCTCGAGGCCAATGCGGCCGCATCATTACTGTAGCTTTGAAAACTATGTGAAGAGTGCTAGTTACTTAACTGCAGAACCATACTGCAGTAGAGTAGGATCCCTTAACTGATTTTAGGAAAACAGTAATAACAGGACCAATATCAGTTTCCTCCTAAACTGTAAGATTCACAAAGACCACAAAGCCAGGGCATCAGAACTTGAGGGGCTGGCGAGGCTGAGTTTATACCAGATGTGACAGCTTGATAGTTTGTGGCTGAATTGGGTTGCAAACAGACCTACTTCCAGGGCCAGGAAAAGGTCACAAGACTACCTGAATGACGCTCCGTCTAAGGACTATTCCGACACCAGGGGGGAGGCCCTGGATAGGGAAAAAGTAGTGACCTTTTGGACCCCTACGAGAAGGGTGGTAGACAGAGGCACTTGTGTCTGTTGGTTATGGAGAAGAATGAACCATAACCTGAATGAAGCAACTCTAGTCCAAAACCACTTGTTTACGCAGCGCACTATTGCTGTTTTGTTCAGAACCAGCCTAAAATGAAACCTCTTGGGAGGAAGAAGTTTCCCAAGGACAGGAAGACTGCCACAGCCCTCCAAAGCGTTGATATGGAACTGCCGGAACGTGACCGACTAAGTTCCATGTACTTCATTGGGCCAAAAAATATCCACCCCACCCGCCCAGAGAGGTGACGGTGTGGAATACTGAGGCCGGAGGGGAAAGCTGGAGAGGAACTGACTTCGATAAGCACTTGATAGTCGTGCAAGGCCGGAGGCCACTATTCAAACAGGAGGAATCAGGGAGACACGTCCCTGACTCCGCCGTACCCCGGTTATAAACTCCAGCCTTGACTTCAGAAGGAGAACCGTCACTGAAGCAAACTGGAGAGAACCCAAGACCTTTTCTTGGGCACGGCGAGAGGTATGCTTGAGTTGATGAAATGATAGGTCGCCTTTGCTATCTCTTTCCGCTTCCACTGGATTCACAACTACTGAAGGCTACCCTCCGGAATCAGGTGGTATTCCTTCCTGTTTACTTAGAAGCCCAGAGACACTAGAAGACCGATTATAATGACCGGCACCCTCAGGCAATTCCCGACGCTGGGTGCCCAAATGAGCCAGGCAACTAGATATGCAGCTAGCATAGCCTTCTAATACCGGAGCTGTTGAACTACGGTATTGTTCAAACTGGCAAAGACTCTGGAGCTGCATTGAGGAGGGCATGAACCTGAAGGGGTACGCCTGCTCCCCTAGTCTGAATCCCAAGAAGGGATAGAACCTTTCTGCAACCAAGATGTGAAAGGAAGCGTCGGAAAGGTCTATAGTGGTGGTTACGGCTCCACGGAGCAGTAGGATCCGAACCCTCAAGACTGTAAGCAACCGAGACTTGCCGCATTGATTGAGGAAAATAAACGGGACACGCCTGGAAAAACTTTCCAGTGGAAGGGAACTTCCTTGGCAGACTGAAAAAGCCTGACAGGCCATTCACAAAGACCCCCAGAACTCTGGCCGGAGGCTGATTGAACCTGATTGGGGGAGGGGGACAACAGTCCAGGTCCACCCCGGGCCTTGATAACTATACTCTGGGCCCAGGGACTGAAGTTCCAGTGGCCCCGAAAATGGTACAGCCTCCCACCTATATGAGAAATACTACAGGGAGGAGGCTTGATTGTCTCCCCTGAAGCGTATGCCTTCCTAATTTCTCGGAGAGGAGTAGGATGCTTCCCTGCTCCTATGATAACCCCGAGGGTCAGAGCCTCTGGCAGAATGTCTAGTGAAAATTCTTTCCTTGGGTTTTGGTATGAAGCAAAGAAAACTCCGGCGGAGGCACATGGGGGAGGCAGAGACACACGGGGGTGTTACAAGGGGCTGATGTGTTGGCTGAACCCGCACACATCGAGGTGGAGGCTGGGAGTGAGAGCTGACGGCTGTCTAGGGGCAGAGACCTGAAGAGCCTGCACCACCGCCTGAGCAGGGGGCCCCTTGAACTACATGAGCTTCTTGCCGGACTTGGGATAGGGCCCGGCAAGATCAGATTGTTTCCGCTCGTAAGGTAGACACCCACGAGAATGGAGGCTCTGAGTAACATTAGTAGCCCCGGACGGACCAGAATAACGCGCCCACCTGGGGAAAAGATTAATTCTCCAGGTGAAACTGTTCATAAGATTTTTCGGCTCAAGGCGGAACGGGCAAGCCTGACTTACACCCTGTTTCAGCTTCCGGGAATTGACTCCGGAAGCTTAGGGAGCTGTACGCTGAATAAATTAGAAGCGTAGTCTGGGGTTAGAAGATTCATTGTGAACTTATTTGTGATATCTGTCTCCCGGAAATGCCTCAGTGGTTTATTTTCGAAACAAGCCTGTTGATAAGAGGGGCTACATTCAGAGCACAAGGGGTAGGAAGCAGGGCTCTCAAAGAGAGCACGGTAAGACCCCATAGCTGGCGTGAACTTGGAATTCTCCGCCTGCCACTCCGTTAGAGTTCTCAACGGAGACAATGTGCCCAGCCCCTAGGGAAGATGAGGGCTCACTTAGGGATCCTGCCAGATAGATGCCATGCTCCTTCTGACAGTCTGGTAAAACCCGGATAAGGGATACCAGGCCGGAAGGAAGAAATGCAATTCCACCAACCTCCGTGTGCCCACACCCCGATAGGGAGGGTGCCTTCATGCTGGGAAGCATAAAAGGGTTAGGCGCCGAGGTTCCCCAGACTGGAGGGGAAAAGAGGTGGATGTGTCCGGAACGATAGAATTCCGGAACGGAGCAGGATTTAATAGGTGATCCATTGACAATGAGTCTTGAGATTAATCTCTTTGGGATTTAAGCTCCTGGGAAAGGGAAGGCACGGACCATGAGGTAGATAGATAGTTTGATAGGTTGACAATGACCCTCAAATCGAGCTCCTTATAAGGAGACCCGTAAAAGTCTTCAACAAAGGAAGGAGGGGGTAACCGCCTTGCTTTGCTTGGGCCGTGTCCCTTTCCAGAAGACGAGGCCAAACTCGTAGACGGCACTGGATTAGAGATCCGAGACGTCCTCGAGGGGGCCCCGGAGCGGGTCTTCTTGGTTTAAAAAAAAGGGTCTTTTTTGACTGATTTCACCTTAGGGACGGTAGACCAGGAACCGTCGAAAAGGGATGAGAAGCTAACGAATCCCCTAAAGGAAAAGTTTGCCTCACCTAATTCCGAGCTAAGCGGAAAAGGTTTGCCTCACTTATTCTCGCACCTACTTATCGCTCCGGGACGATGTTCACAGGTTCGAGAACGAGACAGAAGGCCGCAGCGTCTTCAGAAAACTCTCCGTAAACAGTTAACTTGAAGCGAAGAGTTATGAGACTTGCGGCCGGCCTCCAGGAGGGGAAAAATTAGGACCCCAAACACCGGAGGAGCAACTATTAATAAGTCATATGAGACGGAGTTTGGCGAAGGAAAAACCGATAGGTGTACAGTATATGAAACCTACCGATTTATCGAGAATCTCGCCTGGAGACGGAGTTTGGCGGAGGGAAATCGATAGGCATATATGAAACCTACCGATCCACCGAGAATCTCGCCCGGAGAGAGCCCAAACACCGAAAGAGCGACTATTAATAAGCCACATGAGGCGGAGAACCGATAGGTTTATATGAAACCTACCGATTTATCGAGAATCTTGCCCGGAGACGGAGTTTGGCGGAGGGAAATCGATAGGCGTATATGAAACCTACCGATCCACCGAGAATCTCGCCCGGAGAGAGCCCAAACACCGAAAGAGCGACTATTAATAAGCCACATGAGGCGGAGCTTGACGGAGGTAAAACCGACAGGTGTATATGAAACCTACGGATTCATCAGGTAGCTTGCTCGGGAGAGCATAGCGTACAACACAATCTGCTGGGTGCCAAACGACTAATAATAAGCCAAATGAGGCGGCGTTTGGCAGAGATAAAACCGACTGGTGTAAATAAAACCTACGGATTCATCAAGTAGCCTGCTCGGAGAGAGCATAGCGTACTTTACAACTTTCCGAGCCAAGAATAAGTCACATGAGGCGGAGTTTGGCGGAGACGAAACCGACAGGTATATATAAAACCTACGGGTTCATCAAGAAGTCTGCTCGGGGAAAGCATAGCGTACTTCATAACCTTCCGTGCCAAACTATAAATTCTCCAAAACAGACTGCGCACCGGAATGGGAACTATAGACTCCGTGATCGCTGGCTTGTTGCAGGATAGCGGAGCATTCCTGCACTCGACAAAACCAGCTGAAAACGTATGAGAAGTGGGCATGCTGGAACGGATGCCGGAGCAGAGTACCATAGCAGCGACTTAGCCTAGTCAGACCAGGAAAACCCCCGTGAAAAAGAAATAAAACTATAATTCCAAAGATTTTTAATTATCCAAGTTGAAATTATATATAAATACATAAACTATAATAAGGTGGGGGAACTATGTCCCGCAAGACAAGAGAACATTAGAACATGAAAAATGTACTTAAATGCTAAAAACAGGGAACAAATACAAAATGTAACATGGTCAGGAGACAGGCTGTGAAGTATGCCTGACCCGGAGGTGATGGTAAAGGGAATAAATGAGGCAGGTAGGTGGGAGGAAAAGTGATCGAGGTTAAAGAGATATAAAAGGAATTAATTAGAGGGAGGAACAATGCTTCCTGCCGCCAGGTAGGTGGGAGGAAAAGTGATCGAGGTTAAAGAGATATAAAAGAAATTAATTAGAGGGAGGAACAATGCTTCCTGCCGCCACTGTGGTGAATTTCAGAGCTTCTAAGGATTTCAAATAGTGGCGTTTGAAAACCAGGGGAGATTTCCACTCTGTATATTTCATAAGATCCTCAAAATTCATATGATGAAAATAATTAGTGGAGGTGGCCACCGCTCTAATGTCATGGACCTTTGGAACTGATTCTGGGTTTGCTTGTTTAATAAAATATAAGATCTGTTGTCTGATGGCCTTCATAGAAATAGTTCCTCCACCTTCCCTCACAAACAGAGGCCCCGAAGTTATTTGAGAGGTTCTGTCTAAATAAGCCTTTAAAGTAAAGACCGGACACAGTGATAGGTCTTGTGGGAGGGGAACGACCTTCCAGGGAGACCATCTATCTCGAGGATCTTCATTCTTAGCAAGAAACTTAAGATGAGGGGCTAGCAACACTTCACCTGATGGAAGGAAATCAATATGATTGGGCTCTCTAGACAGGGCAGACAGTTCGGAAATTCTAGCACCTGAAGCTAAACTAATTAAGAATAAGGTCTTCCTCAGTAAACTTAAGAATGAACAATTCTGATTATCAGTTTCTGATGCTAATTTAAGGACGTCATTTAAGAACCAGGAAACTGTGTGTGGACGGGTTTTTGGTCTCAAACGAGCACATGCTCTAGGAATTGAGGAAAAATAAGAATCCGTTAAATTAATATTAAATCCATGTAAAAATATCTTTTTCAAAGCTGATTTGGCTGTAGTAATGGTACTAGAGGCAAAACCTTTTTCAAATAATGACCTAAAAAATGAGATTGCTAGGTTCGTGGTCATTATAGTAGCTTCAGATTCTTTTAAGAAGAGTGCTAATTTCTTAACTGCTGAGTCATATTGTCTGAGAGTGGATTCCCTTTTGTCTGATTCTAGAAACAAAGTGTTAATAGGGTCAATATTAGCATCTTTCTGAGCTGCAAACTTCATGAAATCCATAAAGCTAGGGCATTCTGAACTCTTGAGGAAGCTGACACAGTCTGAGTTTGTACTATCTGCGTCAGTTTTGGATTGGGGATCTGTAAGCACCGAAGCTTCAGCTCTAGAAGAAGCGGGGAACCAGTTGCTCTTGGCCAATTGGGAGCTACCAGAGCCACCTGACCTTTGAATGTCCTGAGCTTGTGAAGAACTTTCATTAACAGGTTTACCGAGGAACAGATAGATCCTCCGCCACTTGTTCCAATCTATCGACATTGCATCTGTGGAGTGAGCCAGAGGGTCCAGGTTGGGAGCCACATAACAGGGAAGTTTGTGGTTGCATTCTGTTGCAAAGAGATCTACTTCGAGACCTGGGACCTGACTGCAAACCCATTCGAATGATGTTTTGTCCAAGGACCATTCCGACTCCAGCGGAGTTGTCCTGGATAGGGAATCTGCAATGACATTCCGAACTCCTGCCAGATGAGTAGCAGACAGATGCCACCGGTGTTTGTTTGCTAAGGAGAATATTGCTATCATGACCTGGTTGATCCGGCTCGACTTGGAACCTCCCCTGTTTATACAATGCACCACCACTGCGCTGTCCAGGACCAGTCTGATATGGATCAGACTGTTTGGACGTAGCTTCTTCAAGGTTAGAAAGACTGCCATTGCTTCCAGAACATTGATATGGAACTGACGGAACATAGTGGACCATGTCCCCCGAACTTTCTTGTGTTGAGAGTATCCTCCCCACCCGCTTAGGGAAGCATCGGTGTGAATCACTAATGCCGGAGGGGGAAATTGGAGTGGTACTGAATTCGATAAGCTCTTGACTGTTGTCCAAGGCCGGAGTCTCTTTTTCAAAATTGGCGGAATTAGAGACGCCTTGTCTCTGAACCTGACGTTGGCCCGGCTCCGCCATACCCTGTTTATATCTTTCAGTTTGGTTTTCAGAAGCAGATCCGTTACTGAAGCAAACTGAAGAGAGCCTAAGACTCTTTCTTGGGTACGGCGGGAAGCTTTCTTGTTCTTTGAGGAACTGTCTGGTTGCCTTGGCTAGCTATTTCTCTCCGTTTGGCCGGCGGAAGAGATAGTTTGTGTGAACGTAGGTCCCACTAGATCCCTAACCATTGAAAGCGACTCTCCGGTACTAGGCGGGATTTCTCCCTGTTTATTTGGAAGCCTAGAGATTCCAGAAAACCGATTACTATGGCTGTTGCTTTCCGGCATTCGCTGGCGTTGCGTGCCCAAATTATCCAATCATCCAGGTATGCGGCTAGCATGATCCCTTGAGACCGTAGTTGCTGAACTACCGTATCTGCCAGTTTGGTGAAAATTTTGGGGGCTATATTGAGACCGAATGGCATGACCCTGAACGAGTATGCTTGTTTTCCCAATCTGAACCCCAGATAAGGAGAGAACCTTCTCGCAATCGGGACGTGATAATAAGCGTCTGAAAGATCTATAGAGGTGGTTACGGCTCCACGGGGCTGTAGGGTCCAAACCTGCGAGATTGTAAGCATTCGAAATTTGTCGCATTGAATGTAAGAATTTAGACGGGACAAGTCTAGAATTACTCTCTGCTGACTGGAACCTTTCTTTGGAACACTGAACAGTCTGCCATGAAACTTCAAATGTCTCGCTTTTTTTGCCCTCTTTTGTAATAGATCCTTCACGAAGTCCTTCAGGGCTTTGGACGGTGATTGATGAAACCTGAATGGGGAGGACCTCTGCTCCAACTCCACCCCAAGCCTTTGGAGACTATGCTCTGGGCCCATGGACTGAAACTCCATTGGTCCCGAAAAATGGTACAACCTCCCACCTACCTGAGAGATCTCACTGGGCGGGAGATGGTCTGCCTCCTCTGGAACCTCTGCCTCCTCTTCCTCGGGAGGAGGAGCGAGGTGCTGCCCTACCTCTGAAGTAACCTCTGGCCCTGGTTCCCCTTGCGTTCTGGATGGAACGAAATGCCCCGTGGCTTTTATATGAAGCATTGAAAGCTGGGGAAGAGACATACGAGGGGGCAGCAAGGGGTTGATGGGCTGGTTGAACCAGCACGTACTGAGGCTGAGGTTGGGCATGGGAGGTTGAAGGCTGACCGGGTGCGGGGACCTGGACAGCCTGCAAGACAGTCTGAGTTGGGAGCCGTTTAAACTTCTTAAAGCTCTTCCCGGGTTTGGGATGAGGTCCGGCGGACTCCGTCAGTTTCCACTTATATGGAAGGCCCCAACGAGAGCGGAGACTTTGATTGGCCCTAGTCGCTTCGGCTAGGACCGCATCTACCTCTTCTTGGGGGAAGAGATTAGCTCCCCATATGGAGCTCTTCATAAGCCTGTTAGGCTCATGACGGATAGAAGCTGCCGAAAAGATGTGCTTCCGGCAGTTCATCCGGGCCGTGATGAAATCGTGAAGGTCCTGCTGAAAACCTGCCAAGAGGGATTTTGTCAGGACCTGAAACAGAGAGTCTTCGCTGTATACCACCGAAGTTGCCTCGGCCAGAGTCAGGGAACTTAAGGACCTACTAAGCCTGTCCTTAGTCTCGGCTTCAGCCTTCAGGAGCGAATCCGGAATCTTAGGGAGTTGCTCGCTGAAAAGGTTTGAGGCGCAGTCCGGGTTGAGCCTAGTTACTGTGAAGGTGGCCGGAGCTCCCTCCCAGAACTCAGAATCTCCGGGGAAGACTAGAGAGGTGGGATCTGTCTCCCGGAGATGAGGAAGGGGTTTGCCCTCCATGCTCGTTTGGCTAGTGAGCAAGGCCACCTTTGTAGTGCAAGGGGTAGGGAGAGCCTCCCCCAAAGAGAACATTGTGAATGTACCCTTGGCCGGGGTAAGTTTAGTGTTCTCTGCTTGCCACTCCGTCAGAGTACGTAGCAGAGAAGACTGAGCCTGGTCCCTCGGGAAGATGATAGTCTCCTTGGGGACCTTGTCAGACCGAATCCATGCTTCCTTCATAAGTCTGGCGTAACCTGGGTAAGGAGGCTCCAGACTGGGAGGAAGAACTCAAGTTCCTCCAACCTGCAGGTGCCTAGACCCTCAATGGTAAGGGTACCCTCATTCTGGGGAGCATAAAGGGTTAGGCACCAGGGATTCCCCTTATCGAAGGGAGGAAGGCTGGAGGTGTCCAGGACAGAAAAGGATCCGCGGCCGCTCCCACAAGATGAACCCCGAGATCAAGTTCCCTTGGGACTTGACCTGCTGTGACAGGGAAAGAACGGAAGTGTTGGAGGATGACAGCTGAGATGAGAGTTGCGACAGCTTGTCGTCAACTCTCTTGTCGAGCTTCTGCATAAGAAGCTCGGCAAAAGCTTCTGCATCAAAGGAAGGAGGGGGGGGAACCTCCTTACTCTGCTTCGCTCTTGATCCCTTCCCAGAGGTAGAGGCCTTGCTCGTAGACGGCACGGGACTAGGAGCCCGTGACGTCTTCAAGGGAACCCCGGAGCGGACTTTCTGGGTTTTCAAGGTCTTTTTCTTTATTGAATTTACCTTAGGGACGGTAGACCTTGCACCGTCCATAAGGCAAGAGGATTTCACAAATCCCCTGAAAGAAGAAGCAGAAGAAGAAGGAGAGCTGAACAAGTAATCACCTGCCTCACTTACCCCCTTACCTGCTTAGAGCTCCAGGTCTACGTTCATGGGCTCCAAATTGAGGTTCAACGCCGCAACATCTTCCGTGACCTCTCCACATGCGGCCACTTCCTCCTGGGTGGGTTGGGTCATCTCCCGGATCCCAGCGATCAAAGGGGCGGCCACTTCGTCCGAAACTGACGCTGAGATCCAGGCGGCGGGGAAGAGAACACTGCAGATTTCCTTGGAAAGGACATAAGGCTTCCCCGCCCCAATGTTCCTCCCGAAGCCGCTGACCCAGGTCTTGAGGGTCAAGAGTGAAGAGTCTCGGGAGTTGCGGTCAACCTGAAAGAAGGAGAATGTCACTAACGAAATCTCCTACTATAAAAGATATCTTCCAGTTATCCACAAGAGACGTAACTCAAAGGGACCTATGAACCGGAACTGAAATTCCAAGCTTACCGACTCATCCAGAACCCGCTCATAAAGAGCATAGCACACCTCACAACCATCGGGGTGCCAGACGACTAGATCCCCCACGTGGACGGCGCACCCGGAGTGGGACCTGCAGACCTCATGCCCACTCGCCTGTTGGAGGACCGCCGTACACCCCTGCTCCTGACAACGCACCACCTGTAAGTGGATGGGTACATGAGTATGCTAATAAGGCACGCCGGAGTAGCGTCTTAGGATAATAAAGATTGACTGGGCATGCAAAAAGACCGGTCAGACCCCGCCGGAAAATTCCGGTACGATGAGGAGGTCCAACTAGCTTATACATGACAAATAAAATAAAAATAAAACAGGGGTGGACCGCCTGAGTTAATCCGGAGAAACAAGAGGTCCCGCCAATAACATGCGTCAATAAATAACAAGTAAATACAGTGAATGGTTAACTTAAGATTAAACAGTCAAAGATTTTCGCTAGGCACTGGGGGAGTCACGTTACGACGATACAGTGACGGCGGAGGAGTGTGGTGAGCACCGACCGACCATACACCATACCCACCGGAGTGGTATTAAGAGAGGGTAACGAGAAAGCCCGACTACCTAGCGGAAAGCACATAAATAAACTAGTCAAGGAAAAATAGATACCTGGAAAGGAACAAAGTTCTAAATGAATAGAACAGAGGATAAACACTAGCGGACATGTGAAAATGAGACAGAAGACAGTCAGGTGGAGAACTCTAACTGGCTATCGACAATATTTTCCCCATGCAGGCGACAGTCCACGAGAACGACACCCTGGCTGGGGAAAAACATTCACACTGACGCTAGGGAAGGGAGGGGGGGATAGGCCAATGGGGGACCCGTAGCAGCAGCCAGGGAGTGAGAGCAGGCCCCCCGGACGCCATGAGGCCCACCCTTCTCTCTCCCGAGGGTTGAACATGTACGAACGACTAACACGGAAGAAGAGAGGCAGGGGACCCTCAAAGGCCAAAGAGCGCAAGGAATGGTAAACAAGATATGGTGGCCAGGAGTGGGGAGGCACCCCCAGACACCAAACAAGTTCTCGACAGGGTGCCGATCGGTTAAGATTGGAAGCCCTGGGTAGAGAGAACAAGGGAGAACCAATCAATGCGGGGAAAGGGGTAAGGAATGTAGGCTATTAACGGAATGGTAAGGGCTAAGAGCTCTCAAGCCTTGGTAAGTTAACGAAGTATGCGAAAACAAACCAAGGGGGGAAAGAGCAGGGAGGAGAGGGAGAAGGTGGTAGGAGAGGGGGAATACACATGAAGCTGGAGTGCTGTCCCGAAATCTGTGGCTCGGACAAGTGTAGGCTACGAGTAAGATACCCTTGCTATTCCAGCTTAACCTTAATAGGACTCAGGAGTCCAAATGGAAAGGCCGAAATAGGGAGAGGGAGGAAAACGCAGGCCTAACACCTCCATCCAAACCAACAAAACATCAGGGAAGCGCATAACATGAGACCCTCCTACACACCTAACCTCTCCTTCCAAAGGAAGGGAGCAGAACCGCCAATAGCTTAACTTCCTAGGCTAACCTAACATAGCCGCCCAGCGGCCAGGGAGGTTAGCTCAGGAGGGAACACGGTATCTAACAGACTAGCCTATAGAACTTAACCTCACAAAAACGTAAAATAAATAATAAAATCAATATAAATGACACATGTAGAAGGGTGAACCAAACCCAGCGCGATATGAGCGCTGAGGGAAAATGGCCGACCTTCACTAAAAATAACAACGAACAAGATCCGTAAATATCTAAATCATCCGTGTGCTAGACATAAAATGAAACTAATAGGCATATCCGTACCATCTCAAATAAAATACCCAAAAGCTGGAGGAGGTGAGGGTCCTTAAATAAAAACAAATAAGACTGAATAAAAAAACGGATAGGCCCGAGGGGGAAACTCGTAGCCTAAATGACAAGGGACCCGCACTTCCCCAGGGAAGGGTAACAAAACTAAAATAATTAAACCAATATGAATTATGTAGGATATACATAAAAACATAAGAGCATAAATAAATGGAAGGGGAGCGAAGCCCCAGCAAAAAACCCGCACCGAGACTGAAGGTCACATGAGGCCGGGAGGAAGGCGGCCGAGGCGGGCGTTATATGTCCCCCTAATTATAAAATTAGGAGGAAATAAGGAGCCCCAACCGCCTAAAATAAAAGAAAGAGATAGTACTCAACTTAGTGGAAGATACATCCTGAGATGAAGCCATACTTCTAGAAAAAAGGCACAAAATGAGCGCACCTACCAAAACACAACGGAAAAGGACGCGTGCTAAAATGGAATGCAGATGGCGCTGGTTTGTTGTTAGTCCGCGAGTGGTGCGGGCGTTGTATCGGCACCTCGCTCGGGGGGACTTTTGACATTGGGAATGTCTACAGGGCGGAGGCCTGTGATTGTGACAATCTCACCCTTTCATATACACGACTCCATTTTATGGAGCTCGCACTGGGGGTAGTAACTCCAGCTTTGCATTTAGCTTTTTTCTCTGGTAGATTTAGCAATGGATTTACCTAGAAATAAGTGCTGAATGGTTATTTCACCGGGTGACACAGGTCGTATAACCCAGAAATACAAATTTTCCATTCTGATTTTACACCTAAAAACATGAAAACTTAAAAATTATACACACTTTCTACAGGGGTATCATCTTTGAAAAATGCAGGGTATCACATCTTGTAAAAGTACATCAACTGAACGTGCTGTAATTACATGCACATACAGATTGCACCAGCACTTTTCTCCGAGGTGAACAGAGTAATTTTCAAAGAATGACACTTATACAACTCTTAGTTACATCTCTGATATTACATTAAAGAATTCATTTTATCAAATGAGCACGACTGAACAACCTCATCTCAAGGTCATGTAAAGTCCTTGTGACAAAGACTTTGCAAATGGACATAATACTTGTATGATATTTATGTACAGAAATATAAATATAAATTTTCCATATCGATTTTACAGTTAAAAGCATGAAAACTTATAAATGTACTTCAAACATTAAACAAGCATTTTCTGCAGGGGTATCATCTTTGAAAAGTGCAGTAACTTTGCAAATTGGTATCACATCTTGTAAAAGTACACTAACCCTTTAACGCCGAAGCCCTATTTACAAAAACGTCTCACGTATGCCGGCAGCGTTCGGTGAGTTAGCGCCGAAGCGGAAAAAAAGTTTTTTTCAAAAAATCACAGCACGCTTAGTTTTTAAGATTAAGAGTTCATTTTTGGCTCATTTTTTTTGTCATTGCCTGAAGTTTAGTATGCAACCATCAGAAATTTAAAAAAATATCATTATCATATATAAATATTGGAATATATGACAGCGAAAAAAAAAACTCGTATATAATTGTATACAAATCGCGCTGTAAGCAAAACGGTTAAAGCTAATGAACTTAATTTTTTTTAGTTGTATTGTACACTAAATTGCGATGATTTTGGTATATAACAAATTTTAAAACGATCAAAGCAACACAGAGAAAATATTTTCACAAAATGATGCATGAATTCGTAACGCTCGGACGTAAAAAATTTTTTTGTTCAAAAATTCACCATAAATCGAAATATTGTGCTAGAGACTTCCTGTTTGTTGAAAAATGAAGCTAATTGATTGAATATTACTAGACTGTAAGTGTTTTAGCTTACAATTGCAGTTTTCGACCATTTCGGTCGAGTTAAAGTTGACCGAAAGTCAAATTTTTTTTATTTATCGTGATTTATATGAAAATATTTCAAAACTGATAAAAGCTACAACCATGAGTTATTTTTTGTTGTATTGTAAATGAAATTGCGCACATTTTCATATATAAAACTTTATGTATCGACTAATATAAAACGGTGCAAATATTACGACAACGAGACGAAAGAATTTCTGAGATGTTGGCCGAGTTACAGCGCAGGCGTAAGGAAAATGTTTTTTAAAAATTCACCATAAATCGAAATATTGTGCTATAGACTTCCAATTTATTGCAAAATGAAGGTAAACGATTGAATATTACTAGAATGTAAGAGTTTTAGCTTACAATTGCGTTTTTTTACCATTTCGGTCGAGTTAAAGTTGACTGAATTGAAATTTTGGCAGTTATCGTGATTTATGTGAAAATATTTCAAAACTGATAAAAGCTACAACCATGAGCTAATTTCTGCGCAGACGTAAGGAAAAAATTTTTTTTTTTTCAGAAATTCACCATAAATTGAAATATTGTGCTAGAGACTTCCAGTTTGTTGCAAAATGAAGGTACATGATTGAATATTACTAGAATGTAAGAGTTTTAGCTTATAATTGCGTTTTTTTACCATTTCGGTCGAGTTAAATTTGACCGAAGCTTGAAATTTTGGCAGATATCGTGATTTATATGAAAATATTTCAAAACTGATAAAAGCTACAACCATCAGTTATGTTCTGTTGTATTCTACATGAAATTGCGCACATTTCCATATATAAAACTTTATGTAACGACTAATATAAAACAGTGCAAACATTACGACAACGTGTGAAAAAGAATTTCTGGCGTGGACGTAAGGAAAAAGTTTTTAAAAATTTCACCATAAATCGAAATATTGTGCTAGAGACTTCCAATTGGTTGCAAAATGAAGGTAAATGATTGAATATTACTAGAATGTAAGAGTTTTAGCTTACAATTGCGTTTTTGACCATTTCGGTCGAGTCAAAGTTGACCAAAGGTTGAAATTTTGGCAGTTATCGTGATTTATATGAAAATATTTCAAAACTGATAAAAGCTACAACCATGAGTTATTTTCAGTTGTATTGTACATGAAATTGCGCACATTTTCATATATAAAACTTTAGGTAACGGCTAATATAGAACAGTGCAAAAATTACGACAAAATGACGAAAAGAATTTCTGAAATTTTCGGCCGAGTTACTGCCGTGCGTAAGAAAAAGTTTTTTTCAAAATTCACCATAAATCGAAATATTGTGCTAGAGACTTCCAATTTGTTGCAAAATGAAGGTACATGATTGAATATTACTAGAATGTAAGAGTTTTAGCTTACAATTGCGTTTTTTCGACCATTTCGGTCGAAAGTCATAGTTGACGAAGGTTGAAATTTTTGTAGTCGGCGTTTGCTACGTCCACTCGGCATTCAACAGACAATTTTAGTCGACGTTTGCTACGTCCAACAGGCGTTTAAGGGCTAAATGAATGTGCTGAAATTACCTTTGAATCATATTTATGCATGTACAAAAATAAAAATAATACATTTTCGATACAGATTGTACACATGAAAGCATGAAATGCGTTTTTCATGGAGATTTTACACATGAAAGCATGAAATGAATTTTTCATAGAGATTTTGCACATTAAAACATCAAATGCATTTTTCATACAGATTTTACACATAGAAGCATGAAATGCATTTTTCATACAGATTTTACACATAAAAGAATGAAATGCATTTTTCATACAGATTTTACACATAAAAGCATGAAAACTTGTAAATTACTTAAAAAATTAAACACCCACTTCTGCAGGGTTTCTCAAGAATTTCGTGTGTCTGTGAAAAAATCGCATATGCCCATTAGTTAGGTTCCAGTGAAAAGTTAGTGTGTGTGTGAATTCGCGCAACTCTAATCGTGTAAGATCAGTATTAAGTATATATATATATATTATATATATATATATATATATATATATATATATATATATATATATATATATATATATATATATATATATATATATATGACTGTGAAGTATTTTCTGTTAAAATAGAATTCCGTCTAATGAAAGGAGCCTATAAAAATGCCAAAGTGTAGAAAGTTACGTCGTTTTCGTTAAAAGACATTTGTCACGAAACAGCTTATGAAAACAAGATTAAACTTCAATTACCGCAAATTCTTAATACTGTAATTATAGAAGTAACTTTCTACATTTACTGCTATAATTTCGGAGAACAACTGCCTCCTCTACAGGAAGGTAATGAATGAGAAGAGAGTTACAGAAAAGCGGCATTTATACCAAGAGTTCCAGAGGTCAGCCGTTACACCACTCCAGTTGACAGATTCTTGGTCTTCTTAATCACTGGTTGGAGGAAAATTTTATCTATAATATCTGAGTCCCAAGCTCCTTTTGAGAGGTCCATTGTATTTCTCTGTTTAATCAGTGCTTATTCTACCATCTGACTTTTGAACAAACAATTGCTGCAATAAATTATGAGTGACAAGTTCCAGTTTATTCTGTGATTATGGTTATTTATGTGATTAAAAAGAGCTGAGCTCTGTTGGCCATACCTTACTGAACATATATGTTGTATTAATCTCCTGGGGGAGTGATTTACCAGTAAAGCCGATGTAGGATTGATCAGTCGAGGTAAGGGATTTCTTATACTCCTGTGTCTTTGGGGGCTGGCTTTTGTTGGACGGTAATCAAGGGTTTGGGTAAGGTATTTGGGTAGGTAAAAGCAAAAGGGTTAGAATTTCCAAGTGTCTGTGTCAGTGTCTTAATCCTGCCCAGGTATGGGATTTTGATTTTGTTATTGGGGTTCTCCCTAGTCTTGTTTTGAGGGGGGTGGTAGAAAATTATGTTAAAATTATGGAAGGCTCAAGGTGGTGTTGAATAATTAGAAAGATGGATCATTTTTGCATTTGGAGTGCTGCCTCATGTCTTAGGCATGAAGTTTGCTAAGTTAGCTATCTGCAAAAGAGTTACAATGGACTGTTCCTTCCAAGAGGATTTTTCCTTTGCACTAGGGTAAATTTCTTGAATTTTTATTTGTAAGGAGCCAGAATGTTGAAGATGATAAAGGGCCTTTTGTGCAAAAACTCAGGTGTCCTAAAGATAGCCAACCTGAGATTGAGGAAGGAGTTAGTAGGATTTGACTTTTAGTAAAGCAAAAATCCTCGCAGCTCTTCTGGCCTTCACCATCAAGTAAGGCAGGGTAGTATGAGGAGACAAGATGTTGACAGTTCCAGATAGGTGTTCCAATTTAGGAGGGGCTAGTAGGGAGAGAACAGGTATCCCCAAAGACTTATAACTTAGCAGACCTCAGTGGATTACTCACCAAAGTCAGCCAGAAAGTGGGTTAGGGAAATCTTATGGTGTTTTTGGGAAACTAAGGACTCCTTTCATATGGGTATTGCTTGAAGTAGAAGTATTAGGAACAAAGAATGTTAGGTAGTCAAAGGATGTTAGGTAGTCATAGGTAACTGGAAAACATTTCTTGGCAATGAGAAGAACAGTCTTTGTCATCAGAAGAACACCTTAAAGAAGAGAGGAACCAAGTAGAGGGTATCTGAATATGTAATGTCTTTTATTTGCCTGCATGGGCTTTCTTGGGTTCAGGAGAGTCTTACAAGGAATTGTAGGGAGAGGGCTAGTCTCTCAAAATCTGAAACTTACCCAAACCCACTCTCAGACTCTGCATAGTCTGAAAGGTTGTAGAGTTCATTAAGCAAAAATGAGGCATGAAGAATGCAATGCAGGGAAAGGATAAGGTAAGAAAAGGAAGAGCGTCTACCTTATACTACTGGGAATGTTGTGAAGAGGATTGTGCCCGGACAAGAATTGATGTTAGTGGAAGAGGCAGAATATGATAAAAAGCTGGATGATAGTGGGAAGGCTGATGCAAATGAGTACACATTGCTTTGGAGTAACAGGGCCAGAAGCAAAAGAAAGTATACGGGTAGGAAGAGGGACACAGAGAAGAAACCATGTTTTTCATGACTTCAAACTTTTCATAAGAAACCTCTGAAATGTTCTAAGCTAAGGCAAGCTGGAGAGTTGGGAATTAGTAAGGAAGAAAAAATAGGCTGATGAGAGTGGGTAGATCATGTGTGGACTCTCCACCTTTCTTTAACAGTTTTTATGTGTACAGTACTGTACTTAATTTCACATGATGGTCAGTGTGATTCTTCCATAGAGTGGTCTTCTTATTGTACATATTTTCCCTAAATTAGGAACAAATCTGTTTATTAAATAGTTATATTATTGGTTTGGTTCCCATATAATTTAAACATTGTGGGATATGGAAAGTAAGTAATCAGTGTGCTACACAAAGGTTCAGTATTATATCTTCTTCCAGAAATGTAGATTTAATATAAATTAAATACTCTAGAAACTAGCTGATGATTTTAGCAAAAAATATTGTAAAATGGGACTTTTTTATGAACAAATTTTTAAAGGAAAATTGTCAATCCTGATTTGCAAACTGTGAAGAATTTGAGTTCACACCCACAGTGCACTGTATAGATTATATCTTTAACATGGTATGTAGTCTTTTTATTAAAGTTGTATGCTACATGTATTTTATCTAAAACAGACATTTTTTTCAGGTTCATATTTTAGCTATGATTCTCCTGCATCCCTTCAGGACCAGATCAAAGATGATATGCATGTTAATACAGTTCAGTTTGCATCTCTCTACTCTCTCTACTCATGGCCCAATGTCATCCTTTCCTTTTTGGGCGGATTTCTTATAGATCGGCAAGTATCATAAATCTTCTTTTTGTACAGTGCTTAAAACATTATTCATATGAATATTCCATATGAAATGTAGTGCTGTATTAAATTATCATTATTAAGTCCAGGTGTACAGTGAACCCCCCATATTCGTGGTCTCACTATTTGCGGACTCACACATTTGCGGATTTCTGTGTGGAATGTATCTACAGGCGGTTCCCGGTTTACGATGGGGTTCCGTTCTTGCGCCGCATCGTAACCCGAAAATCGTCGTAAGCCGGAACATCGTCGAAAATCGTCAAAAATCATAAGAAAACCTTACTTTTAATGCTCTGGGTGCATTGAAAACGATGTAAACTGCATTATTATTGAGTTTTACATCAAAAAAACCTTCAAATTCAAATATGGGGCCATATTTCTTCCGTCGGATCGGCGTACGACGCGTCGTAACCCCGGAACATGCGTCGTAAGCCAGGAAATAATTTCTGATGAATATATTTGAAAAGCGTCGTAACCTCGGAACGTCGTAAGCCGGAACCGTCATAAACCGGGGACTGCCTTACTCATTATTTGCGGAAAATTCGCCCATTCGCGGTATTTTTCACTGAGAAATATTCACTAATTACTGTATTTTCATATGATTTTCATGACTAAATGCACTTTTTGTGATAAAACAATTAAAATACTCAGGTATAAGCATTTTTAGAGTTTTTTTTTTTGTGTTTAAACTATCAAAATAGCCAGTTCTAAGTGTTTTTAGAGGGGTTTTAAGTATTCGCGGATTTTAATTATTCGTGGAGGGGGGTGTGGTACGCATCCCCCTGAATATGGGGAGTTTACTGTATTATCAAAATATTTTTCATTTTTAAACTCATTTGTCCATTTCACACATTGCTTTGCAAATATGTATAAATTGCTTAGAAAAAGTGCTGTTGCTTAAAAATAATATCGATTTTATAGTCTTGAAATATATATGCTAGTGTTTATCTCGAATTTTTCTTGTAAAGAAATATACTGCACAGTAGTTAGGGTAAACCCCTAGTTGCAAGACAGCTTTCTTTTCCTTTTACATTTTCCATAACAATTTGTTAAAAATTTACTAACTTGGAAAGAGGGAACATTTCTTATCATTTCAGCTCTTCGTCATACCTGTATCTGCATTCAAGGCAAAATCACTTTCTTGTAAGTAGTGGATAGTAATCCACTTGAACCAAATCTTATCCAGTGTAACTGAAGAACTAATTGGTTCCAAAAAAGGACAAGTAGGGTATATGTGGAAACAAATTTGTAAATTATAGGAATTCATTCAAGCAGAAAACCATTTTCAGACATATAGAAGTTTTATAAAGTGGTGTATACTGATGATTAAGAAGGGGAACTGAAAACCTTATGAAAAAATAAAATAAAGAAAAATGTGCTTTAAACCTTGTAGACTTTAAAAATTTTTTTGTTCATTCTTCAAGTATTTTTCTTGGTTACTCAGTGGTGATACTTGAGGCATTAGGTTGGTTTCAGTTTTTTCTTAGAATATGTAATTTATGTAATTAGTTTTGATTTTGTCTGTGTTAAATAAAAAATTGTATCTATAAAGCTTAAAGCACATTTTTATTTGTTTTATTTTTTCATAAGGTTTTTATTTCCCCTTCTTAATCATCAGTGTTCACCAATTTATAAAACTTCTATATGTTTGAAAATGGCTTTCTGCCTGAATGAATTCCTGTAACTTGGTGGTATGTCTCCACATATATCTTATCTTTTTTTCACATAATTAGTTACTCAATTATTTTGGGTAGGATTCAGTTCTAGTGGATGGGATTCTAGGGATTTAATTACTATTTGCTATTGACTAGAAGGCAATTTTGCCTTGAATGCAGGTACAGGTATGAGGCAGAGTTTGTATTCCTAACAGATTACAAACCTTCATCTTGCACATGGGTGTAATTTTTTTTAAAATATGGTGTTTGGTCATGAAGCTTGTTAACAAGGTAGTTAACTAGCAGCTAGTGAATGAAGAGGTGGGGTTACCACACAGGCAATGGACTGCTTGCATTTACATTTTCCCAGGCTGCAATGTTGTTGAAATGCTTTTGCTGTAATGTCTTATTTTCATAGAAGGAAATGTAATCATTGTAGATGTTCAGGGCATGACAAGGTGTATTGGTATTTATGACAGTGATGAACATTGACTCTTATTCTGTTTGTTTGTTTTGGAGTTAGGAGTGTACACCATTTCTGAACTCATAGGGTTGAAAAGAAAGCATTCCAAGAAGGCAATGTTGGTATCACCTGGAGGGCAGCGTCCCTCGGTTCTCTTTGACCCATTTTTTGCAGATCCCCCTGTGCTTTTCACCTTTTCTTCCACCATTTGGGTGCTACCTTGACTTTTCTCTCTGGCTCTGTCTGAAAAAGGTGTAGTACCTCCAGTTTGGACAGTGACTAACCTTCTTACTCCCATGCTGGGATGGTGGATAATATGATAGATGTTCTTGCTGCAATCAATCCCCTTCTCCTGATCCTCTCTTTCCTGCTCCAGCTGCATTGATTGTGCCTAAGAACTCTGACAAGATCAAGGGGTAATGGAGGTGGAGGTTCTGTGACCTTCCCTTACATTAGTAGGGGATCCATCCATTGTCTCCTTTCTATAGCACTTGCCACTGCTAAGAGCTCTACATGGTGACTGCACCTGCTTTGGCAGTAGGCTTTCCAGCTGATACCCACTACATCCTTTGTCAATTTATCTAGGACCAACAGGATGATTTTCCCAAATGCAGGTTTCAGCTTTCTGAGAGACAGGAAGATGTGACACCTGCTTAGATGAGATGACCCTCTCCAAGTTACATGTTGATCCTCTCTGTGGCCTCCCCAACCTATTAAGAAGGTATCTGCATGTATAAATGTCTGCATAGTTTTGGGAGTCAGAATGATCTGTTTGGTGAGAGCACCCTTCTGGGTCCACAAACAGAGTATCTTCCAGGTCTTGTAAAAGCTAGACTCCATTCACACCTATAAGTTGCTGTTTGAGGATTGGATTCCACAGACCCCAGCTGTAACAAACCCAAGATCTTTTTCTAACGGTTGTCAGAAGACTTTAGGTGGGGCCAGGAACCAGTGTAGCTGGAGTCTGTAAACCATCACTTGTAGGTTTCATAAGTACTCCTCTCCAGCAGTTCCCCAGAAGAGCCCAGTGTCAGTTACCTAGGTGTTAAGATGCCAGTTTTAACAACTATATAAATCAGTCAATCTCTAGACCAGCTAGTTGTTTTGGTAAGCCACTAGTTGAACTCCCTATTGTCTGAGCTCTCACATGACTACTGCTGCCAGTTTTGTGATGATCCTTGTGAAGAACCTTAGGAAGAGCAGAGAGGATATGCTAGTTAGTGTCCATCAGATCGATTGAGATGGTCCAGGCTTCATGCAGCGTAAGCGAACATACTTGGGTTGTCATCCAGAACTTCTTGCACAGTAAACGGTGTGCTTGTTCAGCTTTGAAAGGTCAAGGATCACCCTCTGTTTTTGTGAAGTCCGTCTTGGGTGCACTGAAAAGATGTGCATGGTGATGAATGAACATGTTCTCTTTCAGAGAGTATATTGCACATTTTTCTCCAAGGAGGGGTCTGTCTGGTTGCTGGAAAAACCCCTTTAGGATGGGGAAGGGGGATGTGACCATTGCCAGTCAAGCCCATTGGAGATGATGCAGTCCCTAAAGGGATGACTTCCACTGCAGGTGGTGTAGCAAAAGATGATCCCTGATCTGCATAGCTTCTTTCCCTCGATAGGTACGTGTCTGCCTGCCATAGAAAAGATGCTGCCGTTGTAATGTCTCCTCTTCTGTGGCTGTTAAGACCCTTAGAAACAACTGGAGATTCAGATGTCTCTGGGTCTTACTTGGGCTTCTTGGGTTGGGGGAGTAGAAATCTTGGGAATGTTGTTTCTTCGAGCTCTATCACATCACTCTCCTTAAAGAGACCATGATAGAATGAGGTGAAATTGGGGTTGACTAATTTTCATCTTCAGGTCCTGAGGTGCTATTCCATAAAATCATGGAGTGCTCCCCATGGAGAACTCATAAGTCTGAGCAGCAGCAGCTAGACACCCCAGTAAGACTCCAGGAGTTCCCTTGTTGTCACTTTCAGGATAGTGGTAGAGGTTAGAATGGAGAGGTGGTGGAGTCTTGCATGGAACTCAGAAGTGGCTGCCCTTTCTGAGAGTTTATTCATAGGGGCACTGAACTACTGGGTAGCCGGGTTCAGTGGGAGCTTTATCCATTTAGGAGGAAGGGTAAATGTTGCCTACTCCTTTGTGGATTTGTCAGACACTGAGATGGCGGAAACAAATGGCTTTATTTTTTTTTTCCATTTTAGCACACTTCCCAGTAACTGAAACTCTGAGAATCTGCCTTCATATGATTCACTTTTTAGAAGTGAAGGGCCAGAAGAAGAGCCACCCAGAAGGGGTGTTGAGTCTCCATGATGGTCAAAACACCATAATTTCCATTGAAACAAAAATATGACTTTGATTGTCTTGGTTGCCTGCTAATGGGAAGGAAGACCATCTCCTTTGGTGGTTTCTGATATCAATAGATAGGAACCAAGCATAATTCCCTGTGGGAGAAGGCATCTCTGTCCCGGATTTTTACATGTTCAACCTTGACCATTGTCTTTTGTTCATAAATAAAATATTTACTATCTGGCATGAAGCGACCCATTGAGGCATTTTGCCAAAGATTACCAATACACTGACACCTCAACTTAACAGGTTATGTTACTTAATAGATTTGTCATTGTGTCCAGCAAAAAAAAATGTACTTTCAAGATTTTGGTTTTGCAAGCAAAAAATGTGGATTATCTTTTCTCATGTGTTGAAAATTCTAACTAGAGTGAACAGTATGCTGTAGTTACATTATGTATTGTAACCGCTGGATATTGTGAAATTTATACTTGTAAAGTAATTTTTTTCATTTTAAAGTGAAAGTATTGCTCTGTTTATCTGGCAACTAGGTGCTATGAAATTCTGTAGTGTTTGATTGAATAGTGTAATTCTATGCATATATGTATTGTACCTGTATTTCAGAACTTGTTTCACTGTTTGAGTGTGTGCTCGAAAATTCTTGCAGTATCATTTAAAAGTCAGATGATACAGTTGTATCTAAAATAATGATAATTTTAATAAACTGTTAATTTACTTAATCCATTATATACCTCATATCTTATCATATAAAATATAAACTTTGCTTTCATGCGCCATTTGCATTCTGGTAGTTTTCACATTCTCAGGTGACCAAGTTTTATCGATAAGATTGCTATTAGTTGCTAAATGAAACAAAATTTGGAGATACATTTTTTGTAGGTTAATAAAACCTGGTTTAAAGATGCAGCCTATCTTTATCAATACAAACAAATTTTACTGAAGTAAAACTGCGATTTCGTCAGAATTCAGATGTCATTTTTGCTTGTCCAGCACTTTTGTAGCATGCAGTGTGTTTGTTTCTTCAGCCACAGTTACAGTCTGCAGCTTTAACAGTATACTCTCTTGAAACCTTTTCTTCATGGCATGAAGGATGAACTAAGATTAATTTTATTTTCACTTACGTAAGTCACCACTGAGAATTAGCAAGGTTTTAACCAATAAATAAACATGCACTAGTTATTGTAAATGACAGTGGCAAACAGCTGTTAATTGATTCAGTATTTCATGTCAGTACTTACTGCTGTCTATGCCTGTGTTTTGCCGAGTGGTAGTCATTGAAATATGTTGTTGTAAATTATACGAAATAGTGATGAAATTTTAGATAAGCCTCAAAGTTTGGTAAGCCTGGTTGAATGTATGACGATATGCATGTAACCAGTCTGTGTATGCGTGTGTATATACTTACACACACTCATTGCATACAGTCTGTGTATGCGTGTGTATATACTTACGCACACTCATTGCATAAGAAGCAATCGCTTGCTGTGTGTTAGCCTCTCTCTCTCTCTCTCTCTCTCTCTCTCTCTCTCTCTCTCTCTCTCTCTCTCTCTCTCTCTCTCTCTCTCATCTTTATTAAGAATGGTTTACCAGGAGAGAGAGAGCAAGCAAGCAAGCAAGCAAATGCACTATAAGGTGATAGCCTACCTTAATGCCATGCATAGTGCGTATACACAGATGCACATACACACAAACTGGAAAATATGTGGATGTCACACTACATTGCTGTGTTAGGTATAGTAATGTACAGTACTGAATTAAATGAGGGTCAGTGAAAATGCAGGTATTATCCTACTTACGATGGGGCTAGGTTCCAAAAAACCCATCGTTTGTAGGAAAAAGCATGTCTTGATTATAGCCTGGCCTACACCATGGTATTTAGTACCATCTATACATATATGGTAGCCTAGTCTACACTATAAAGTATACACTATACATATGCAGTATAGTAATTATTAATATCAGCTAATTTGGAGGTTCATGCAGATTGATGTATGATAATTCAATACAAAGAGAAATTGAATAACAAACAAGAATTAGCTTAGCCTACACTATGGTATATTGTATACATATATGGTAGTCTAGCTTACATTATACTGTACTCTATATTCACATATCAATATTGTATTATATAAACATCAACATAATGAATATGCATCTTTTCCATGGATCTTTTAAAAAGTTATGCATTACTTCAGTGTATCCAATAATATCATATGTATTCTCATATTGCTTTTGTATTATAAATTGTGATTATAGCGATCAAAGTTTTGGTTTGGAAATCGATTACGCTGTAAGTTTATTTCGCCATATTTAACTCGGTTCAGAGCACTTTTCTTGCTTCTAATTAGCTTAAATGAATCTATAGATGCTTTATTTAAATGGGACAGGGTTATTTTTCGTTATTCAAAGTGTTTTTAAGTTGAAGTATAACTTAAATACGTCTTGTTGTGAAATGAATTTAGCTATTTTTTTCGTCGATAGATGACGTTGGCTGTTGGTGGCATGTTTGTTTTGCGTAAAAAAATCAAGATTCCGTTCGCTATTTTCACTTGATTTCATCATAATGCGAGCTTTACATTCATCTTAATGTGAGCTTTACATATTTATCTTTTATCGGAGTGAAAACAGCAGTAATATGTGTTCTTTCATGCCCAGTAGTTTTGATTAAAATACTTTTCAACCCAATTTTATTTACGGTTGAGTTTCATCCATGTTGCTGACGCACGATAATTTATAGTCATTAGCGGCTTGAACATTGTTTTCTCAGCTTCAGCTACAACTTGCAACTTAAATTTAGCAGTATATTTCCTTGCCGATCTTTTAACGTCATTTGTAACATAACTATGGTAATTGTTTACTACCGTACGATGGTTGAACTACAAGCAAAACAGCTCTTGTTATTCAATTCGGTTATTAGCAGAACAGCAGTTTCTCGTTTGGTTGTTTATGGCTGTACACATTTAAGCAAGAGTGTAACGTTACTAACAATACTTTTATCATTCTCTTTTACTTTTTTAACTAGAAGGTGGGATAAAGAGGTGGAGGGAAAGAAGTTGGTATATTGTAATTTGGTCTCTCTCACTGCCTGAATGTATGCTGCTGCCTGCGCCTGCGCAGAATTTAAAAATATTTTCTAAATATTGTCGTATCCGTATTAATTCCTAACCCTATCGCAAAATTGAATTATCACAAGGCGATTATCATGACTCAAGCACTACCTGTACTGTACTGTACTGTAAGAGAGAGAGAGCTTTGTGTATTTTAACCCTTTCCTGCCCAATTGACGGCATATTACGCAATAACCCCCTACCCCCCTTCTTGTCTGACTGGCGTAATTTTACGTAAAATTTACCGACATTTTTAAATGCGTGTGGTAGGGTAAATTTTTTTTATTTTCGTACAGTTGGTGGTTTCCATAGGCTAAAGCATACCTTGGACCGTGTAACTTAGGCATCGATACGCCAGGCAAGCAGTTCCTATACTGCGCATGCGCAATTCCTGGCATAGTAAATTTCCCACAATGAAATCAGCTGATCCTACCCACGTTTCTCTCTCGTATCTTACATTTTTTTATAAAATGTAGGATTACATTATTGGAAACACTCTGTTTGGTATCCTCTATTTTCTATAAATTTTTAGTTCCTCTACTGTGCATGCGCAAATCCATGGCATAGTAAAATTCTCACAATGACATCAGCTGATCGCACTCCACGCAGGCCTGGCAGGCCACACTTCTGTCAGAGACCATGCGTACGAGGCTGGGTAAACACGTGTGGCTGTTTACATAAAGCGACGTCAATCGAGAACAGTTTCCAACATGCTTTCGCAAAGTTTTTGCGGTAAAACTAGCGGAAATTTGTTAGTGCATCACATAAGAGACGTCTGGATTTTAGGCAGGGCTCTGAATCTCATTTTTCATTATCATATATATCGATATTTAGAGAATTTTGTTGGCTTTCTCATAAAAAATAATTCATTCACCCAACTGTTATAGCTTTTGAGCTATGAACGATAATGTTGACAACGGTAACATTTTTTTTTCGTTTCGAACAGCTTATAACGTCAAAATGAAACTGTTGCTCTTACCAAAGCCATTTTTCTTGACTCTCACTTTATTCCTCAACCTTTCCTCTACATTTTTGTATATTTACAAAGTGATTTCTATGAAAAAAATCCGAGGTAGAGCTCTTAAAAAATGTCTAGCGATAATTCTCACCGTATGCCTGGGCGGCGCTCTGTTTCTTACCCACTTTTCTATCAAATTTTCACCAACTGGGCTGATTCGTTTTCATTGTTTTATATGTCGATATTTAGAGAATTTTCTTGGCTTTCTCATAAAAAATAATTCATTCGCCTAACTGTTATAATTTTTGAGCTACGAACAATAATGTTGACAACGGTAACTTTTTTCGTTTCGATCAATTTATAACGGCAAAATGAAACTGTTGCCGTTACCAAAGCCATTTTTCTTGACTTTCCCTTTATTCTTCAACTTTTCCTCTACATTTTCCTATATTTACAAAGTAATTTCTATGAAAAATAACCGAGATAGGGCTCTTCAAAAAAACAAATTTCTATCGATAATTCTCACCATAGGCCGGGCAGAGCGCTCTGTTTCTCACCCTCTTTTCTATCAATTTTTCACCAACTGGACTTATTTGTTTTCCATTTTTATATGTCAATATTTAGGAATTTTATTGGCTTTCTCATAAAAATTATTCATTCGCCTAACTGTTATAGCTTTTGAGCTACGAACGATAATGTTGACAACGGTAACATTTTTTTTCGTTTCAATCAAATTATAACGTCAAAATGAAACTGTTGCCGGTACCAAAGCCATTTTTCTTGACTCTCACTTTATTCTACATCTTTTCCTCTACATTTTCGTATATTTACAAAGTAATTTCTATGAAAAATAACCGAGATAGGGCTCTTCAAAAACAACTTTTTTCTAGCGATAATTCTCACCATAGGCCGGGCAAATCGCTCTGTTTCTTACCCTCTTTTCTATAAATTGTTTCACCAACTGGACTTATTCGTTTTTCATTGTTTTATATATCAATATTTAGAGAATTTTGTTGGCTTTCTCATAAAAATAATCCATTCGCCTAACTGTTATAGCTTTTGAGCTACTGAACGATAATGTTGACTACGGTAACATTTTTTCGTTTCAATCAATTTATAATGTCAAAATGAAACTGTTGCCGTTACCAAAGCCATTTTTCTTGACACTCACTTTATTCAACATCTTTTCCTCTACATTTTCGTATATTTACAAAATAATCTCTATGAAAAATAACCGAGATAGGGCTCTTCAAAAAAAACTTTTTTCTAGCGATAATTCTCACCATACGCCGGGCAAATCGCTCTGTTTCTTACCCTCTTTTCTATAAATTTTTCACCAACTGGACTTATTCATTTTTCATTGTTTTATATATCAATATTTAGAGAATTTTGTTGGCTTTCTCATAAAAAATAATCCATTCGCCTAACTGTTATAGCTTTTGAGTTACTAACGATAATGTTGACAACGGTAACATTTTTTCGTTTCAATCAATTTATAACGTCAAAATGAAACTGTTGCCGTTACCAAAGCCATTTTTCTTGACTCTCACATTATTCTTCAACTTTTCCTCTACATTTTCGCATATTTACAAAGTAATTTCTATGAAAAATAACCGAGATAGGGCTCTTCAAAAAATCTTTTTCTAGCGATAATTCTCACCATACGGGCAGAGCGCTCTGTTTCTTGCCCGTTTTTCTATCAATTTTTCACCAGCTGGACTTATTCGTTTTACATTCTTTTATATGTCGATATTTAGAGAATTTTATTGGCTTTCTCATAAAAAATAATTCATTCGCCTGGCATTCATATTTTTGGGTTCTGAACGAAAATATGAAAATAAGTAAAGATTTTTTTTTTTCGTGAAATAACTCACATTTTTTGTATTTAGAGGGCTGGGACTCTTATTCTGACTATTCCACCATAAAATATAAACATTTAGAAAAAAGGACAGCAAAATGAACGTTGTTGGCATAAAATTTCTATTTTTGCTGAATTTTCGAAATAATTTTTTTTTCGCACTGTCGAGCGCTCCCAGACACATCGGGGCTCATGTGCCCTCAGTGATGTGATAACTATGCAGATATGAAAGGGTTAAGTATTTTACATGATATTATATATTTTACATACAATAAACCCCCCTCATATTTGTGGGGGATGCAAATACTTAAAACCCCTCCATAAACACTTAGAACTGGCTATTTTTATAGTTTAAAAAAAAAAAAAAACTGAAAATGTTTATACCTGAGTATTTTTAATAGTTTTTTTTCGCAGTCATATATTCCAATATTTATATATGATAATGATATTTTTTTAATTTCTGATGGTTGCATACTAAACTTCATGCAATGAGAAAAAAAGGAGCCAAAAATGAACTCTTAATCTTAAAAACTAAGCGTGCTGTGATTTTTTTAAAAAACTTTCTTTCTGCTTCGGCGCTAACTCCCAAACCCCGCCGGCATACGGCAGACACTTTTGTAAATAGAAGCTCGGCGTTTAAGGGTTAATGAAAAGATCATCCTGAGCAATAAAGAGTAAGATGAATCTCTCACAAAAAAACTCACGTCTAGAATATAACAAAATTCCATATTAAAGTACAGTAGCGCATCGAGATAACGGACCGTGGTATATCATACTTCCGGATATATCGGTGCAAAATGGAAATATTAATTTGAGGGTTTTCGCTCTGGATCGAGCCCTGAACTGTTTTTAAATGAGGCGCCACAAGGAATGCTGGGAGTTTGACTGAGGGAGAAAGTGCATCACCCACGCATGAATACTGTACATGTTTATGCTTACAGTACACTGTAATTTCACTTTTCAATACTATACTACTGTATATACTGTCATGCAGTTTATATTAACCTGTTAAGCGTCCTTTATGAGAGACATCGCTGTTCCCGTATCGTCACATTTTCTCGCTCGCAGAGCGGTCATTTGGTCTGTGCTGATTTTTACGTGTTTTTATTTACATGCATATTGATTTTTGTATAAAGATATTAGGATAATAAATAATGTAGAATAAGAAAAGACGAAAGAATTTGCTTTGCATTTTTATATCCTAAAGATTATAAGCATGAAACGTAAAAGGGAAAAAATTGATTCTTTCTAATGCCATTCCCTGAAACATAGAGCCAGTAGATTAATGAATTGTTTCATTTCATTTTCATTTGTGTCATACCATTTTAGTGCACTTGATATTGTAGGTAAACTTTCTATATATTCATCTAGAAACTGGATGGAAAATCTGTTCGTTACTGCTACAACGTGCTCCATGACTTTGTCATCAAAAAAACTTTGAGGTTTCCCTTATCGTGAACAGTTAAATTTCACACCTTTTGGGTGAGCTAAAAATAAAGGGAACTCCACTGGGTTTCCCTTATTTGGAACAAAAAGTTTGTGGAATCCGCAGCAGAGAGAGAGAGAGAGAGAGAGAGAGAGAAAGTAATTTTTGTGCTGATCACAGAAAAGGCGCAGTTATTCCCTTTCATCGTAGTCATCATCTTTCTCTGCAACAAGTAGTGACAAGATCTCTTCAGGCAAAAGATTTTTCTTTCTCTTTAGATCACCCGTTATTGGGGGAAAATGGGATCAAACAGAAAGAAATTGGTTGTTCACCATGAATGCCAGAAGTGTAGCGGGAGGTGGAGGTCATTGTCCTCTTGACAGACTGTCTTTCCCCTACAAAAAAAGTTGCCATTTACCTCTAATTTAGCGCATAGTGTTACCAGCTGATGTTCCTATAATTTGTATAAGAGGGAAGAGCATTTCACCTCTGAATTCAGTAGCACACCATCCTTGAAAGAGATAGGATGTGTTACTGTACTCCGTTGAAGGCGTTGTGATATGGGATGCGGCTAACCGAGATATACCATCAGTGACGCTTAACAAATTAATAATAAGGCTTTTACTCTATGGGTACTGCTTGTTTATATGAATGTACAGTACTTTATAGCAAAAAAGCAAATGGAATGACTTCAATACTATGAGAAAAAACGACTAACTTGATTAGTTGTCACACTTCTGTAGGAAATTTATTTCAAGTAGTATTGAAGATTTATTTAATTTGTATTAAACATTGTATAGATATTTTGCTGTGTTTACATTAATATTAATATTTTAAAATTAGTAAACCACTGTTATAAGTGCATAAGGGGTGTATATACTTAAGAGTAACAGTTTTAGGAGGGTAATCTAAGATGACTGAGCATTATGGGATGATGGTTTGGGGTGTATTTTTGTTTGAACTGATATTAAATTGTTTTAGTATTATAATTTAAGGTATATTTTTGTTTGAACAATTACATTAGGCAGCGAACTGTTAAAATAAGCAGTTATAAACATTTTACAGTAGTTTAAGGGGTATAGCATATAAATATACCTGTACTTTATGGCAAAAACATGCATTCACATATATGTGCAATGATATATTGGAGTTCCTTTTATAGTGGGGTAGGCTTGGATGCTTTAATCTGTTATCTCAGTGAGCTACTGTATTATGAATTCCTTCAGGAGCACATTCTGTATACTGAACTGTAGGAAGGGAGCCTAGAGACATGAAAATCCAAGAGTGCTTGATCTAAGGATGTAAACAACAAGAGATTCATATTTTGTGAGATGCCCTGGAAGCAAATATTAATTTCTATTTAACCATGAAACAAGGAAATATTATAAGAAAACACTGTTCTTTATGAAACTTAAAATGATGTACTTAACATTTCTCAGAAGATATTTGCAACATCTTGTTGATAAAGCACTGTACAATGTAAAAACTCTGAGCAAAAAGAAAAAAATTCTTTTTACTTCCTGCAAAACCTGGCAAGTAATGGGTTGAATTATGATGTGGGTAGCTGCTGTAGGCAAGATAAAGAGATCTTCCTTGAGTTCATTTATACTACATCACTACCAAAAGTGGCACTATTTCAGCCTAGACTGGCTAACAGAGATTCTTGGTGTTAGTTGTTCTTTCTTATGGAGCCCCATTGGGACCGTAAGGGTAATGCCTTTGAAGATGAGCAACATTTACTCCATCAATGATATATTGTGTATTGAAAATATGATAACGGGAGTAATAATAGATATGTAATTATTTCCTAGTTTCACATCTTGTTGTCTTCCTGTGTTTCCACATTTCTTAGCCATTTCAAAACTGACGAATTCTTTAAACTACACTAAACATTTATACTATTTTTTGCCTCTCCACATTTCTCACTAAGTCAGTTCTTCTTATCCTTGTATACCATGCACCTGAACACACGGTACGTAGGTTGAACATAATGGTAATTATGCAATATAAATACTATAAGCAAAATGAACTTTGGAAATTGGGAGTCTTATGTGGAAATGGTGCTTAAAGTTAAGTATACCTTAGTTTGACCAGACCACTGAGCTGATTAACAGCTCTCCTAGGGCTGGCCCGAAGGATTAGATTTATTTTATGTGGCTAAGAACCATTTGGTTACCTAGCAATGGAACCTACAGCTTATTGTGGAATCCGAACCACATTATAGGGAGAAATTAATTTCTATCACCAGAAATAAATTCCTCTTATTCTTCACTGGTTGGTCAGAGATTCGAACTTGCAGCCAGCAGAGTGCTAGCTGAGATTGGAACTCACTCGCCTAACGAGGAACTCAAAAGTTTTGGAATCAGAGAGAGAAGTCATTACTTCAGTGTCCCATTTATTTTCTTCTATCAACAGCAGTGTCTGCTGCTAACAATTTGCATTCAAACTAAAGAATTAGAAGTAAATGTCCTACAATGCTCCCCCACTTTTTTGCGGGGATATGTTCCAGAACCCACCACGAAAATGCAAAATCCCTTCTAAAAATGCTTATAACTGCCAAATACCCTGTACCCCTTAAACTAAAATGCTTTTAACTGCTTACTTTAAAAGTTCACTGCATAATTTAATAGTTCAACATGAATATACATTAAATTATCATACTAAAACAATTTCATATTTCCAACAAAAATACACCCCAAACCAGCACCCCAAAATACCCAAAGTTGATTACCCTTCTACAACAATGATATAATAATTTTCAAATATTAATATTAATGTATACATAGCAAAATATCCATAAAATATTTAACACAAATAAATATTTAATACAAATTAAATAAATCTGTCTTACAGAACATTTGACCACTAATCAAGTTAACCACGCATACACAAGCATAGCTGTTTTCTCTCATAGTATTGGAGTCATTCCGTTTTCCTTTTACATTGGTAAAAACAATTACTGTCACTATTGTATTAAATATTTTTAATGTGCAAATGTATTTTTGTTCTCTCTCTCTCTCTCTCTCTCTCTCTCTCTCTCTCTCTCTCTCTCTCTCTCTCTCTCTCTCTCTCTCTCTCTCTCATTGAGATAAGAGAGATTGATTTTTATAGATAAACATGATGTTACTTTGTCATTCATTTTTTCATATTTTCCATGCTATAATTACAGCTTTTTGCTTTTCAATTAAAGCAGACTGGAAAATAAAATGAAAATAATTAGCAAAAATTTTAGATATTGTATAATAGGCTCTCACCCAGAAACACTACAGTAATATAATTTTAAATACATCTTACATTACCCTTAAAAGTGAGAGAGAGAGAGAGAGAGAGAGAGAGAGAGAGAGAGAGAGAGAGAGAGAGAGAGAGAGAGAGAGAGATATCGTAAACTTGTTAAGGTCATTCTGGGTCCCCAGAATGAGTTTAACAGCTTACGATTTGTATTAAAGATTTAATTTGTATTAAACATTTTACATATATTTTGCTGTTTACATTAATATTGATATATGAAAACTAGTAAATAATTTTTTTATTATAAAAATGTATTTAGTCATGAAAATAGAGTAATTAGTGAATATTGCTGTATGAAAAGGGCCCAAGAATGGGCCTAACACCTTACGATTTGTATTAAAGATTTATGTAATTTGTACTAAAAATTTTACTGACATTTTGCTGTTTACATCAATATTAATGTTTGAAAATTATTAAGTTTATTATCATAAAAAAGTATTTAGTCATAAAAATAAAATGAAAATACTGTACACTAGTGAATATTGTTCTATGAAAAAATTCCCAATTGGTGAAAGTTCCCACGTAATAGTGAAAGATATGTTCCACAAAAATCTGCAATAAAGTGAAGCGCAAAAAAGTTGGGGTCCACTGTATTCATGTATGGGCATGAGCAGTGGTGGAATCTTTATCTTGAATGGTACAAGCTGGTACAACTGGGATCCATTGCACAGAATAATGCAGTTTATGATTACTGGTGCTTTAGTGAACAAATTAGTTTTATGTTACAAAACCTTATATGTATGTCTTTTGATTTTTATAACTACATTTATTTGGCATTTGCATAGCAAATTAATCTTAATTTTCCTCTTCCAGGCTGTTTGGTATCCGCATTGGCACCATTGTCTTCTCTGCTATTGTAACAGCCAGTCAGTTTGTTTATGCACTTGGAGCTTTTGTTGATCGTTTCTGGGTTATGCAGTTAGCAAGATTCCTTTTTGGGTGAGTTTGTTACTGTAATAGTATTGTTAATTTTTTTCTCTTGTATCAAGTTAATGTGTTGAATACTGTAAGATTGCTTGGTGTTACTTTTATTCATGCTAAGTACAGTAATGCAGATACATGAGTTTGGTACACAGTATCTTCTGTGAGTGACTTAGAGTACTGTAATTGGTTGGGCATATGACAGAATATTAAAAAATTGTTAATGCCAAAAATTAAGTTGCTAATGGAAAAAAACACTACTTTTTTGTAAGTACTGTAGGTGTCTGTGTGACACAATGTACAATTGACCAAGTTTTGCTACAAACTCATTAATCATAAATAGCCCATATTTATAGCTTTACACAGTGTGAAGCAGACCCAATCATATCACATTGGTAGAGCTTGAAAGAAGAAAAATTCCATTGAGCATGCATAAGGCAGACTCCATTGGCTTGTAAGGTGAAGCATCATTCCTTTGTTTCCTTCATCAGGGGTGAGGGGAAAGGGGAGGGCAGAGACAATCATGGTTGCAGGTTTTTGAAAGCACATGTAAAAAGATAGTTTGTCCTTGGGAACCTGGTAATCATAAATTGTGAGAAACACAATTAGGAGGGAGGACAAAGCAGAAGAGCATCTGAAACGGAGTAAACCCAGATGCAGAGGTCCAAACCCCTGTAGGTGATGGATAGTGGAGCCAGCTGTAACCTTCAAAATCATGGTAGCTTTCATAAGTAATAGTTTTATATAAGTAACTTACCAAGTAATTACATTGCTATTAGTTCCTACTTTTTTTGGCAGCTTAAGTTTTAAATTTTGCGGTAGCACTCTTTTGTTTTGGTGTAGGTAACTGACCCCACCCACTTTTGGGGAAAAATGGGTACAACCCGGCTCAGGAGCTCAATTCGTTCCTGCTGCTCATTGTTTAAAATAGGTTGTTGGGTAGCTTTTTTTTTGGTTTGATTTTCACTGGTTGGTTGCAGGCATCGCAGACTTTTGGTGAATTACACTGTTTATTTTGGTAGCGCTAATCTATTTTAGCTTAGCTAGTTTCCCTATTGTGACTGAGTCATGTCAGATTCTGGTGCTCATAGTATCAGGTATTGCAGCAAGGGCTGCAAGACTAGATTGACATCTGCTAAATATGACATACATAGAATTTGTAAGTCTTGTAGAGGACAGACTTGTTCTCCTGACCTTAATTACGATGAGTGTAGGGAATGAGATCAGGGGAGATGGAAACTTTGAATTCTCTCTCTCTCTCTCTCTCTCTCTCTCTCTCTCTCTCTCTCTCTCTCTCTCTCTCTCTCTCTCTCTCTCTCTCTCTCAGTCTCCTCTCAATAATTGATAAATAATTTCACTCTCTTAAATAAGGACAACCCATATCTCTCTCTCTCTCTCTCTCTCTCTCTCTCTCTCTCTCTCTCTCTCTCTCGTTTATAGTTAGCGCTCACACATTTTTACAACTTATTAATTCTCTGTGCGTCTTTATCTGTACAGTAGATAGTTTAAATTGATCTAATTTGACCTGTATCGTCTATGAAGTGTAAAAGCGCTACTGTTGCAAATACATTCTAAAACATAGAGACATAATAACTAAGAGTTGTATTAGTCAAAATATAAAACACTGTTTGTTCATGAAAAAGCATTTCAGAACAAAGAGAAAGAGACGCAGAATAAAGAAGTTATTAAAAAGAGGTTGAGACGACTTCTAAAAATAGATCGGTTGGAAGGAGAGAGAGAGAGAGAGAGAGAGAGAGAGAGAGAGAGAGAGAGAGAGAGAGAGAGAGATTCTCTTCAAACTCTCAATTTTTATGTCAACCATTTGTTTTTCTTTTTTAAGGGTAATGTATTAAGCTAACTTGTAAATGAAATTACAGTAACTTCAATATCATTTAAAAGTTAACTTAATAATTTTGGAGCATGATTAGGGTCATATTTAGTGTTTAAACTTTAGAAATAAGCATTTATTAGCGTTTTTAGAGACCATGCCAAACTTACGCGAAAATTCACCCTGCGCGAGGGGTCTGGAACCTAACCTCGCATAAGTTCAGAGTATGACTGTATTAGATAAAAAAGGGCATCACTCCATCAAACAACTATAATTGTTTCCCTGGTCTTTATTCACTTCCATTTATGGGAGGAGAACAAAACATGTCTATTACTTACCCTGTGCATACACAAATAACCCTATTCACTGGTGGTCAAAAATGAAACTGTTTTTAAAACTTTAAATACAAAAATTTATTTCTAACTTCAAAAGTTATAATTAGAATTCACAGTCTGAAAAAATTTACCATTACTTGAAAACAACACAAGACTTTAATTAATTCTTAAACAAGATTAATTCACAAAACTTTAATTTAACAAGAAATTATGTTAACTAAGCAAAATTCAAACTATTAAGATTTACTCAAGATTTGAAAAAGAAACCTTAACAAATGTAAATCGAACCAAGTATTTAGTGTTAAAGTATCAACATTTGTAAAATGTTAAGTAAATAAATGTTAAATCCCCAACACAAAAGTTTGGGTAACACTACGAAATTGCCAACACAAGAACACACAAAAATTGCAAAATCAAGAACACACAAAAATGCAAAAACAAGAACATACAAAAAATGTACAAAAGATTTATCAGCAGTAATTTCACCAAGTCAAAATCTATTTGACATTTTTATTTTACCATGGTAAAAATAAGTAAAAACCACTTTACCTTATACAAGTTTCTGAACACTTTTACAAAACTCTTGTTGCAGCTCAAAACATTATTTTTATATGGTGCCGTTACACTAACAGTTTCCAAAACTCAGATTTTTAACTTATATGTATGGAGTATGACCACCAATTTTACTCTATTCTGAAGAGAGAGAGAGAGAGAGAGAGAGAGAGAGAGAGAGAGAGAGAGAGAGAGCAATCTAACTCTACCAAGTCTCTGAACTGATCAGCTTCTCAAAACTCTACTATGTCAGTTAGGCATTTTTGGAAATGGGTCACTCTGGGAGTCTTCCCTGGGATAAAACAGGAATAAGCAGAGTTTCTTCCCCTGGAGAAGGGGAAAATATTCAGGGAATTTATTCTCTGGCTCAGAGAGCTATATATAGGCCTGTCCTCTCATCTGACAAGGATTTCCTGTCTGCACACTTGTCCAAACAGAAAAGGCTTCTGGATCAGGCAGCTTATCTGAACCTGTTATCCCACATGTCTCTTTTAGTTGACAACTTAAGTGGTTTAGGGTCTCTCTCACATAAAGGATTTCCTGTGGTCACCCGCTTGACACCTGAACAAACATTCAGCTGTGCACACAAGCGCCTAACAGGAAAACGTATTTTATCACCAGTCAACTAACCCTTTTAGATCTGAGTCTTGATATCTCAACACACAGCACATGACAAATACAAGAGAGAATATATCAAAATTACAAAAACCTATTAATTTTACAGAAAACATACATATCATAAGACATATCATTATAATATATATGTGTATATACTGTATATATATGTATGTATGTATGTATGTATGTATATATATATATAAACACAGTTGTACTTCACATAGGAAAATGAAAGATGTTTTGGTTAGAATATGCCCTTCAGTTTTGTCCTTCAATGGACTTCTTCTTGGAGCATTTATTAAGGAAAGAGAAAATTTTTACGATACAAGTAGCCAAGAAAGGCCTAAAATCTTAAATATATGAAATGCCATTACCAGAAACTTGCAGTGTGAACTAAAAACATACAACAGTAAAAGAATGCAATAACATAAGAATAGCAGGTGAACGCATGAAAAATACCAAAATATCAAATGAGGTAATATGTCCATTTGAAACAGCATAAAACAAAGTACACATTAACAAATGTATTTTATGTGATCGTTAATGGGTGACATTATCCAAATGGATAACATTATCCAATTTGTACTGATGTCTCATGACATGTGAAATAAAAGGATCTAATTTATTAAAACCAGGCAATAAATTAAAATTTTTTCCTTTGCTGTGAACAGTGCAAGCTGTCTGTCAAAATTCTTTCAATAAAACCTGTGCTCTTAAATAAAATCTTTGACGTGAGCCAGTCAATGGGTAAATTACACATACTGCTGTGAACACATAAAGCATTACTTGTATTATTTGTTCATATATTTTATATATATGATTTAGAATGCCATATTCTTTGCAAGCTTAAATTTCAAGTCAATGGCCCTTGTGTGCTTGTTCCATATGAATAGGTTTCATTTATTAAGTATAATAATAATAATATTATATATACAGTATATGTACGAGGGGGGACCCAAAAGTAACCGGAATTGTGTCATAGAATTTTATTCAGTTATTGTTACATGTTTACAGTCTTATCACCTTCAAAGTATTCTCCATTTGAAGCAATGCACTTATCAGACGTGTTTTCCACTGTTGAAAGCAATTCTGGAACTCTTGTGAAGTTATGGCTTTTAATGACTCCGTCGTTTTCTTCTGAACCTCTTCAACGTCTGCAAAGCGGTTTCCTTTGAGGGCTTTCTTCATTCGGGGAACAAAAGAAGTCACAGGGAGCAAGATCGGGTGAATAGGGAGGGTGGGTAAGTGTGGTCATGCCATTCTTGGTCAGAAACTGTCTCACACTCAAGGCAGTGTCGCTGGTGCATTGTCGTGATGAGCCACACCCTCCACTTTGCCCCGACCTGTGGCAAAGTGGAGGTGGTGGCTTCATCACAACAATGCACCAGCGCACACTGCCTTGAGTGTGAGACAGTTTCTGACCAAGAATGGCATGACCACACTTACCCACCCTCCCTATTCACCCGATCTTGCTCCCTGTGACTTCTTTTTTTCCCGAATGAAGAAAGCCCTCAAAGGAAACCGTTTTGCAGACGTTGAAGAGGTTCAGAAGAAAACGACGGAGTCATTAAAAGCCATAACTTCACAAGAGTTCCAGAATTGCTTTCAACAGTGGAAAACACGTCTGGATAAGTGCATTGCTTCAAATGGAGAATACTTTGAAGGTGATAAGACTGTAAACATGTAACAATAACTGAATAAAATTCTATGACACAATTCCAGTTACTTTTGGGTCCCCCGTCGTATATATATATATAATATTATTATTATTATTATTATTATTATTATTATTGTTATTATTATTGGTTATACAAGAAGGTGCTTTGGGGAATGCATTGTTACTGGGTCATCTGGCATGTTGGAGATGAAAAATATCGGTTCATACGGGGGTATGCGGTGTAACTGTGGGAGTACCTGGGATGTTTGTGCTGTATGAGGGGACAGATGTGGTTGTAGTGGATGACGATGGATCTGGTGTACATGAGGATTCTGGGGTAAATGATGAACATGTGTCGGGGGATGAGAGGTGTTATAAGGGGGTTTTGACGGATGATGTGGTGCTTGGTCCTGGTATGGTTGCTATGATGAAAGTTCAAGTGAAAGGAGTTCATAAATCCAGACAGATGTGTGTAGATGAAGGTAGCGAGAAGCTGAAGGGGACATTGTGAATGGGTTCTATAAATAATGTGCCAAGTTCAGGGTATACTAGGGTGGAATTGCTAAACTTTAATGATTCAGTTCACAATTACCAGAAGGGTACTTCTGGAGTCGACTTTGTTGACTGGATCAATGAAGATAATTCAGTAGCTATTGTCAGGGATTTTTGTAGTTTTTCAGAAGCAGAGTTACAGGCTAGACCACAAGTTTTTAGGGATCAGTTAGCCAATGCTGATTATAAAGAATATGCTGGCGGTGTAGAAGATGTTCTGTCCGAGTTTGCGGACATAGTCTCACTCAAAGGGATAAGTTAGGATTAACAAATGTGTTAGAACACAAGGTTCAGTTGGAGGACAAAACTAAGCCTATTTTTGCACCTTCATATAGGATTCCTGTTAAGATTAGGGAACAGGTAGAGCAAGAGGTTAATAAGTGGGAGGAAGAAGGCATCGTCAGGCCCAGTTCGTTGCCTTTTGATTTTCTGTTGTTGGCGGTGCCTAAGAAGGATGGTTCAGTCCGAGTTTGCGTAGACTTTAGGAAGTTGAATGAGAAAACCATTCCTGATCACTATCCTGTAGCGTGTTTGCCAGATTTGTTCGTGGAAATTTGTGGTAAGAAGATTTACTCCTGAATTGATCTGATGCAAGGGTACTTACAAGTACCACTTAGCGAGGAGAGTCGAGAGTACATGGCTTTCTCTTTGCCGAAGGAGCATTATGAGTTCACGCGAATGCTGTTTGGTTTAGCAGGCAGTCCAATGACATTTACTAGGCTAATGAGTACAGTTTTGCATGGCTTGTTAGGGAAAAAAGTTTTTATTTACATGGATGACATCCTAGTTGCCACTGATTCAGTAGAAGAACATTTAGAAGTTCTGAGGGAGGTTTTTAGAAGGCTTAGATTAGCGGGTTTGAAGATAAAGTTAGCTAAGTGTAATTTTCTCAAGAGGCAGATAGTATATTTAGGTCATGTCATTTCTAAAGAGGGTGTTACAGTGAATGATGATAAAGTTAGGACAATTGTAGATTTTGCCACCCCCAAGAATGAGAAGCAGATATGATCGTTCTTGGGCATGGCTGGATTTGTCCGTAGATTTGTGAAGGTTTTTTCTGTTCTGCCATCTCCCTTGACAGAAGTTCTGAGGGATGATGTGCAGTTTGTATGGGGACATGGACAGCAAGTAGTATTTCAGAAGATTAAGGATGCCTTAGTAAATCCCCCAGTGTTGAAGTTTCCTCATTTGGAATGTCCTTTCATGTTGGTAACAGACGCTAGTCATGATGGTATAGGGGCATGCCTTATGCAGAAGATCGATGGAAGACTCCATCCAATTGCATTTTACGGTAGGAAGTTTAAGACACGAGGTAGCAATGATCGGTTATGGTCAGTAGTATAAAAAGAGGCCTTTGCCTTAGTGTCTAATCTGATACACTTTAAAATGTTACTTATGGGTAATCAAGTAGAGGTTCTGATGGATCATAAGCCATTGCTGGATCTTTTTAATAAGCCGGATCTTTCCCCAAAAAGAGCTTGGTGGTATCTGATAATCAGGGATTTTGATGCTAAGCTTAAGTATATAGAGGGCAGACAAGAATGTCGTAGCAGATGCCCTTAGTAGAAGTTTTGCTGATGAAGAGGGCACTCGTGTGTTATGTATCCGGGGGTAGCATAGATTGGGATATTAATTTAGTTTAGTAGAGGCTAAGCAAGATGAAGATGAAATTCTGGGAGATGCAAAGGATTTTCTTAGAGGGGAATTAGTTAGGAAGGGTTATAAGCTGCCTTTTGCGTGGCTCGAATTAGAGGGTAATTTGTTCGTTAGGAAGATTAGATACAGACTGAGAAATAGTGAGGATAAGCGTGATACGACGCAAATAGTTGTTCCTGGGAGTTTAGTACCTACAGTGTTAGAAGTTGTTCATGGTAGGTCTGGCACTCCGCACTTGGGGATTGAGAAAACGTATCAGAATGTACAGGGACAATTCTTTTGGAAGAATATGCTTAGTTCGGTAAAAGACTTTGTGAGAAGTTGTTCAGTTTCTAATGCATGTAATCCATCAAGGGTCGTTTCTTGTAAGTTGGGTTCATTCCCTGTTCTTAGCAGACCCTGGTCCCGAGTCCACTTGGACATTCTAAGCAATTTTTGTGAATCTAATTATGGCCATAGGCACCTGTTGGTGGTTGTTGACGAATCAACTAGGTTCGTAGAGGTTTTCCCGTTGAAGCATAAAATGACGGAAGAGGTGGCAGTCACGTTCTTTAATGGGTATATTTGCTGTTATGGTGTTCCTGAGGTTCTCATTACAGATAATGGTAGGGAGTTCGTGAATAGAACATTAGAGTGTCTTGCGGATGTAATGGGCATTCAGAAAGTCACTATTATTCCCCATAGACCAGAAGCTAATTCCCTGGGTGAACGAACGAATAGGAAGGTCATTGAAGCTCTTCGGATGACCGTGGGGGGAAATGATCCAAATTGGGATCGATATATTCCACAGGTGCAACATAGTATTAATACTATGGTAAGCGATACCATTGGAATGTCTCCCAGTGAGGTGCTGTTTGGTTACCCAGCGCAGGGTGTGTTTGATTTGTTGCCAATTCCATCAGGTGATGATACAGTCAAATCACTTATTTCCACCGCGAAAGAGAGATATGCGCATCTTGCTAAGAATCTTGAAATGAAAATGCGAGATATGGTAGATAGGAGCAATGCAAAGCCCGATAGAGTTAAAGTTGCTTTGGGAGATAGGTTTTTGTGAAGATAAATGTCAGGAATCAGTTGAACTATAAGCTAGGTCCTAAATTTGGAGGTCTGTTCCATATTGTTGAATTAAAGAAGGGGAATAGATTTGTTGTTCTAGATGAAAACATGAGGTGTCTCGGTTGACACATATATCTAAAATTAAAAAGACGGGTTAGTGGGAATCGTATGGGTTAATTCCTGGGTTGTGCTGTGGTTATGATCATTTCTTTTTCTTTTTTCTTTTCTCTGTTTTTTTAATGGTTTGTAAATGGGGATAACTCATGGTTTTTTTTAACTGGGGAGGATGTTAGTCCGTAGAGTTATACAAATCTATAATTGTCCGAGTTCAGTTTTTGCTTGGATGTGTTGTAATACTTAGTTGATGTTATGTGCAGTACTAGTTTTGTCAAGTCTTACTAGTGTACTTAACCACTCCTGGTTACAAAAGTGCAAATACATACACTCCATATGTTGATTTCTGTAAAATGAAAACCATTAGTACATTTGTAATATCGTTTGTTTCATAACTAACATCTATGTTATCAACAGAATTGTCACTAGAGAGAGAGAGTAAATGAATGAAGGTATTCTGTTTGATTCTGTTAGCAGAGGGTTGGTTAATGATGCATACAGTAAAATTACCTGAGCACATGCTCAGACAAGGTCAACAAACAAATGCACTTTCACATAATAAATTGTTGTGATTTTTATCATGCCTGTATGTACTATTGTGTATGTTTCAAAATGAATGTTGTTTATAGTTATATTGCATTTATTTCAAAATGAATGTTGTTTATAGTTCTTTTGTATTTATTTCAAAATGAATGTTGTCTATAGGTGTATTGCATTTATTTCAAAATGAATGTTGTTTATAGTTCTTTTGTATTTATTTCAAAATGAATGTTGTCTATAGGTGTATTGCATTTATTTCAAAGTGAATGTTGCTTATACAGTAGTTCTATTGCATTTATTTCAATGAATGTTGTTTAAAGTTCTAAAAGCTTATTTTGTCAAGAAAGGGTCGCTTAACACATTTTCACTTTTTGCATCATTTTCAAGGAGGTTTGCATGCATGTGAAGTATTCCAGAATTCTGAGCATAGGAATTTCAGATATTAGGAGAGTGGACTGTGATGTATAATTTAAATTTCTGTTTTTCCGGGCAAAATGAAGATGAGTGAGAAGCTGTTGTCATGATGTCTTTTTGTAGTGCAAAACTCCAGTGGTGGGGGTGCTCTTAATTATTTTTGAAGTGTGGCAGTTGCTGGAATGGTGCTGAACCAGCAGTTTTAATCTGGAATTGGACTTTATGTTCTAAATGCCATACTGGCTGGTTTTCCAGACTAAGTGATGCTGAAAAATTAGACTTTTACTGTATATATATGTATATATGATATGATATACCATATGTGTAGTGGTATACAGTATTTTCTTGTGGAAACTGTTTTTATCTTTTATTTTTGTATTCAACAGTGTTGGTGGTGAATCTCTTGCTGTAGCCCAAAATACATATGCTGTAAGCTGGTTTAAGGGGAAAGAATTGAATGCTGTATTTGGTTTAACACTGAGCATGGCCAGGGTAGGCTCCACTGTAAACTTCCTTGCTATGGGTCCTATCTATAAAGCAGGCACTGCTATTGGTGATGGAACAACTGCCCTAGGAATTACAGCACTTGCTGGTAAGTATAGATTTGTTCTGTTCTTTATTTTGGTTAGTTTATTTATATTGTTAATTTAAGTTATGCTCCTTTGAAATATGAAATTGCTGTGGGAATGAAATTCAAGTTGAATGTGTATTAAGGATGAAATGATTAGAATCTCTAAAATTTTATAACTGTAATTGCCAATTAGAATATTATAGCATTATAAAATATTTTGTGTTCATATGTAAATGCATGAAAGTAACTGTTTTCTGTATGAATTGCTGTTCTAAAACAAAGAGAACAAGCTCTAAGAAAAGAGGGAGAGTGCAGGGAATATCAATAATGCTGTTGTAATTACATCCAAAAATACAGTCCAGAGGGAACAAAAAAGCAAAATATATACCTATATAGGGATTCTAGAAGGAATGGGTGCTGATCCTCAAAATTTTAGCATTCTACTGTATTATGATTATATGTTCACATATACACATTGAAATGTGTAATCAGTGAAATTATTTGTTGCAGACATAACAGTGTCTCATTTTTTTTTTTTTTTGCTGTGTTTAAAAGAGCCACAATTGTACTTGCATATTTATATTTTGTAACTTAACAACAGAGGCTTTGTATGTTTTTCAGCATGGCTGAACAGATGAAAATGTGTTAAAAACATGCAAAAGTTCCTGTTGGTTATAGTTACAAACATGCTTATATGTACAACTGTGGTTTTTTAACCAAAACTATTCAAACTTCCATTCAGTGTAAATCCACACCACAGTGTTCATTAGATTTTTACCCTATCATGGATAGGGTGTGAACTTGAATTGCATATGCTGTACATGAGTACTTAGTGACTGCAGAGATACTTTAAACTTCTAAAGTGACCATATGCATTTAGATGTACCATTACACTATGGTACTACATAAATAAACCATGAGACACTCAAGTAGGCACAATGAGGTGCATGTTGATAGTTACTAATGTAAAACTCAAGGGAAAGCCAGTATCATGTTTTCATATATCCTAGGTGAAATCCAAATAAGCACTTTGTGTGGTTAGAGTAATTTTGACTTTTATACATGAACTTACCTGTTGTTTACATATAGCTGTAATTCTCGATCTCGACAGAAAATTTAAAACTGGCGGTTCCACTAATATATGGTCAGGTGATACGACTACCCTGCCCTGTACCAGGGTACCTGGATCCATTTCCATCAACAACTAATCATATTTTCTCTGTCGGGGCCGGCGACTAGTCGTCTGCTCCTCTTCAGGAAATTCATCGGTGCTTTTCGATATTTCTTTGGTGAAGTACCCACTTTTGGCTTTGGTTGAGATTTTTTCTAGATATGTCTGATTCAGGATCTCAAATTAGATATTGCGGGGGGGGTTGTAAAACTCGATTGTCTCGGTCTAACATAGACCCTCACTCTTCTTGCTCTAACTGTAGAGGGAAATTGTGCACGAATCTGGATAGATGTGATGAGTGTTCGTCTTTGTCTGTGCTTGATTGGCAAAAGTTGGCTAAATATCAGGCAAAATTAAGTAAAGATAGGGCACGTAAGGCTTCGGCCAGAAGTTCCTCCCAGAGTAGGAGTAGTATTGCCTCTAGTTCTGTTCCTGTTACCCCTCCTGTTCCTATTCCTGCCCCGGAACCTGTTGTTTCCAAACCCACTACCGTGTCAGACCTTCAGGCAGAATTTGATGGTAAGATTTCGGCTCTTTTCTCTGCGATAGAGAAGATTGGCCAGGATGTGAGTGCGATGTCTAGACATCGAAGTGTTGCAGTGATAGTGTTGTGGAGGAGGTGACTGTTCGTCCCCCTCGCGCGCTCCTAGGTCTAGGCCTCTGTCCGGCTCCCAGGGCTCAGGAGAAGACATGCCGAAAGCCGAAGGGAGGCGAGTGGGGTCTGCTCACGAGCAGTTGCTCCCTCTAACAGTCCTGTTGCGTCCCAGGCTGTTGCAGCTCGCCATAGTAAAAGCGATGCGGAAGTGTCTTCTTGTGCTTCTGTTTCGTCGAGGAGGAGTTGGAAGCAGTCAGAGTCTAGTAGGCCGCTGAAGAGACGCAGAGCTTCCTCTCCAAGTCAAGTTCCTATCAAGAAACTTTTGGCACGTTCTCCTCTTCCGTCTTGTAGCTCTTGGGATAGCCCAGAGATCTCTTCTTCTTCAGGCAGTCCGGATGTGCGTTCTGTGGATTGTAAGCTAGCGCCTGATCCTCCTGTTAGCATGCAAGTAGCGGCTTCCTTCCCGTTGGATCCCAAGTCGGCTTTTATGCCTCCGGTTCCTGCCCCCCTTTCGCAAGAGGACAAATTGGACAAGATTTTCAGACTTTTCGAAGGTTTTAAAGCACCAGCACTTCAGGATCCTTCTGCAACTGAGGCTCCGGTCTCTGCTCCCGCTCACGCACCTGGTGCTGCTTCCGCTCGCGCGCCTGGCTCAGCTTCCGATTGCGCTCCTGGCGCCACTTCCGCCCGCACCTGCCGCACTCCCGACGCTACTTTGGCGCTTGGCGCCTCTCCACAGCACGTTTCCAAGGCGCACAATGTTTGCGCTTCTGGCGCTACCGTGGTTTTTGGCGCCTCTTTGGCTCTCGGATCTTCTAAGGCTCCTGACTCCTCTCAAGCTCATGTTTCGGATACGCTTGACGCGGGTCGGGCACTTGGCGCCTCGGTGACGTTCGGCGACACTCAAGAGGATAACGCAAGTTTGGCTCCCGGAGACGTTTCTATCCACGGTGCTCCAACTGCTTCAGAGATTCTCTCCCCAGTTTCCGATGTTTCGGAAGTAGATGATGTTCCGTCTGCCCCTACGTCCAACTTTAAGCATCTCTTACAACTTTTTGAAGAACATTTTCAAGAAGACTTTGCTCCAGCTACCCCTTCGTCTCCAACTACGCAGTTTGCCAAGGATTTTAAACCTCCTTCCTCTAGATTTCTGAAGCTGGTCCTGTTTGTTTGGGCGAAAAGAGCTCTTCGAAGGCAAGAAGGATGGTTGAGCATGAAAAGATCTCAGGGTAAAACTTCTTTCTGTTTTCCCCCCCTCACAACTGTCCTTTAAGTCTCGTTCGTGGTATGAGACTGGGGAAGTCTTTTCCTTGGGAGACGCTGCCTCCTCTCAAGGGGATTTCTCCAGCCTTGTGGATTCTGCCCGTCGCTCAGCTTTTTCTTCGTCCAAAGTCGGCTTCGTCTTGGAAATTGACCATCTGGTGAAGAGTTCCTATAGGATCTTGGAGATCTTTTCTTTTATTGACTGGTCTATAGGAGCCTTGAGCAGGAAGTTGAAAGTCTGTGATCTTCCCCCCAAGACTGCTACGGATCTTGATGCTATTTTGGCCTGCCTGGACAAGGCCATCACGGACGGAACGTCAGAAATTGCCTCAGTGACTGCTACAGGCATTTTGAAGAAGAGAGCACATTGGATTTCGTTTGTCGCGAGAGGAGTCTCCAGGAACCAGAAATCTGCTCTACTTTTTGCTCCTTTGTTTAAGGAATCCCTTTTTCCCGCCACGTTAGTTAGGGAAATTTCGGAGACTCTCTCGCGGAAGTCTACTCAAGACCTACTGGCTCACTCTTCGAAAAGACCCGGGTTTTCGACTTCTCCAGTAGTACCCAAGCCTTCTTTCCCTGTATCCTCTAGGCCTTCTCGGGTACTCCTTCTCGGCCCTTTTCCGTGCTAGAGGAAGAGGAAAATTCTCTTCTCATCCCCAGAAATCTAGGGGTACCAACCGATGAGTTCAAGGTCCTTCATGCGACGGTCGGAGCCAGACTAAAGTCGTTCTGGCAAGTTTAGGAGGCCAAGGGAGCAGAACCCTGGGTGATCAACGTTCTGAGAGAAGGCTACACCATTCTCTTCTCAGAGAGTCCTCCTTTAAAGTCTTCGCCAGTAGACTTCAACGTATCATCCAGGGACTCAGAGAAACTTGTGGTGTTGGAGGAGGAAGTTACTTCCCTCCTTCAGAAGGGAGCCATAGAAGCAGTCCTTGAACCTTCATCTCCGGGGTTCTACAACCATCTGTTTCTGGTTCCAAAATCATCTGGAGGATGGAGACCAGTCCTCGACGTAAGCGCCCTGAACAAATTTGTGCTTCAAACACCATTCAAGATGGAAACCACACAGTCGGTTATCAATTCCCTGAAGGAAGGAGACTGGATGGTGTCCCTCAATCTCCAGGACGCATACTTTCATGTACCTATCCATCCGAGATCAAGGAAATTCCTACGGTTTTTAGTTCAGAGGCAGGACTTTTCAATTCAGGGCTCTTTGCTTCGGCCTATCAACAGCCCCCCAAGTTTTCACAAGGACGATGGCTCCAATTGCGAAATGGCTTCACTTAGAGGGAATTCACATATCCCTTTACCTCACGACTGGCTGATCCGGTCTCCGTCAAAAGGCCAATGCATGAAGGACCTACAAAGGACCCTTTCTCTTACCGACGAATTGGGACTCATAGTAAATCTTCCAAAGTCACAACTCTCTCCATCTCAAGACTTGACTTATTTGGGAGTTCGGATGAACTCAGTTCTTTTTCAGGTTTTTCCGACGTCACAAAGGATCGAGAAATGCCTGCTGAAAGTGAGATACCTGATGGCAGCCAAGACTTGTTCTGCCAAGGAATGGATGAGCCTTTTAGGCACCCTCTCATCGCTAGAGATGTTCGTCAGTCTGGGGAGGCTACACATGAGACCTCTTCAGTTCTTCCTACAGCAGACCTGGAACAGGAAGAAAGACGTGGATTCGTTTGTTTTTCCTCTATCCACTCGAGTAAAGCAAGACCTGTCGTGGTGGAACGACAGGAGCAAACTAGATCGAGGTTTGTCGCTGAGACAGAGGAACCCAGACCTGATGTTGTTCTCCGACGCTTCAGACGACGGTTGGGGAGCAACATTGGGGGATCTTCAAGTGTCAGGCAATTGGTCTTCATCCCAACGAGACTGGCACATAAATGCGAAAGAGTTGAAGGCAGTACATCTAGCCTTGGAACATTTCGTGCTTCTGGTGGAAAACAAAAAGATAGTAGTGCACTCGGACAACTCCACAGCTCTGGCGTACGTGAAGAAACAAGGAGGCACTCACTCCTTCTCTCTGTTCGAGATCGCAAAAGACCTGCTTTTGTGGGCGGCAACCAAGAACATAGAGCTAGTAACTCGCTTCATCCCGGGAGCTCTCAACGAAGAGCAGATATCCTCAGCAGGTCACTCCAGGTCATTCCGACGGAATGGACCCTCCACCAGAAAGTTTGCCAAGGCCTGTGGAAGGTTTGGGAACTCCCATGCTAGACCTGTTTGCAACGAGGGAAAACCGCAGGCTACCTCTCTTTTGCTCTCCTGTTCCAGACCCAGAAGCATTAGCGGTGGATGCCATGCTCCTGGACTGGTCGGGTCTCTTCCTTTATGCATTCCCTCCCTTCAGGATGCTGGGAGAAGTCTTGAAAAGTTTCGAGCACACAAAGGTGTGTCAATGATCCTAATAGCTCCATGGTGGCCAGGAAGACCATGGTTTCCAGAGCTACTGGAGAAAGTAGTGGATTGGCCAAGGAGGTTGCCATTCAGACCAGACCTTCTGTGCCAGTTGCACAGCAGAAAGTTCCACAGGAACCCGTCAGATCTAAATCTGACAGGGTTCAGACTCTCGAGCGACTCTACAGGAGGAGAGGCTTCTCTAGAAGAGTGGCGCAGGCAATGGCTAGATCAACCAGGCCCTCGTCTACAAAGGTCTATCAAGCGAAGTGGAAGCGCTTCAGGGAGTGGTGCTCCGAGTCTGGAGTGTCTTCCACTTCTACGACTCTAAGCCAGGTGGCGGATTTTCTTTGTTTCTGCACAAGGAGAAGAAATTGGCTGTCAGCACGATTAAGGGGTATAGGAGTATGCTGGCAGCAGTTTCCAGGAATAGAGGTATAGACCTTTCCTCGGACAAGGATATTGCAGAACTCCTTAAATCCTTTGCTACCACTAAAGGCAAATCTCTTCTTGTACCGCATTGGAATTTGGATGTGGTGCTAAAGTGGCTTACTTCCAAATCTTTTGAGCCTTTGAGTTCCTGCTCCGTTAGGAATCTAACTAAGAAAACTCTCTTTCTCTCGGCACTGGCCTCGGCAAAGAGAGTAAGTGAGGTTCATGCTTTGGACAAAAGAGTTGGTTTTTGTGCGGATAAGGCTGTAGTTTCCTTCACCTTGGGTTTCCTAGCTAAGAACGAAAACCCTAGTAATCCGTGGCCAAGGGAATTTCCCATTGCTAGCCTATCCTCCTTGGGGAAGGGAACGGAGAGACTTCTCTGTCCGGTCAGAGCATTGAAATTCTATCTGGACAGGACCAGAAGTGTAAAGAGGAACTCATGACTTTTTATGGTGCTCAACTAAGAACCCCAAGATCCTCTATCTAAAAATGGGATTGCTTTCCTTTTGAAAGAACTGATACAGGAGGCACACAAGGAATTAAGGGATGTGGATTTCCCCTTAGTTAAAGTGAGGCCTCATGAAATTAGGGCTATTGCAACTTCTTTAGCCTTCAAGAAGAACATGGCTTTAAAGGACATTCTAAGTTCAACTTACTGGAGATGTTCATCTGTTTTTGCCTCGCATTATCTGAGACAGATCCAAACCACATATGAAGACTGCAGTACGTTGGGCCCCTTTATTGCGTCTGACACGGTGATGGGCAAGGAAACCAGAGGCTCTAGATCCTCTCCTTAGTTTCCTTGGGTGCAGAGTTCTCTTTTTGGTCAACTACTAGAGCCCTAGAGGTTAGATGGCCTAGTAGGTCTAATTTTAATAGGTTGGTGTGAGTTTTTTATGGTTGGGTGATATGTTTAAAAAAAAAAAAAAAAAAAAAAAAATGAGTGTATGATGGTGGATGCTTTGAGTACTGCGCCCTGAGCAGGGGCATTATATGCTTTGGTTGATTGTGTCGAAGACGGCTGGGCCAACAGACCTTTCTCCATATGGCAACCTGCGACTGAGCTACTAGGCCCCGCAGTTGCACTAAGGATAGCAGGTTATAGAGGCAATAACCGAGAAAGCAGCTTCCTTAGCAGGTAAGGATCCAAAGTAAAGACGTTTTTTCTTAGCCTGATGATCTCAGGTTTTTTCCATTTAACACTTACAGCTGTCCATGCCCACCTCCTCAGTGTGGCAATCAGCTATATGTAAACAACAGGTAAGTTCATGTATAAAAATGACATTTTTATAATAAAATAAGATTTTATATCATACTTACCTGTTGTTTACATATAAAACATTCCCACCCGCCACCCCGCAAGGGACAGGGGACATAGAAAATATGATTAGTTGTTGATGGAAATGGATCCAGGTACCCCGGTAGAGGGCGGGGTAGTCGTATCACCTGACCATATATTAGCGGAACCGCCAGTTTTGAATTTTCTGTCGAGATCGAGAATTACAGCTATATGTAAACAACAGGTACGTATGATATAAAATCTTATTTTATTATAAAAATGTCATTTTTGTATTAAGTGTTTAGATATCAGTCAACATTGCCATATTCATAATTTCAGGTACATTTTTTCTGAGGATTAAGGAAGTTGTTTAACAACAAGCCCGTTACTTATAATATACTGTATTTCTTTTCATGTGTCATATAAAATCCGAGGCATCAGTTTTCAGAGACACAAAAAAGAATATTGGCTGTATTTGATAGCTTACCTCATGTACATATGATTCCGCAGGTCCCCATTGGCTAGCTGTCTTACTTCTTGTATGTCTGCTGATTGGTTCACAACTCAGAGGTCCCAGACTTTTTGGAAAATTTTAAAAATTGCATAAATTTGTCATCTTTTCATCTAATTATTCATTTAATAATGAGTTTTTTCAGTTATAAAATTTTACATACAGACCTCAGGTTGAGTTTGATTCAGCATACTGGTAGAGATTTTTATGCCATTTTGGTGGAAGTTTATAGAAGTAGTCTTTTTTTTTTGGATTACAGCATGCTTGATTGGTTAAATTTTCCCATTTCTTGAGGTATTTGGATATTTTGACAATGAGATAGAGTAATTGATTGATGACCAGGTGATTGAGGAAGTGATGGAAGTGATGGATGGATCACGATCACCAAGCTTCTACAGTTGGCTATTTCTGGTTCCAGTCATGGACTTCAGGCCTCAGAAAGGGCTTCTTGTAGTACAGTAAGTTCCCTTCAGGAGTGGGTAAGGTAGTATATCAGATATGGGGACTTCTTAGCAACCTTGGATATCCAGAATTCATACTTTCATATCCCATTATAGGCAGTCCCCAGCTATCGGCTGGGTTCCATTCCCGACAGTGTGATGATAACTGAAAATCGGCGATAATAGTGCCGATCCTCGGTTATCGGCGGCGATAACCGGGGATCAGTGCCGATAACCGGAGATCAGCGCCTGTAATCAGGAATCGGTGTTGAAAATCCGGTTATCATTGTTGCTAGACAAGTGCTGTAAAACCGGATCGCTGCTAACCGAGGCCGCCGATAACCGAGGATTGCCTGTACATCCATCCGTAAGGAAGTAGAGGCAGTCCCAGTTTACGGTGGGGCTTCTGTTTCCGGTGGGGCACTGCAAGCCAAAAATCGCTGTAAACTGGAACATTAAAATTATAATGGGAATAAATAGTGCGTACAGCACCTTTCGGCACCGTAACCACCGTAAAACCGGGTAACAGCGCCGTAAACCGAGACAGCTATAATCCAGGGACTGCCTGTACTTTCACTGCACCTTGAGGGACAGGGTATTTCAATATTGCACCCTACATTTTTTCATGGCAACAGCTCTGCTGTCTTCACCCAGACAATGACACCAGTATCAGCTTGGGCCTGAACCATCTTTGCTACCTATGACAGCACTTGGGCTTATACAGTGCAAAATCAGACTTGTTTCTGTCCATGAAGGTGATGTGTGTCTGGCCGTGGAGATCAACACTTTTACAGCCTAAGTTCATCATGTAGTAGACAGGATATAGAGACTGCTTTTTTAATCCAAGAGTTCCAGAACCAGCCAAGTCCTCCAGCTAAGCTGATGCCATCTCTTCATGGGAGAAGCAGGTTCCTCACAGCCTTTGCGGGTCAAAGTCCTTGCAACTATTGAAGTCTGGGATGATGTTGCTCCCCTACATGCTTACGAAGGCATATCCTTGGAGGAAGATCTGGTAAAGCATCAGTGGTGGCCCAACATAGGTTACCTGAAAGTAGGTGGCCCTTTTGTTCCTCTGGCTTCAGAAATCATCCTGTTCACAAATGCATCAAGGCATGGTTGGTATGGGCACCTTAGTCAGCAGGCGAGAGGTTGTTTTGAAAACAAGTTTTTGGTAGAGGAGAAACAAAAGGAAAAAAATTGTGACCTGTTCAGTCAGAAACTGATAATTGAAAAAGAAGTATAATGAAATTCAAAGGAAAAACAGTAAGGGTACAAGTATTATTCAGAAGACGAAACCTGTTCATATGGAACAAGCCCACAGGGGCCGTTGCCTTGAAATTCAGGCTTCCAAAGAATATGGTGTTCATTAGGAAGAAGTAATAGTACTGAATAGTAGTACTGAAATAGTGCTGAAATAGTGCTGAAAATGCAGCTGTAATGGTGAGTGGATAAAATGAAGGTATGTGGATGTACTATTTGAAGTTCTGACAGAAAACAATGATCTTTGTTGTGCTTGTGGCATGTCAGTTGATAAAAATTGGATTGAATGTGAAATTTATAACCAGTTTACTGAACTCTACATGGGACAGATCAGAAATTATTTCTAGAGTGACAACAACATATAAACTGCAGTAGAAATATCATTTTAGATGTAATGATTGCATATCAGTACCCAGTAATGAATATGATAAAGTTGAATCACTCCCAGCATTGACGACTTTGATAGACATGATGGAGGAAAGTCTCACTGAGAAATTTAATAATATGAAATAAAAAGATGGAACCCATTAATAAATAAATGGTAAATACCATTCCAAAATCAGGGGAACAAATTATGCAGACAAATGAAAACTAAAAAGAATGCATCGGTTCTAAATTCATTTGATCTTGTAGCATTTTGTAATGTCAGCAGTTCCAGTAGTGATCAAAGCAGACAAAAAATGGAGCCTCACCCATGAAATCTTGAAACAGAACAAGAGGTACAAGCTGCCAAAAGTGATATGGAGAAAATTGAATAAGTAAACTTTTCAGTTGATGAAAAATGAAAAGAGATGCGAAAGAGCATGATAGAAAATATTGTAGATGATGATGAAGTGTGTCATAGAATATATTATAGATAGGAACCCACAAGTGGAAGTTCTGGTAAAAGTTGTAAATGTGAAAAAAAAATGTTTATAACATTAAATCTGAAATCAAGTGTTCACTGATAAGTGTTGCAGTTCATGACAGAGACCAAGTAATGCCATGCTTCAAATGCCAGAAGTTTGGACATAATTAGGGCAGATGTACTGAAGACATATGCCTAAATGTTAAAGGATTATGATTCAGATGAAAAAAATTGTATACTTTGCCAAGGTCTACATATATTAGGATACAAATCTTGCCAGAAGTACAAAGAGAAGATTAAAGAAAGCACAACTGATCATAGAGAACAACAGTAAGATAAAGTGCTTCTGTTTGAACATTCAGTCAGTGGGAAACAATCACACTAAGCCTTGGTGTAACAAATCCTCATACAGTATAGCTTAATTCACTACATAGCAACCTGATTGAGCTAGTCTGGTGCAGGTGTATTTTTGCTGTACTAATGTTTGGGAGTGTTTCTGCTGTGTTCCATTTTTTGTAAGGATAGATCTTCAATAAAATTAGTAAGTTTATTACATAATGAATACTGTATCATGTTAATTGATTCATAGGCCTTATAAAAGATTTTAATTTTCCAAGATATGTGTCAGGGCAAATGCTTTGTTTTTCCCTTGAAGAAGGAGTTTGCAAATTTAGGACTAGCTCTTAGTTAACAATGTTATACATGGATAGTAGAAAGTATATTTCTTTGTGCAAATGCTGTTATATGTTACAGATTAATATAAGCTTTGCATCTGTGGGACATTGCACAAATAATGATGTAAAAAATGATTGACTGTAGTAAACTTATGATTTCCAACCAACTCACAACTCAAGTTTGATATAATCTTATTTCAGTGTTCAGTGGAATCATTATACTGTATATTGATTGTTAGTTTACTGTGTAAAAAATATTTATTAAGAATTAGAATATATAGTTGAACAATAATACATGAAAAAATCAATTTGCTACTTTAGGACATACACTGTATACATGCAGATTATTTGGATCTAAGATTTTTTTTAGTATTTTGTTAAACGAGGAATGATGTGAAATAAAATATTGACCAAATGAGTAGTGAATGTGAATTATGTACAGTATATTTTGAAGGTTATAGTTGTTGGAAGGAGGTAAGCAGAAACATTGATCTTTGTTGATCTAGCTGTAAACAGAAAAGTAACTGTTTTGAATAATTAGTTTTTATGATGATTCTTCTCATATTTAGGTACAGTTCACTCTGGAAAGTTCTGGCACACTTTTCAGTGTGTTTTGGACAAAAGTTTACCAAACAGTAATTGACAACTTTCAGGAAGCTATCCCTCACCTCACATCCTCTGGTATTGACATAATACCACTTGGACTGTCACCAGGTTATACATAGCCTACTAAGGAAAAAGTAGCCCCACCGAGGACGTAATGAGTGTGCCATTTTCTTTCTAATATTTTCCCTTTGAGAGAGAGAGAGAGCTAGCTTGGTGGTGTGTAAGCTATGCTGCTTGCTTCTCTTAAAATAAATTCCTATTATTTGGAGTGAATCTTACCTACTGTTACAGTTAGCTCATATCTTTGTGCCATTATGTGTGATCAGCATTCAAATTAAAATAACGCTTGGTTACCCCGCTAAGACTGTATGTGAATCAGTGTTAGTAATAATTTTGATGATATCCGGCTGATTTTCTCATATATGGTATTGTGCTTGTTTTCTTTTTTTGCATTATGTCATCTACAACAAGCAGAGATGAAAGCATTAGGCTGTATAGGAAAGAGTTTGTGGAAACTGAATGTTTTGGTGGTGTATGATGGGCACCTGTTAGTTAGCCTAGCTGTTGAGGCATGAGTATGGTTTTCTTGATGTGAAGATGATAACGAGTGATCTGATAAGAGGCTGAAATATTGTGAAGTATTGGAAGATGCCAGATGCTGATAGGTTACGTAGACAATTCGTTAGGGCAGGCCATAAGCCTAAGTAGTCTTTTCCTTTTGTCTCGTCTCACTCCTCCTGTTCTGCCTTCTTTTGCTCCCTGTGTGGTTCAGGAGAAAAATAATAGGTCTTCTCCGCAGACAGGGAACCATGGCATATCTTGGGACCAAGGTCTGTGCCCTTTGCCACCTCTCTCAACCGTCTTCCAGTTCGAATTCGAAGTGTTCTCCGAACGAGTTATATGGTAGTTTAGGGCTCGCATCCATCTGAAGAAGTGGCCTGTGATGTTATTCATTAGGGAGTCATCAGATTGGGTAGATTGTCAAACTATGCACCAGTTTTTATAGCAGAGCTAACAGCCATTGAGAATGTGCCAGAGGAAGCATATCTTATGAGAGGTCATAATTTTACAGTCTATCTGACACTCTTAGTAGCCAGTCAGCTATAAAATTTCTAAATTCTTCAAATGCAATTTTAATAAAAACTCATTATTGGTGGTTTTGCCTTGAAGGCACATCTAAAACATTAGGTTTTTTATTTTGGTATTCAGGGAAATGAGGTAGCAGACAAGGTGCCTCACACTGAAATGAAAATCATATTTAGACCTTATTCTAAATTTAGAAGAAAATGGCAAGAGACATAGAACTTGCAAAATTCTGGTAACACAAAGTACAAATAAGATATGGTCATCAGTAGAACATTGGCCTTGGGTTTAGACGATTAGAAGCTATGAAACAAGACTAATTTTTCAGAATTAACCATTGCTTTCTAATGCATAGTTTATTCATGTTAAGAGCCAATCCTCCATCGTGTGCTTACTGTAAGGCCAGCCTGTCTGTGGAGCATATATTGGTGGATTATTAGTTTATCATTGCTTGCATTACAGACATTTTAATGGCAAAAACATAACTGAATTTTAGGTGACAACTGTGCCGTATTAAGCTTGTTATTTTTAAAGTATATAAATCTGTATAATCAGATATAAATTCTATATATGTATGTAGCCCATAGGTTTTTGTATTATATTTATATTTATATTTATTTGTTTTGGTTGTGACTCATTGCACAGGCAAGATTTTGAATTCTGTTTATATGCATACAAGATTGTTAACGATTTTGTGTAGATGTATTTACTGGAGTGTATTAATTTGTGTAAATATATTTCTTGGGGTGTATTAATATGTGTTGGTGTGTGTGTGTATGATCATTTACTTGTTTAAATCTCATCATTAAAATTATTTTCAGGGCTGGATGACCTCATAGGTCCTAGCACTTTGCCTTTGGCATAAATTATATATTCCAGTCCATTAAGCTTGAACCACCAGCTTCCGATGTATTATTTGTACTAACCCGATCCAACTGCGTGGAGGTTGGATGCCATGCTTCACAACCACAACATTGTCAGTACTTACACCTTCCCTCTATGCTGTGTGATCTGTTAGGTGATAGCTAAGATCAGAGCCTCCAGATATATGAAGTTGATACTGTTTGCTCTTCTGGCCACAGCAAGGCTGGTATCCAGATTTACTTAGCAGTGCATCCACAGGTTCCATGACTGAGGTATTATGTGTCTTCATGCTTGGAGTTTATTGAGGGAAGCCTAAGAGGAGGTCGAGGCTTTTAGAAGTCACTGCTGGTGCCATTGCTTGTTCTTGCTGACCCACAACCATCAACCTCTGTAGACATAAATCCACTCAACATCTCTAAGCTTTTGATTGGAGATTTAATCCATCTGCTCTTTCAGAAAAAGTCAGTGCTTATTATCAAAGGCTTCAGATTGGCCACCTAGTGCTGGAACTTTGGGCCATTGAAGTGACTGTGTCCAGTGAAAGTTTTCCTAGCCTAACCCATCCAAAAATGCTAAAATTATGCAATCCACTCATCTGTTCATGTTGTTGTTCTTGTATAATCCAGCTTACGACTACAAAAAACCACAAAACAGACTTAAACCCAAATTCGACACCCTAACCTTCAGAGAGCTCTCTCTACGGCACCACAATGTTTTTATCCCCCACACCTGCATTGTTTACATTTTGCTCCCTCCTGCCATTTGTTGTCCTATGATGTTGCTTCCTATAACATCACAACTCAGATACTTTTAAACATAAAGAATGTTTTGCTATAAAAATATCGTATTAAATTAAACATGCTTTTTATACATTTCGTAAATGAATAAAGCCCATACCATTTCACTAATGCAGAAAATATTAAACTTCTAAAACTGACATATAATCACACTTTATCATCTCCTCTCTCCCCTCCAACCTCTTCTTATCCTAATCCCCTCTAATCTCCATTATTCTCCAATTCTTTACCCTCTACATAATTTATAATATTTTTGCCTGAAACTCCTACTTTAGTCAATACATCAATTATTTGGTGCTTTCCTTTTATCCATCTCACCTCCTTTATTTCTCCAGATTCTATTGTTTCTCTTATTGCTGCAATATCAATTTGTAATCTCTTACTGCTTACTCCAGTACTTGATTTTATTGCAGTCATTAGGGTTTTACTGACAGTTTTAACTATTGCTTCTAATTTTCTACCTCCTTCTATCTCTTCCCACAAATATTTGAAATATATCAATCCTTCTATGGCTTCCCCCACACTCAGAGCTTCTGCTTTAGTGGTGGACTTTGCTACTCTGTATTTTCTGGATTTGCACCGTATGGGACTTCTCCTCTTACCACCTGTCAACTATATCACATATCCCAGTTGTGTATGATAATCTTCAATATTCCCAAATGAAGCATCTGTATAGGCTTCCCAATAAATCTTTTCTTCTTCTAACTCACATATCACTTCTCCCATTATATTCTTTGTTTTTCTCACAATTTTAATTGGCTTTTTCACATCTTGAGTCGTTCCTTCTTTAAAAGCTTTACTTAATTCACTAACATTGTATGATATTTCTGTGAGGTTCACTTGTTCTAGTACATGAAAACCTTTTGCTTCCCCTTCAAGCATGCTTTTCCCTATCACTCTACTACATTCTGATTCTGCCTTTTCTTACCTAATTACAAATTCTCTCATCTTTTCACTAGATTCTCATTCTATTTTAAAATAGTTTTTCATTTTACTGTAATTTTCCATGGGCATATCTTTTAGGTACACTTCATGTAGTTTGGACAGGATTATCTTTGAACCCTCTTTATATTCATCTCTCTCTGTTCCTCCTGTTACTTCTACTGGGATATTTCACTTTTTCTCCACACACCACGAGCCAGTCTTTGACTTGTTCTCTCCATCCTTTATAATCGCCCTGTGTCCCGCTAAATCTCAGACAGTCTCTTCTCCATTTCATCTCTCAAAGTTTACTGTCTGATCCGTCCATTTTTAACCAACCATGCTTTGCTACCGCTTGAAAGTTTTCCTAGACTAACCGTCCAATGCTACAAGTATGCAATCCACCCACCTGTTCACATTGTTCTTGTATAATGCAGCTTACGACTACAAAAAACCACAAAACTCTGACAACCTAACCTTCAGAGAGCTCCCTCTATAGCACCACAATGTTTTTATCCCTCACGCCTGCATTGTTTGTGTTTTGCTCCCTCCCGCCATTTGATGTCACTTCCTATGACGTCACAACACAAACGGATACTTTTAGACATAAAAAATGTTTTGCTATAAAAACATCTTATAAAATTAAACATGCTTTTTATACATTTCATAAATGAATAAAGCCTACACCATTTTGCTAATGCAGAAAATAAAAATGAAATAATATTGATTAAATTCTAAAACTGACATATAATCATCTAAGACCTGCGTATCACCAAGAAAGGCCTCCATGTTAGGATGATCCAGTCACTGAAATGGAACCTCTCCTTAGTCTTCTGAAGCTTCTTCATCTACCCTTTTGAGCTGCGATGAGAAGAATCTGTGGCTCATTTCACCAAGGCTTCAGTGTGGCAGTGTCACTCAAGCAGAGGCTGGTGTTCTCTTTAGTCTTTCTTTTTACTGTGATTTTGTTGCCAAAACCCAGGCACCTGGTTCTCAGGACCTCACCAAAGCTGTGCTTGTCGGGTCAGCCTTTGCATCCAGTGACATAAATGATATGCATCAGATGTATTCAGATGCTTTAGGAGAAGCACAAGGGTATGTGGTTGTATTCGTTTGGAACTTTACGTTACATCAGGCCAGGTGTTGCCAGCAGTTGAAGGTATAGTGTACTCCTCATCCTACTCTTCCTTGTAATCACCATTCTTGTTCATGTCATTCATTCATAGGTTACATTTTATGTAGTGGGTACAATATTTTTCATCTCATCTAAATTGGTTGTCGATTTCTGTATCTTAATTTATATACCTCAAGAACAGATTTCTTACATTACTCTCTTGGTATTTATCTATATACAGTATCCCATAAGGTGAAGTTGGCACTTGGTTCCTAACCTGTCATATTCCCAGTTGCACCACTTGACCAATGAGACTTTTGCAAAGACTGGGACTATCAACTTCTAGACCTCCCCCTAAATTGTAGTTTATGCTGTTTATGATTGATGAGTTTTCTCTTTAAATTATTTATTACATGAATTATATTTTCTTATACATAGGTATACAAAATTTCTACTTCTTATAGGCTTGCTTGTTTGAACAGTTGTTCTTAGCTATTCTGCTTTGTCTGTCCAAAAATCATAGAAATATGTGTGTCTTGGGAAGTGGATCATGCATGAGGGTTCTGCATGATTGGTAGGTTTGTATTAAAAAAGTAAGTATTTACAACATACATAAAGTTTTTCATAATATAAAACTTGATTTATGTTATAAAAACTTCCTTTTTTTTTCATATAAACCATTACTTCAAATCGAAGTGCCTACTTCATGATCTGACTATGCAGGATGTGAGACTGTTTTCCCATAGAGACATAGGAAACCATGTGCAAGTGCAGTAAGCTACTGACCACAGATGATCTTTTTCTTTCTTCTTTTGAAGAATGATGTGCCTGGGATTTTGTATGACACTTGTATTATGTTATAAACAATAGGTCTGTGTGAATAAGTAATTTTTTTCAATATTAATTTCGTACTGTATTTTAAAGAAAATTTTTGCTGCCCACCAGAACAGCACTAGTGAATCGAAAGCAGAAATCATAGTTATAAGTTCTTATACTTTCAGTGTATTTTGTGTTGTGATTGTTTCTCTTTGGCAGTATCCTAATGTCTTTTATTAATATTTCTGAAGCTGCTGGTACCTGTGTGTTATCCCTAGTATGTGCACTGATCTTGGGACTTCTGGATAAAAGAAGATCATCTGTCCTGCACATAAGTGAAGCTGAGACAGGAGAGAAAGTAAAGTTGTCAGATGTCCTGACATTTCCATTTGCATTTTGGTTGATCTGCGTCATTTGTGTCACATATTATGTGGCAATATTTCCTTTCATTAGTTTGGCAAAGTAAGTACTCTGTGTTACATTATAGTAAGTACTCTGTGTTACATTATAATTTCAGTTTGTTTTTAGAACTTAAGGTTATTATAGTTTGTGTGACTACAGGCAGTCTCCAGTTTACAACGGGGGTTCTGTTCTGATGCCGCATCGTAAGCCGAAAATCGTCGTAAACCGAAACAGTCGTTGAAAATTGTCAGAAAACCTTACTTTTAATCCTTTGAGTATCCTTTGGGTATCTTGAAAATGACGTAACCTGCATTTTTATTGAGTCTTTCATAAAAAACCCTCCAAAATTTTACCATTGTTGTTTTGGAGAGAGAGAGAGAGAGAGAGAGAGAGAGAGAGAGAGAGAGAGAGAGAGAGAGAGAGACTGTCTCACTGCTTCTCTACCAGAAAAAGACTTGGAATTTCACAGAACTATAGTGATCTCTCATTCTTACTCTAAGTATCATCCTTCATCAAATATAGCTTAAATTATTATCCTGTTACTACTGTATTAATCTTTGAAACTATATTATTAATATTATTTCAAAGTCATCTTAAACATTAGTACCCTTTTCCAGCCACAGAGAGAGAGAGAGAATTACTGCTGTGACTTACATTTAGCCATTCTTGTGCTGGCATGGGCAAAAGAGAGAGAGAGAGAGAGGTTTATCTCTTTAATCTCTCAAGGAATTTTAATCCATTTCTCTTTACTACGACTGACAACAACAAAATAATATTTTTTTTTTCCAGAGATCTACTACTACCTTTACTATGCATTTTTAAAACACTATGAACACACAGACACACACACACAAACAGTGTGCATAGGTAAAGATACTCAAATTAGCAATATCTTTTCCTGAGAGAGTGAAGGGCTGAACTAAGTATCTACTGTATTTATAATATATTTATCAATTTCTCATCCTACCCTTTGAGAGAGAGAGAGAGAGAGAGAGAGAGAGAGAGAGAGAGAGAGAGAGAGAGAGAGAGAGAGAGAGAGAGAAGGAAGGAAGGAAGGAAGGAAGGAAGTAAGGGTGAAATTGATCTTCTGCCCTTGGTAAGAAATGTCAAGTAATTTGACATATTTGACAGTTCCACCCTCCCCCATAGCTTCAAAGCTTTGGGCAAAAGACAGGGTGTGATATTTCTTTGTTTAAAAATTGAGATAATTTACTTTAAAAATACATAAATATTGTAATTACAGAATATTATTATTATTATTTAATCTTATTAATATTTGAAAATTAGCACTTATTATTAGGTAAGTCATTTATTTACCATACAAACGTGGTTAGCCCTCACCTTTACCCACAAATTTGTTGAAAATTCTTGTGCCGTCATTCTCTCTATCTCTCTTACCCCAGAGAGAGAGAGAGAGAGAGAGAAAAAAAAAAATACTACTCACCCTCATTTTAGTGTATGCAAAGCCTGTGAGGTATAAGCTTTGTGATTGGTTAAAATCCCACCCTTCCTGCCAATAGCATGTCGTCAAGGAGGGCGAGAGGGGTAGGAGGGGGTTGTTACAAGTTGTTATTGGCTACTGTCAGTCATTCTGGCCAATAGTGTATCGTCATGGAGAGAGGGGGTTGCTACGAGCTCTGTTATTGGCTACTTCTAATCTCTCGAGCCAAATCGTCTTGTCATGAAGCCTATGTCAAAGCAATAAAAAAAACTGTCACACAACCGATGATGGTATTTTACTATACCGTAAACTAAACCCCCCATATTCACGGTCTCAACATTCATGGACTCACGTATTCGCAGATTTCTCTGTGGAACGTATCTACCCATTATTCGCGGAAAATTCGCCCATTCACGGTACTTTTCACTGAGAAATATTCACTAATTGCTGTATTTTCATATTTTCATGACTAAATGCACTATTTGTGTTAAAACTATTAAAATACTTAGATATAAGCATTTTTAGAGGGTTTTTGTTTAAACTATGAAAATAAAGTTCTAAGTGTTTTTACAGGGGTTTTAAGTATTTGCAGATTTTTGCTATTCGGGGGATGGGGGTGTGGTACGCATCCCCAGCGAATACGGGGAGTTTACTGTATTTTTATGTTCATATACAGTAATCCATATTTCTTTGAAGGAGATTTGCAATACAGAGAGAGAGAGAGAGAGAGAGAGAGAGATAAGGGGCATTTGGAGAGAGAGACTTAAAGAGAGAGAGAGAGAGAGAGAGAGAGAGAGAGAGAGAGAGAGAGAGAGAGAGAGAGAGAGAGAGAGAGAGAGAGAGAGAAATTACTGGTGAATTATTCACGGAGAGAGAGAGAGATATTGGGAGCTGGCCTTACTAAAATCTCAAAAGAGTGAAATTATTCGTGACTTATTTGAGGAGAGAGAGAGAGATATGGGGAGCTGGCCTTACTAAAATCTCAAAAGAGTGAAATTATTCGTGACTTATTTGAGGAGAGAGAGAGAGAGAGAGAGAGAGAGAGATGGTTGGCCTTACTTAAATCTCAAAAAGTGAAATTACTGGTGAATTATTCACGGAGAGAGAGAGAGAGATATGGGGAGCTGGCCTTACTAAAATCTCAAAAGAGTGAAATTATTCGTGACTTATTTGAGGAGAGAGAGAGAGAGAGATTGAATGAAGTAATTAAATTGGTAAGCAGTTTTATGATTTCATGGGATTTTAATTTAACTTTTACCAATGTTTTTCAGTGGTTACCTTAATATTAATATTTTAAAATTATTCACTCAGTTTTTGATCAATTTTTTATCATAAAAAATGTATTTAGTCATAAAAATAAAATGAAAGTCAATAACTAGTGAATATTGCTGTATGAAAAAATCCGCGAATGTGAATTTTCTTCCGTCATATGCGTTGGACCGAGAATCGTAAGAAAACCTTACTTTTAATCCTTTGGGTGTCTTGAAAACAGCATATCCTGCATTTTTATTGAGTTTTTCATAAAAAAAACTCCAAATATTGACCATTCTGCTGGTTTGGATGTCTATTTCTTCCAGTCGTCGTCGTCCAAAATACCATCGAAAATCGTAAGAAAACCGTACTTTTAATCCTGTGGGTGTCTTGAAAACAATGTATCCTGCATTTATATTGAGTTTTTCAACAGAAAAATCTCCAAAATTTGACCATTCTGCCATTCTGGAGCCATATTTCTTCCGACAGATCGGCATTGTCAGCGTCGTAAACCTGGACCATGCGTTGTAACCTAGGAAATAATTTTTTTATGAATATATTTGAAAAGCGTTGTAAACTCGGAACATTGTAAGCTGAGCCCGTCGTAACCCGGAGACTGTCTGTATTCTACTTAATCACTGATATCCTAGTTTACCATACACAATTTCAAAAACGATGTTCCCTGAGGACCTCACAGAGCTGGTGTTTAGAAAATGTGTGAGAAATCTGATTACCTTACAATGGTATTAACTAAATGTGCCTTACCATGATTTTACCAATATCCAATGCTGATGCAAGGTAGTGTTCCTTAGAGCATTGCATTTGCTTGATGTACTGTCAGTTTATATCTCCTTGCATTTGTTGTACAGTATTTACAGTGTTTCAGTCAGCATTTTAACTAAATATATTTTTTCAATCTTAGGAATCAAATCTTTTGTTAAGGCATATTTTCATTCATTATTTTGCTTTGAATGGAATTAGTGTAGAAAGGTCTTGGATTGTCAATAGGTTTAACAAAACAGGAAAGTACTGAGGAAGTAGTTATTTAGGAACATTTTCTTTAGTAAAGAATGTAGACGAAAATGTTTCATTTAAACACTTTCTAGACACTTAAACTAAACCGTGAAACAGGAAAGGGGAGAGAAATCTCAGATGATGTTCAGAATTAATGCAGTTCAGTTCATAAATCAAGCTATGTTGTAGAGCACTGTACGTACAGTTAGTTTTAGTTGACTGTGTCCGGAGCTTGGGTCTGTGATGACTGAGTTAGTTGAAGTTTTTATTACAGTTTGATGATTTAGTTAAGAGACAGAGCTTATCATATATATAATTATGGCTTAACTTTCTCTTTTGACGTGCAAAATAAATATGTATGATAATTTATTGAGCACAATATATTTGTATGTAAACACAGACCCTTACAGTTTATTATATAAAATATTTATTTATCAGTTTTAAGATTATTCATTCTTTCCTTATTTCTTGAAAATTTATATTGAATGACGTATACATATATTTAAATGACTGATTTATATTGACTGACAAACACCATATCCCAGTTCACTTAAAATTGAGGTTTACTTAAGGTTGCTGGAATGTTCAAATGTAACTTGTTCTTACAAGGATACAAATCTTTGCCTTTTGTATGGATATACCTTCAGCAAAAGCCATTAAAACTTGGTAACATGACTTAACCAGCGGTGAGTGAGTAAAGGGGTAGGGGTACCACTCACTTGCAGTTGCTTTTTTTTCCTGCCAAGAGTGGTGGTGATCAGTGCAACTGTTCATGGGGACAATTGACCATGGGTGGTGAGGGTGGATCAGGTCATGAGCTTGTTTGTGTGTGATAAGCTTGTGCCCAGTTGCCTGTCTCAGGAGAGGAGGGCCAACCCTGATTGTACTTTTTCAGAGGTGTGAAAGTCCCCTGATTGTACATTTTCAGAGGTGTGAAAGGAAGAGCCTGCACTTTCTTGGACTACCAGTAATCTTTGTTCTTCAGAATTGCCCTGGTACATCTTGGTACTGTACCTGCTTGTGACTGGTCCTTGCGCTGTCTTAAGTATGACTGTGGTTCTGTGATGTACTGTCTCAGACCAGCCATAGTCCAATAACAGTGGTAATGTGCACTCCTGCTTGCTTAAATGATTTCACTTTACATGCTGCTTGGAATCTCAGAGTTGACTTGATTTTAGGCTGACTTCTCGAGTGTAAGACTACAATACTTTTTTCTTTCTTCTTCCATTGGTCCAATACCTTCTCATATTTAATTGTTCCAATAAATCATTGAAAAGAGCTATGTTTCATATCTCATTTTCCTTATCTGCCTTAGCCATCAAAAGCTTAGTGCTCCTGTTGTTTGGGCCTCATACCCATTCTCACATTCATCCAACCCAGGAACAGGTTTCCTGTCTAAATGTTGACCCTTCATTCCCCTTGAGACTAGAGATTCTTTATGCCTCATTGCCCAAAAGCTCCCCTGTCCCTTGAGATCCTTTTCAACTTTACAGAGCATTAATAGTTCAGCATGCCTACCATGTAAGTTCTTGTTCAGGCTAAGTAAAAGTAATAGATTATTATTATTATTATTATTATTATTATTATTATTATTATTATTATTATTATTATTATTATTATTTTTTTTTTTTTTTTGTCTATCGCAGTCATCCTATTCGACTGGGTGGTTTTTATAGTGTGGGGTTCCGGATTGCATCCTGCCTCCTTAGGAGTCCATCACTTTTCTCACAATGTTCGCTGTTTGTAGTAGCACACTTTTCTGCACGAGTCCTGGAGCTACTTTGGCATCAAGTTTTTCCAGATTCCTTTTCAGGGATCTTGGGATTGTGCCTAGTGTTCCTATGATTATGGGTGCAATTTCCACTGGTATATTCCTTACCCTTCTTATTTCATTTTTCAGGTCTTGATACTTATCAATTTTTTCTCTTTCTTTCTCTTCTACTCTGGTGTCCCATGGTATTGCCACAGCAATGAGTGATACTTTCTTCTTGATTTTGTCAATCAACGTCATGTCTGGTCTATTGGCACGTATCACCTTACCTGTTCTGATACCATAGTCCCAGAGGATCTTTGCCTAATCGTTTTCTGTCGCTCCCTCAGGTTGGTGTTCGTACCACTTATTACTGCAAGCTAGCTGGTGTTTCTTGCACAGGCTCCAGTGGAGGGCTTTTGCTACTAAATCATGCCTCTTTTTGTACTGGTCTGTCCAAGTGCCAACATTCGCTTGCTATGTGGTTTATGGTCTCATCTTTCATATTGCACTTCCTGCATATGGGTGAGATGTTATTTCCATCTATTGTTCTTTGGACATATCTGGTTCTTAGGGCCTGATCTTGTGCCATTGTTAGCATTCCTTCTGTTTCCGTATTGAGTTCTCCCCTCTGTAGCCATTGCCATGTTTCATCGCTGGCCAGTTCTTTTGTCTGTCTTATGTACTGTCTGTGCATTGGTTTGTTGTGCCATTCCTCTGTTCTGTTTTTCATTCTCCTGTCTCCGTATATTTGTGGGTCTTCGTCTACTTTTATCAGTCCTTCTTCCCATGCATTCCTTAGCCACTTGTCTTCACTGGTTTTCAGATATTGCCCTAGTGTTCTGCTCTCGATGTTGACGCAGTGCTCTGTGCTTAGTAGCCCTCTCCCCCCTTTCTTTCATGTTATGTATAGTCTGTCTGTATTTCCTCCTGGGTGTAGTGCTTTGTGTATTGTCATGTGTTTTCTAGTTTTCTGGTCTGTGCTGCAGAGTTCAGCCTTTATCCACTCCACTACTCCTGCACTGTATCTGATTACTGGTACTGCCCATATGTTCATGGGTTTAGTCATGTTTCTGGCATTGAGTTTTGACTTGAGTATTGCCTTAGGTCTCTGTATATATGCTTTCCTGATCCTGTCCTTCATCTCTTGGTGTTGTATATCCTCTCCTATTATTCCCAGGTATTGTATCCTGTCTAATCTATGTGTTTGATGCTATTCCTGTATGGTAGCTTTATCCCTTCAGTCCTTATTACTTTGCCTTTTTGCATGTTGACCAAGGCACATTTTTCTATTCCAAACTCCATCCTGATGTCACCAGATACAATCCTTACAGTCTGGATTAGGGTATCTGTTTCCTTGATGCTCTTACCATACAGCTTGATGTCGTCCATGAACACCAGATGGTTAATTCTGTTGCCTCCTTTGATGAGTTGGTACCCAGCATCCATCTTCTGCAGTACTTTCGTCATGGGAATTATGGCTACTACGAGGAGTAGTGGGGACAGTGAGACGCCTTGAAAGATCCCTCTCCTGATGTTAACTTCTGCTAGTCTTATCCCAGAGCTTGTAAGTACTATACTCCAGTTGCGCATTGTATTTTTAAGGAAGCTGATGGTGTTTTCCTCTGCCCCATATATTTTCAGGCATTCTATTAGCCACGTGTGTGCTGTATCATGTTGAAGGCTTTCTTGTAGTTAATCCATGCCATGCTTAGGCTGGTTCTCCTTCGGTCACTATTCTTCATTACCATTTTGTCTATTAGGAGCTGGTCTTTTGTGCCCCTACACTTCATTCTGCAGCCTTTCTGTTGGTGGGGGATGGTGTTTGTATCCTCTAGGTAGTTGTATAGCCTTTCACTGATGATACCTGTTAGTAACTTCCACATTATTGGTAGGCAGGTGATAGGCATGTAGATACTTACTATATTTCCCTTTTTCTTGTCTCTGTACTAAGGATGTTCTGTGGTCATCCATTTGGACGCATGGTGGTTTGTGTTACAATGCTGGAGCTGTTCTGCTATTCTTGGGTGTAGGGCCTTGAAGGTTTTGAGCCAGTATCCATGGACTTCATCAAGACCTGGGGCTTTCAAGAAGGGCATTTTCTTTAGTTGGTGTATGACTGTGTCTGATATGATCTCAGTGAATCTTTGTTTTATTCTCCCCATTTCTTCTGCCTTGATTTCCTGGAGCCATATTGCATGTTTGTTGTGTGATACCAGATTGCTCCATGTGTTTTCCCAGTCTCTTACTTGGTTCAGCTTCAGGAATTTCCTGGCAGTTGTCTTCCCCTCTTAGCTGGCTGCGTAGTCTTTTCTGGTTGGTTCCGAACTGTTGATATCCTTTATTCCTGTTTATATGTACCGTTGGATCTTATGTACTTTGGCTTTAAGCTTCTGTTTTATATCTTCTATTATGTTTTTTAGTCCCTTCTCCTGTACTTTGTATTTCTCATTCAGTTCCTATCTTGTTTTCTTGCTCCTTTGACTCTTTTCTGCCATCTCTTTCAGTTTACTCAAGTCAGATCTCATTGCCTTGATTTGTTTTTCCAGACGCTTTTTTCAAGGTGGTTTCTGTTTAGATTTCTGTTGGGTTGGTTGTGATGGTGGTGTTGGTGTTTGTATCCCCATAAGTTCTACTACTAGTCTTGCTCTTGCATATGCCAGGTTATTTGTTTCTGTGATACTGGTGGTGTGGATTAGTCTCATTATTTCATTAACTTTGCTTATTTTTTCCCTTATTTTCTTTGTGTTGTAGGCTTTCATGGAGGGGATCTTTGTTCTTTCTGTATCTAGCTTCATCCATTGTCAGATCTTTTCCATCCATCCCGACCTCTCTGTTGCATCTTCGGTGTTTCCTTGTGTGTTGTTGTTTGGTAGCTCATCATTCCTGTCGTTTTCTGTGTCATCGTCTCTTAGTTCATTTTCCTGTCCTTCGTTGGTGGGTGTTACTTCTCTTTCCAGTTCCTCTCTTTCTGTTGTGGAGAGCCAGTTCTTTTTCTTTATGTTCCTTACTTGGTCTGCCAGCCTCTGTTCTGCTTTTAGGGGTGTTATTTCTCTCTTTCCAGATGTTAGCCAGTCTTCTTCTGTATCCTCTTTCTGTCGGGTTGCTTCTGATGCAGCATCTCTATATTTCCTTATTTTTGTGTATTATGGTATTATTATTATTATTATTTTTTTTTTTTTTTTTTTTGTGTCTATCACAGTCATCCTATTTGACTGGGTGATTTTTACAGTGTGGGTTTCCAGGTTGCATCCTGCATCCTTAGGAGTCCATCACTTTTCTCACTATGTGCGCTGTTCCTAGTAGCACACTTTTCTGCATGAGTCCTGGAGCTACTTTGGCATATAGTTTTTCCAGATTCCTTTTCAGGGATCTTGGGATCGTGCCTAGTGTTCCTATGATTATGGGTACAGTTTCCACTGGCATATTCCATATCCTTCTTATTTCGATTTTCAGGTGTTGATACTTATCAATTTTTTCTCTTTCTTTCTCATCTACTCTGGTGTCCCATGGTATTGTCACATCAATGAGTGATACTTTCTTCTTGATTTTGTCAATCAACGTCATGTCTGGTCTATTGGCATGTATCACCCTATCTGTTCTGATACCATAGTCCCAGAGGATCTTTGCCTGACGTATTGTTTTCTATCACTCCCTCAGGTTGGTGTTCGTACCACTTAATACTGCAAGCTAGCTGGTGTTTCTTGCACAGGCTCCAGTGGAGGGCTTTTGCTACTGAATCATGCCTCTTTTTGTACTGGTTCTGTGCAAGCGCCAGACATTCGCTTGCTAAATGGTTTATGGTCTCGTCTTTCATATTGCACTTTCTGCATATGGGTGAAATGTTATTTCCATCTATTATTCTTTGGACATATCTGATTCTTAGTGCCTGATCTTGTGCCGCTGTTAGCATTCCTTCTGCTTCCTTCTTGAGTTCTCCCCTCTGTAGCCATTACCATGTTTCATTGCTGGCCAGTTCTTTTGTCTGTCTTGTGTACTGTCCGTGTATTGATTTGTTGTGCCATTCCTCTGTTCTGTTTTTCATTCTCCTGTCTCTGTATATTTGTGGGTCTTCGTCAACTTTTATCAGTCCTTCTTCCCATGCACTCCTTAGCCACTCATCTTCACTGGTTTTCAGATATTGCCCCAGTGTTCTGCTCTCGATGTAGACGCAGTCCTCTAAGCTTAGTAGCCCTCTCCCCCCTTCCTTTTGTGTTATGTACAGTCTGTCTGTATTTGCTCTTGGGTGTAGTGCTTTGTGTAGTGTCTTGTGTTTTCTAGTTTTCTGGTCTATGCTGCAGAGTTCAGACTTCGTCCACTCCACTACTCCTGCACTGTATCTGATTACTGGAAATGCCCATGTGTTAGGAAAATTAGATAGGGAAAGAATAGAGAGAGAGAGAGAGAGAACAACAATTAGCCTGGGTTGTTTTTGCATCGAGAGATTAAAAGTGCTGATTAACGTAAACCGCCTTCCACGAACTCAAAACAGTGAGCTAGTATATCGTGCCCAGGGCCATAAAACCCATCGTAAAATCTGGAAACTGTGGCCTCGCGATTTAGCTTACTCAGGATTACTCAGCACCTTGTCAGAAGCAAACATTTCCAGCCATATCTATAACCCCGCCTTCAATAGGAGGCATTTACATGGAATTGGGGCTGGACAAAGTGATGTAATTCAACACCCTCCAATCAAACATTCTAGGGAGGGGTCTTTTACACCCCCTCCTAAGATCATTTCCAATCAAATCCTCTAAGGAGAGATTTGAACAACACCCACCAATGTCCCTCCCAATCAACTGTTTGAGGGGAGGCCTTACAGATAAATTCTTCCAATGGGACACTGGAAAGAGGAGGAGTTGTAGATTACAAGAAAACCCAGGGGTTCCAGAGAAACAAGAAGCCAGGAGGAGAGCATTCGAGTTCCCATCCACCAACAGGGGGAGAGATATATCTCCCATTGCTTTTGTGCTCCCAAACAGACTGAATTGAACTGTCTAACAACAGTGATTTCGCAATCGTAACTGTAACCGTAATTTGTACTTAAGTGTAGTTAACTTTCATCATTAAGCAAAGAAAACTACTGTCTCGTCTCTATTACGCCTTTCTGAGAGATATCATTAAGATAATTTCCCTTCAAAATAGCAGACTCGTTAGCAGCCGACGACGGGAGAGAGACGCTGGGAACGACGGTTTCGGCACTTAGAAGACTCATGCAGGTAAGAAGGGAATAAAAGAATGTCGGGCACGACACGTGTTTATGGCTTTTGTCATGTTTCCGGCGTTGAGTTTTGAATTGAGTATTGCCTTAGTCTCTGCATATATTCTTTCCTGATCGTGTCCTTCATCTCTTGGTGTTTTATATCTGCTCCTCCTATTATTCCCAGGTATTTGCATCCTGTCTCATCTGTGTTTGATGCTATTTCCGTCTGGTAGCTTTATCCCTTCAGTCCTTGTTTCTTTGCCTTTTGTATGTTGACCAAGGTGCATTTTTCTATTCCAAACTCCATCCTGATGTCCCCAGATACAATCCTTACAGTCTGGATTAGGGTATCTATTTCCTTGATGCTCTTACCATACAGCTTGATGTTGTCCATGAACATCAGATGGTTAATTCTGTTGTCTCCTTTCTTGAGTTGGTACCCAGCATCCATCTTCTGCCGTACTTTTGTCATTGGTATCATGGCTGCTACTATGAAGAGTAGTGGGGACAGTGAGACGCTTTGAAAGATCCCTCTCCTGATGTTAACCTCTGCTAGTCCTATCCCAGAGCTTGTAAGTACTGTATTCCAGTTGTGCGTTGTATTTTTAAGGAAGCTGATGGTGTTTTCCTCTGCCCCATATATTTTCAGGCATTCTAGTAGCCACGTGTGCGGTATCATGGCGAAGGCTTTCTCGTAGTCAATCCATGCCATGCTTAGGCTGGTTCTCCTTCTGTTACTATTCTTCATTACCATTTTGTCTATTAGGAGCTGGTCTTTTGTGCCCCTACACTTCGTTCTGCAGCCTTTCTGTTGGTGGGGGATGGTGTTTGTATCCTCTAGGTAGTTGTAAAGCCTTTCACTGATGATACCTGTTAGTAACTTCCACATTATTGGTAGGCAGGTGATAGGCTTGTAGTTGCTTGCTATATTTCCCTTGTTCTTGTCTTTCTGTACTAAGGATGTGCTCCCTGTGGTTATCCATTTGGGCACATGGTGGCTTGTGATGCAATGTTGTTGTTCTGTTACTCTTGGGTGTAGGGCCTTTAAGTTTTTGAGACAGTATCCATGGACTTCATCAGGACCTGGGGCTTTTCCAGTTGGGCATTTTCTTTAGTTGGTGTATGACTGTTGCATGTTTGTTGTGTGATACTGGATTGCTCCATATGTTTCCCCAGAGTCTCCTACTTGGTTCAACTTCAGGAATTTCCTGGTGGTTGTCTTCCCATCTTAGTTGGCTGTGTAGTCTTTTCTGGTTGGTTCCAAAGAGTTTGTTCTGTTGGTATCCTTTATTCCTGTTCGTGTACCATTTGATCTTATGTGCTTTGGCTCTAAGCGTCTGTTTTATATCTTCTATTGTGTTGTTTAGTCCCTTCTCCTGTACTTTGTATTTCTCATTCAGTTCCTCTCTTGTTTTCATGCTTCTTAGACTCTTTTCTGCCATCTCTTTCAGTTTACTCACGTCAGCTCTCATCTCCATGATTTGTTTTTCCAGGTGCTTTTTCCAAGGTGGTTGCTGTTTTGATTTCTGTTGGGTTGGTTGTGATGGTGGTGTTGGTATTTGTATCCCCATGAATTTTACTACTAGTCTTGCTCTTGCATATGCCAGGTTACATGTTTCTGTGATACTGGTGGTGTGGATTAGTCTCATTATTTCATTAACTTCACTTATTTTTTCCCTTATTTTCTTTGTGTTGTAGGCTTTCATGGAGGGGATCTTTGTTCTTTTTGTATCTGGCTTCATCCATTGTCTGATCTTTTCCACCCATTCCGACCTCTCTGTTTCATCTTTGCTGTTTCCTCGTGTGTCGTTTGGTAGCTCATCATTCATGTCGTTTTCTGTATCATCGTCTCTTAGTTCATCTGTTTGTCCTTCGTTGGTGGGTGTTACTTCTCTTTCCAGTTCCTCTCTTTCTGTTGTGGAGAGCCAGTTCTTTTTCTTTATGTTCCTTACTTGGTCTGCCAGCTTCTGTTCTGTTTGAGGGGTGGTTCCTCATTGGAGGGGTGGATACCGTTCTCAGCTAGCACTGCTGGCCCGCGTTCGATTCTCCGAGCGGCCAATGAAGAATTAGAGGAATTTATTTCTGGTGATAGAAATTCATTTCTTGTTGTAATGTGGTTCGGATTCCACAATAAGCTGTAGGTCCCGTTGCTAGGAAACCAGTTGGTTCTTAGCCACGTAAAATAAATCTAATCCTTCGGGCCAGCCCTGGGAGAGCTGTTAATCAGCTCAGTGGTCTGGTTTCTCTAAGGTATACTTAACTTTTGTTTGAGGGGTATTGTTTCTCTCTTTCCAGATATTGACCAGTCTTCTTCTGTATCCTCTTTCTGTCGGGCTGCTTCTGATGTAGCATCTCCATATTTCCTTATTCTCTTTTACTGTCCATTTCTTCTTCTGGTTTGCCTCTGTAGCTCCAGTCTGTGGTTGCTGGTTATTGTTGTTGTGGTGGTTAGTTGCTGGATGACGACCTCTAAGTACCTGACCATCCTCCCTGTCGATTGGGTTGTATACCTGTCTGCCGGACGAAAGCTCCTCTGTTGCCAGAGGTTCCATTTACTTCGTTGTCATTTATTCTTTCATTTCCTCCCATCAATGCTGAGTTTTGCTTTTTAACCCATAGCTGGACCCTACCCCATCGAGAGTAGGTACTCATTTACAGCTGAGTAGACTGAGGAAATTATGGTAAAGATCCTTTCCCAAGGAATCAGCGCCTAGGAGAGCGGTCACCCATCCAACGACTGACCAGCCACAATGTTGCTTAACCAGTCCATCGATGAGCTAAACCACTCTGCTATGGCGGCCATTATTATTATTATTATTATTATTATTATTATTATTATTATTATTATTATTATTATTATTATTATTATTATTATTATTTATTCAGAAGATGAAACGTATGCATATGGAACAAACCCACGGGCCATAGACTTGAAATTCAAGCTTTCTAAGAATATGGTGGCCATTAGGGAGAAGTAAGAGTAGGTAAAGGGAAGTACATAAGAAGAGATCTTACATATTAAAAAATATAAATTAAGAAATTAATAAATAGATAAAAATGTATGAAAACGCAAGGAGAATAGTATTAGGGTAGTAATGCATTGCATCTTTGCTTGGACATCCTCTGGGAGGCTGTTCCACAGTCCAAGAGTGTGAGGAATAAAGAACCTCTGGAACTGAGAAGTTCGACAGTGAGGCACACATACTGCATATTGGTGCTGCTGTTCAGTGAAACTGGTTGCTCTCAGCAGGTAAAGGGTATCAGGAATAAATTGTGAATATTAAAGACCTCTGTTGAAATACAGCTTGTGAAAAAGTGACAAACAAGAGACCATCCATCTGTGGTCCAAGTCATAACTACTAATATTAGGAAACAGAAACCTACCACCATGAATCACTCTGTCCAAAAGAGATAGCTCTCTGGCAGAAGCAGACATCCACACCAAAGAACAGTATTGTAGTAAAGGAAGGACAAATGACCTAAAATAGGTTGCATTGATTTTATCACTGTTATAAATATATGAGGCCTTACAAACAATACCTAACTTTTGTGTGGCGTTTGCTGAAACTTTCATTAGATGTTTCTCAAAATTTAGATATTAGTCAAAAATAACACCTAGAATAGTTAAAGCTTCAGACTTATTCATCAGAGTCCCATCTACTTGAAGGGGGGTAGGGAGTGGGAAATCTGTACAAGATTTGTCAATCAATAATGTTTTCGTTTTATTGGTGTTCAGCCTCATACCTCACTGACTACGCCATTCCCTGATCCAGTCCATGACCCATTTGAGGCTGAAGGCAGCTTCATTTCTCATAGGTGGAGACATGACTACACCCACAAGTGTTGCATCATCGGCACACTGACCAGCCTTGTTTTCCAGGCCAACAACCATATCACATAATGATGAAACAAATGTCATTTTTTATTTTAGTTTATTTTTCAGTACAAACCTATTGCTCTAATCTGATTGCCTTCCTTTCTGCCCCATTACTTTTGCATCTGGATGAAACTCAAAAAGAATAATCCATTTAACTGCTGAGGATCTAAAGGACTAGATGTTTGCATCATCATGCCTGTCTCTCCAAATCTTTTTTTAGAAGTGGATTAACATGTCTGAGTTCTTTTGCATCCTTGAGTAGGTTTTGTTAAATGGGTTTGTAATGAAAATTTAATTTTGTATAATAAAATTTTTTCCCTGAAGTGAAGCTAATTACTATACTCAAGTCAGCAAATGGCCATACACTTATTCTTGCCTTTATTGGTTTAACAATAAATACTTCTTATTTACTCAAAATTGTTTATATTTGTAGGGTGTTCTTCATGCGGAAGTTTGATTTTGATGAGGCCAGTGCTAATGGTGTTAGCAGCATTGTTTATATAATTTCTGCCGTGGCATCACCCCTGTTAGGATTGCTCGTGGATATAACTGGACGAAATATATTCTGGATATTCTTCGCTGTTTTGGTTTCATTAGGATGTCATGTTCTTTTGGCATTTACATTCTTGAATCCGTTCATTGCAATGGTAAGTGAACAATATATAAAAAGTTTTGTATTTAACATTTTATTGTTAGAATTTTATAAGTTATAGAATTTTTGTAAGTACAGTGTAACTAACAATATTTAAGACTTCTGTGAAGGTGTAATTAGTAGTAGTGCCTATAGCCAATTACACATGCATGGTATATACCTGAGGTATAAAAATACGGGCAGTTCCCGGTTAACAGTGATCCAGTTTTATGGCGCTTGTCTAGCGATGAAAGTCAGCAATTTTCGGCGCCGAAAATCGCCGATTTCCACTTATCAGCACTGATAATTGAGTATTGGTGCCAATACATACCTAACAGAGGTGCAGATAACCGAAAATCGGAGCTTTTCGGCGCTGATAAGCCCGAAAAAGCGCCGATTTTCAGTTAGCGGCAATTTTCGGTTATCATCACACCCTCAGAAACAGAACCCTGCCAATAGCTGGGGACCACCTGTAGAGATATTTGCATATGGTGACTTGGACTTTTGCATTATTTATATGTATATATTTATGTATATACCCTTAAGGAGTTGTGTTTCTGCTCCTTTGTGAACACCAAGTCCAGTTGGCTCAGCTGATAGTACCTGGATTATGGCCTCAAACTCAAGGTACACTTATGTTACAAAGTATTGCATCAGTTCCCTTTGTTTCAGACTGAAGGTAAATGGCAGCATTCAGCTAGTGGTATCTGGCAACTATTTGCCAGGCTTGGTAGGCACACACAGACACTAATATTCTATGCACAGATGATGTGCCATGGAGACAGTTCCTCATTCACTTGATTACAGGCTACCATAGGGCAAGAGCCTGTGCCGGCACAAAGGCTGGCTTGATCTAAAATGAATGAATGAGTCAGTCGCTAATGGATACCATGTGGACAAACCATACCCGGGTAGTGGAACTATACAACATGCTCATTTAAAGAAAAATAAAATTATTATTGTTCTTTCCATTGTGATTTTTTATTTTTTTAAGAGCTGTAGTATTTCGGTAAATTTTTTCTTGCGTCTCTGCGTACACCTTATTGGTCTGAAGAGGGTTTTATTATAAAACTCAATTTGCAGGCCTATATGTGTTGTGTATGGTGTTGAAAAAACTCTTTATTACATTTTGTTTATCATAAAAAAAGAGGAAGATGTTGAATAATAAACTATAAATGTTTGGCTAGGCCTATTCACCTTCCCTGATCTGAGAAAAGCTGAGTATCTTACAATATGCATTATGGTTTTTGTTAATAGGCATTTGTGTGCTTTTAGGTTCTCATAATGAATATATTCATTTACAATTGTTATGCAATTATATCATTGACCATTACAGTGTTGAATAGCCTTCTAGAATTGTCTATTTGACATAAATTCTGAGTCTATATGGTTGAGGATTAAATGATTCACTTCCCTTAGAGAGAAATTTTTGCTTTCATGGTGAGGTAAAACAAAAATAATGTATTTCCATATATAATTAACATTGTAATGGTTCAGTAGATAATATTGATGGTGAGTAAGAAGTAATATTAAAATTCAAAAAGAAAAAAATTTGTATGGGAGGAAAAATTAACTAATAACACTTTAATTATAATTAAAGAACAACAACATCAAATGATAAGACAGTACAGTAGATCCTTTTGAATATAATTAAAGAACAACAGTAAATTATGTTTATTCCATATATTTAAAAAAAGGGATTACTCCAGCCAGTTTCAGTTCATGTTTGCTGTACACATCCTGATATTTAGTATAGCCCTAAAAGGACCAGTAACTCTGTTCAGTTTTCTATGCATTTGGATCTCACTTGTCATTACCATTCCTTCTAGGCCTATGTAACTTAAAACCATTAAACACTCAGTTGTATAACCTATATCCAATTTCCTTAAATATTGAATTTTCCTTCATATTTGTTTAAATACTGTATTCTATTTTAATTCTACCTTTTTGATGGTATAAAAAACTTAGCAGTTATCACGCAACCAAATTGGTTTACCTACTCTTCGACATTAAAGACATGGCAATTTACTGATGGTATCGGTTAACAGTGTTTCAGTTTTACGATGCTTGGCTAATGACGTCGTTAACCAGATTTTTGGCGCCTTTAACCTGTTTATTGATGTTGGTAAACAGTTTATTGGTGTCGGTAAGCGATTTTCAGTGCTGGTAAGCATTTTAGTGGTGTCAGTAAGCAGTTTATCAGCATCAGTAAGTGATTTTCATCTCTGGTAAGCAGTTTATCGGGATTGGTAGGCGATTTTCGACGCAGGTAAGCAGTTTATCAGCATTGGTAAGTGGTTTATGGGCGTCAGTAAGCAGTTATCAGCGCTGGTAAGTGGTTTATTGGCATCGGTAAGCAGTTTATCAGCACTTATGGCATTGTAAACGCCATTTATTACCATAATTAATGTGATGTTCCGGTTAATAAATATTTTTCGTTTATCGGCACTCAGCCAGGAACGGAACCCCCTGTTAACTGGCGACTGCCTGTACTCCTTGTCAGTCAGTTACAGACTAGACATCATAGCAGTTTGTGCATCATGATGTAAACGAATGGGAAAGGAGGGGTTGAAAGGAGTAACATGTATATTTATTCAGGAAGAGCAGATGCAATAGGCAGAGAAAAAATAGGCATACAGGCAGTCCTCGCTTATTGGCGGCGTCGGTTAACGGCATTTCGGTTTTACAGTGCTTGGCTAGTGATGTCATTAGCTAGATTTTCAGCGACGGTAAGTAGTTTATCGGCATCGGAAAGGGGGTTATCAGTGTCAGCAAGCGGTTTATCGGCGTCAGTAAGTGGTTTATTTTTGCCGATAAGCGTTTAAGCTCTTTTCACGGACGCAATGTCATTGGATTGGAACAGGTGGAAGGTGATCTATCTGTTCCCTCCAGTGAACTTTTTGTTAAAGGTCCTTCACAAACTGAGGACGTTCAAGGGTCAAGTAGCTCTAGTGGCTCCCTACTGGCCAAAGAGCAGCTGGTTTCCTCTTCTACTAGAACTGAAACTTCGCCACATCCGAATCCCCAGTCCGAAACTAACACAAGTAGTACAAACTCAGACTGTGTCAGCTTCCTCAAAAATCCAAAATGCCCTGGCTTTGTGGACTTTATGAAGTTTATGCTCAAAGGGATGCTAACGTTGATCCTGTCAATACCATGTTCTTGGAATCAGATAAGCGTTGGTCTCCACTCTTCGTCAGTACGACTCAGCAATTAAGAAACTAGCACTCTTTTAAGAGAATCTGAGGCTACAGTAATGACCATAAATTTAGCAATCTCCTTTTTTAGATCACTGTTTGGGAAGGGTTTAGCCGCTAGTACTGTTACTACAGTCAAGTCGGCTTTACAAAAAGTGTTCTTGTATGGTTTCAAAATTGACCTCACAGACCCTTACTTTTCTTCCATCCCTAAAGCATGTGCACGTCTGAGGCCAGTAATCCGTCCACATACGGTTTCCTGGTTTTTAAATGACGTGTTGAAGTTAGCCTCAGGTATCGATAATCAGTCCTGCCCCTACCTTTCCTTGTTGAGGAAAACGTTGTTCTTAGTTAGCCTGGCTTCGGGTGCTAGAATTTCAGAGCTGTCTGCACTCTCTAGGAACCCAACCACGTCGACTTCCTTCCATCAGGGGAGGTTTTGCTGATTCCTCACCCTACCTTCCTGGCCAAAAATGAAGATCCGCAGCATAGGTGGTCGCCTTGGAAAATTCTCCCTCTGCCTCTAGACCTGTCCCTGTGCCCAGTTCATACTTTGAGGGCTTATTTAGACAGGTCCTCTCACATCTCTTCTGGGCCTCTCTTTATCAGGGAAGGAGGGGGTAATCTCTCTATGTCTGCTATTAGACAACAGATCCTTTACTTTATCAAGCAGGCTAACCCTGACTCAGTCCCAAAAGTTCATGATATTAGAGCTGTGGCCACCTCCATTAATTACTTTCATTACATGAATTTCACGGATCTTACCAGGTACACCGGTTGGAAGTCACCCTTGGTTTTCAAACGTCACTATTTGAAATCCTTAGAAGCTCTTAAATTCTCAGCAGTCGCGGCAGGGAACGTTGTTCCTCCCTCTGGTTCCCTTTCTGATTCCTAGTCATTTCCTCCTCCACTGCCTCAGTTATCCCCTTACGGTCATTTCAGTCAGGCTTGCCTTGACTTCTCACCTGGCTGTGTTATCCATGTGTTTGTATAAATGACACATTTAAGTTACAAGGTTTTCAATATTGTATAGTTGTTTTGTTTATGTATATTTTTCACATTGTCATGTTAATTTTAAGCTAACATCAGTTTCTTTTGTACATTATTGTTATTGTTACTAGTGATTAAAAATTTCTTTTGGACCTTCGGTCTTCTGTCCCCTTAGAATTTTTATCTCTTTAGTTCAAGAATGATATTTATTTCTCTGTTAATTTTTCATCGGCTGACACGGGACCCGATCCAGAAAAGGGATTTTGTGAAGGAAAAATCTATTTCTGGAGAGGGGACCGTGTCACCCGATGACCCACCTCCATCATGTGTCATGTCCCTCCCATAGTAAACATCATTCTGGTGGGGTGATGCTTTCATGGAATGCGGCTAGTGGTGTTTTTTGTGTGCTGTCCATGAGTGGTGCATGGGTTTGTAACGGCACCTCCTGTGGGACTTTTGACCTTGGGATCTCTATAGGATAAGGTTCCGTGTTTTTGTAGTTCACCCTTTTTTTCCATACACGACTCCATCTGATGGAGCTCGCTCTGGGGTAGTAACTCCAGCATTTCATTTAGCTTTCTCTGGTATCTAGCAACGGAATTACCTAGAAATAAGTGCTGAATGGACTTTTTCATCGGGTGACACGGTCCCCTCTCCAGAAATAGATTTTTCCTTCGTCAAAATCCCTTTATTGGCGATTTTCAGTTATCGGCGCTTGGCTGGGAACAAAACCCCCTCCGTTAACCAGGGACTACCTATACTCATAACACCAGATGCCGAAAAGGCATTGACTAACTGGACAGCAGGGACCAGTAGCTTACTGCTTACGAAATCAGAAGTGTGGTATACAGTGTTATAGTATGCTATGCACCCACAAATAAACTCTGAAGAAATAAAAGATGAATTTTATATAGAATTACCAAATGCTGTAGATGAAGGTAACAGAAAAAGACATGAGAATTGTCTGATATGAATGCAAAATTTGGTCAGTGAAGTGAAGGTATCGTATAGTATATAGGATGTTATGGGTAAGGAAGGCCACTGAGAGACTGAAAACAAAAATGGGTTGAAATTTTTATGCTGCATATAATTAGGTAATTGGCAGTACTCTTTTCCATTAACCCTTAAACGGCGAGCCTCTATTTACAAAAGTGTCTGCCATATGCCGGCAGGGTTTGAGAGTTAGCACCGAAGCGGAAAGTAAGTTTTTTTCAAAAAATCACAGCACGCTTAGTTTTTAAGATTAAGAGTTCATTTGTGGCTCCTTCTTTTCTCATTGCTTGAAATTTGGTATGCAACCATCAGAAATGAAAAAAATATCATCATCATATATAAATATTGGAATATATGACAGCGCAAAAAAAAAATTTCATGTATACAGGCAGTCCCCGGTTTACGACGGGGGTTCCGTTTTTATGCCGCGTCGTAAACCGAAAATCGTCGTAAACCGAAAAATCGTCGAAAATCGTCAAAAATCCTAAGAAAATCTTACTTTTAATGCTTTGGGTGTATTGAAAACGATGTAAACCACAGTTTTATTGAGTTTTTCATCAAAAAACCTCAAAATTTTGATTATTCTGCCGTTTTGGAGCCATATTTCTTCCGTCGGATCGGCGTATGACGCGTCGTAACCCTGGAACGTGCGTCGTAAACTGGGAAATAATTTCTGATGAATATATTTGAAAAGCGTCGTAACCTCGGAATGTCGTAAGCCGGACCCGTCGTAAACCGGGGACTGCCTGTAATTGTATACAAATCGCACTGTGAGCAAAACAGTTGAAGCTAATGAGTTATTTTTTTTTCTTTGTAATGTACACTAAATTGCGATGATTTTGGTATATAACAAATTGTAAAACGATCAAAGCAACACAGAGAAAATATTATCACAAAATGATGCATGAATTCGTAACGCGTGGACATAAAAGTTTTTTCAAAAATTTACCATAAATCGAAATATTGTGCTAGAGACTTCCCGTTTGTTGCAGAATGAAGGTTAATGATTGAATATTGGTAGAATGTAAGAGTTTTAGCTTACAATTAAATTTTTCGACCATTTTGGTCGAGTCCAAGTTGACCGAAGGTTGAAATTTTGGCACTTATCGTTATTTATATGAAAATATGTCAAAATTGATAAAAGCTACAACCATGAGTTATTTTTTGTTGTATTCTACATGAAATTGCACACATTTTCATATATAAAACTTTATGTAAAGGCTAATAGAAAATGGTGCAAAAATTATGACAAAATGACTAAAGAATTTCTGAGATTTTCAGCAGAGTTAGCTGATGCTTTCTTTTGGGATAAGAAAGAAATTCGCATATGCGCAGCTGGGTCACGCTTGTAAACAAAACAACAGTGTGATCCGTGAACTCCCAGCATCCCTCAAGGCGCGTGATTTAAAATTTTTCGCAAACGAGGCCTATAAGTATTTTTCCACAAATATTTTAAAAAAATTTTTGTAGTCAACGTATTTTACATCCACTCGGCACCCGACAGACAACTTTTGTCGATGTAAAATACGTCCAGTCGGCGTTAAAGGGTTAAAAGGATATCCATCCACTGGACACATCCTGATTACAGTCACAGAAACCAAATAGGAAGTATAGCTAGCAATAGAAAGGAAAAGAACACAGAGAAGAATGTTAAGAGCAACAGGGAAGTAGATGTTGATAATGATCATCAGTTTGTCATTGCCATACTAAAGCTGAACATAAATTAACCCAACAAAAGAGTTAACAGAGTATGTAGGTGTAAAGCTTCTTGAAGATGAACATAAGAGGCTTTTGAAGTTGAACATCAAAATAGATTTGTAGTTCTAGAAACCATATCTGAGGAGTAGCAGACAATAAATGTATATCAGTATGCTGGAAAAGAAGTACTGGGATATGTGGTAATAAGATGGAAAGCTTAGATATTGGATACAAAAAAGAAAACCCAAAAGCAAAAGGTACATGAAAACAAATTTCAGGATGGAGATTAAAAATGCTTAGTAGAATGTGCTGATTACTCAAATTTCATTAGTGAAGTTAAAAGGAGATCAATAGGAGGTAGGTGAAAATATCTGTACAAAGGTTGATGATGTTGACAGAGCTATCTGTTCTGGAAGTGGCATTGGTGTTAGGGTAACCCAATGAGTTAATGAAATATTAGTTGGTGAAAAGAAAATGAGATAATATCTGTCAAAAGAAGAAAGACAATGCTGGGCAGGACTTTTTTTTTAGCAAAAGATATTTGATATGGATAATTTGATTGATATACCAGAATATGACAGAGCTGAATGTGCATATGGATGAATTGACAGTTTTCCCATTGGAATCAATAATAAGGAAACTTGGGGGAATGAAAGCACCAGGTTATGATTGAAAATTGTACATAATTTTTTTGGATGGTTAATGAATAATTTTGTCTCCAGTTGAGGAGTGAATGACTTATGCAAGATACAATCAATAACTAGGCTACAATGTAATATTTGAGGAGAAAATATAAATATCTGTGTTTTTGGCAATTATTAGCAATGCTTTACATTTAGGCAGAAATAGGAGCAAGGGATACTGTTTTCTGAAATGCAAATACTTTTTTCAACATGACAAAGAAATACAAGTAGGTAAGACTGTATCAGTAAATGTTCACTGTTTCTGTACAGAATAAGATGCTAGTATGTACAATAAACATGAAAAAGAGACAGAAAATACTTTTATTAACACTAGAGGACAGTTTCATGGCCACAACTAAAAAAGAAACTAATTTGAGTTACTATTGACATTATGAGAAATTTGGATATTGCTAGTTTAGAGAGTAGTTGATTTATTTTTGATAAAGCATCGATCACAGGTTTATTAAAGTAGCATCTCATACATGGTGGTTGAGACGGAGTGCTAGGGTGTTAATGGTATGTAATGCTGTACTCAAGGTTTGTATTGCAAGGCAGTGCAAGTGCCTCACTTTGAATCTTCATGCTGAATTGTGCATTTACCCATTTTATTTGTCCTGAAATCTTTCTAAGACTAAGAATTAGAGTTTGTGCTTAGCAGTATATTAAAGGATTGATGCACTGATGTTACCTAGGAATATGTTCATTTGTTTTACTGGGTTTTCAGTTCAGTTTTAGTAAGAGAAAAGCAGGTCTAGTTTGAATTTTTCAAAGGCGTTACATTGAATGGTAGTTTATGTACAAGTTTAAAATAGTATCTGATGTTGAACCTGATGGGTGAAGCCTGAAACAAATTAATCTTAATTATGGAAAAGTGATTCAATGTCGGTAAAGTGATGTGACAATTAATAGACAGTGTGAACAAGAGTAAATACTTAGTACTTCATTTACTGAGTGCACAAGAGTAAATACTTACTACTTCATTTACTGAGTGTTGGTAAATTGAAGCATATAGAAAAATATCTTTATAACTGTGTATAGTACATTGGTTAATGCAGTAATGTAAGTGTCATATTTCTTAATTATTTTACAGTTTTTATTAATGAGACTACTGATACAGAAATGTGCATTATTAATGTTTGAAAGAAAGTACTACAGTTGATGGTTAATTTCCAAGGAGTAAGAAAAGATGTTCTCAAGGAAGATTTGAAAACTGCTCTTTTTTTAGGTAAAAATGCAGTACTGCGTTAGATTAAAGGTAAATATTATCTCTATTTTGGCATTGCTCTAAGATGTTAGTTTTTGCATTTTTTGTAAATAGTTTCATAAAACTGCAGTACAGTACTTGTTTTAATTATTGTGCATTTAGTGTAGGTATATTTAAATCAATCGGTAGTACTTATCAATACTTGGAGATACACATAAACATATTTTAAATGATGGATGTAATTCTCATCAAAAACGCTTGAGATAAACACTATGCAGAAAGCCTTGTCTTTCCATGGATGACATGTATTCATCTCTTTGCAGAGTATTTTGTGGTTGGCATATTCTCTTTTGGCAAGAGAGATACACATAAACGTATTTTAAATGATGGATGTAATTTTCATCAAAAATGCTTGAGATAAATACTATGCAGAAAGCCTTGTCTTTCCGTGGATGACATTTATTCATCTCTTTGCAGAGTATTTTGGGATTGGCATATTCTCTATTGGCAAGCTCTCTGTGGCCAATGGTGTCCTTGGTCATACCTGAAAATCAGTTGGGTTCTGCTTATGGAATGTAAGTTATAAAGTTTATTGTGTTCTGTACATGTAGAAGTTAATAGAAAGAACATTTCCATGCCTTTAGATGCATGCAGTTTCTTCTTCTGATGTATATGTAGTATATAGTAAGAGTAAAGTCTGATTATTTGGCATCCTTGGGGACCCACACATGCACTTTGTTGAAGTGTTGGGGGCTGGCATGATGCAAGGAAGAACTGGGGATTGAGAGTGGGTAGGTTTCTTCCTTGTAGATACAGGTTTACAGTCCTTTAGCCAAAGTTTTAAAAACCAAAAAGCTCCAAAAACCAAAACTTTGCTTATGGAGGGTAGAGCGTCGTCATCAGGTATTAAGATGAATGAACTGTAATGCTGTTTATAGCCCCCTTTTAATGTGATAATGTCCTGTGACTGTCTGAAACAATTTTTAACCTGTGTATGTTTGTGTGTATGTGTGAGAGATAGAACTAATGGGCCTGATTATGTTGGTACACAGACAGATATCCATTTCTAAAAGGCAAATAATGCAGTTGCATTGAGATTAACGATAATTTTAATAAAACTGTTGTTTTATTTTGTATCCAATTATATTTCTTTTGTTATCATCATACTGTTATTGTATTATACAATATGAACATAGCGATAGTGTGCCTTTTGCATTCTGGTATTGTTTATATTCTTAAGATCACCAGCTGATTGCATTTTATTGACATCAAACACTGCCATTAGTTGCCAAATGAAACATAATTTAAATTATCAAAGCTTTGTTAAAAAATGTAACTTACTTTATTATGAATGCAGTAAATTAAATGAAGTAAAGGTGTGATTTTGCCAGTTTCAGATGTTGCTTTTGCCATTTCCAAAATAATGTGCAATATGCACATCATTCGTTTCTTCAGGGACATCTACAACCTTTAATTTTGTGGTATACTTTCTTCTCCATTGCATGAAAGATGAATAACAGTATATTTATTTTTATTTATGGAAATCATCATTGAATATTAGCAAGTTTTTAAAAAGTTGACAACTGTAACATAACTCTTAATAAACATGTTTTATTGTTTTAATTTCAGTAACTATCATGGGAAAACAGCTGTCTCTCAATATTAGAGACAGTAACTAACATCAGCAAACTATATTGATTCGATTGTTTTTGCCAGTCCTTGCTGTTATTTATGCCAGTGTTTTGTATGTTAAAGTAAGGGGTTGTTAATTATAAGAAATAGTAATGAATTCTTAGATAAGCCACAAGTTTAAGCCTGGTTGAATGTACTATAAGTTTTGCATTTACCGTACTGAACTTTTGCCTCTAGGCCTATTAATTAGTTAAAAGCTAACGTAGATATGATATGCATTATCAGTGGAATCTACCGAAACTGAGACAGGCATAATAAGCCTAGCCCAATATAATCTACTGAAAAAGAACTTGCACATTGAGCAAAGCTTCATTTAATCCTAAAAATGCACCTTGCCCTATACATATATGTGATGAAATTATGTTCTAGGACAAAATTTTAATGATTGCATGATACACAAGTATGTATGTAAATTACAGTTCTTTTTGATGCTGTATATTTTAGAGTTTTATAGCATGTTTTTGTTGGAAGTAAACTGTGCTTATGTATTTTTGGAGCAGGCTCTAGTTCTGAAATATGAAAAAATCCAAAAACCAAAACACTGCTGGTCCCAAGGGTTTTGGATAAGGAATTGTGAACCTGTACTGTCTTACTGCGAAGACCAATTGAGAAAATCTGAACTAAGACTGAACCTCTGTTAATACTCTAATTTTCCTTTTTTCCCATGTATAGATGACAACATGGCTTTGATTATGATTTGACTGTACAGTGAACCCCCCGTATTCGCGGGGGATGCGTCCCACACCCCCCCCGCGAATAGGTCAAATCCGCGAATGCTTAAAACCCATCTAAAAACACTTAGAACTGCCCATTTTGATAGCTTAAACAAAGAAAAACCCTGTTAAAATGCTTATACCTGAGTGTTTTAATAGTTTTATCACAAAAAGTGCATTTATTCATGAAAAATATATGAAAATACAGTAATTAGTGACTATTTCTCAGTGAAAAATACTGCGAATGCGTGAGTCCGCGAACCATGAGAACGCAAATACGGGGGGTTTACTGTACTTACACCAGGATGGAGGTTGAGGTTGAATGGTATGCCTTCTCACCTGTAGAATTTTGGTCACTTACATGGTTGAGAGAGGTGAATGTATGTGAAGCTATGTTTCTAGTACTTCGTCTGATCTTGAAGGGCTGACAGCCCTCAGGGTGCTAGCACATGTGTATATCTAGGTGAAAGCCTAGAGCATCCTATTAAAGAATGGTACATACATCCTTTAAGTGTAACTTACTGAGTTGGATTTTCGTAACGTACAAACCGTGACAATGAATTCAATCAAATCTTGGTGACCACTGAATGGAACTAGAAATTTCAAGACTCCTCCGTGCAGAGAATTCAATCACATATAAGACTCTAGAGCCTTATATAAAAAACTACAAAAACAAGAAAAAACAATGCAAGATGCACTTTACAGGAACCAGTTGATCAATGTTCTCAAAACAGACTGAATAGTATCATCACTAAAACTTGACTTTGGAACCAGTTGATCAATGTTCTCAAAACAGACTGAAGAGTATCATCACTAAAACTTGACCTTTTTTTTTCATTAACAAAGTAGCCATCAAAAGAAATGTCTTTCAGACAACAAAATCAAAGGAGTGGTTATTAGAAACGACTATAATTATTTGCCAAATGGTAAGTTTTGAGTTTTATTCTTTGATAAACACTTGAACTTGGAAGATTGCATTGCCTATATTAAAGCAAAAAGAAAAAAGTTATTAATCCTGATAAAAAATCTGCCACATATAATAACTTGGTGCTGACACAGTTCAACCCTGATGTTACTATTTTTGACTATGGAAGCCAATTATGTGGCTTAGCCTCCAACTCAGTATTTAGGTTTGCAATTGCAACAAACAGGTAGCACTGTACTAAACATAACAGAATCGGTTTATCACAAAATAGTCATAGTTGGTGTAAATAAATCCAGTTGCACCCACTTGAAAGATCTTGCAAGGAGGAAAGGCCCAATGTGGATTCCAAGTTCAAAAAGGAAGGAAAATATCAATTATTTGCATGCTTTCGGAGGGTTATCCAAGAATTATTGCTGTGCTCCTCGTTAATGTGATGTTTCTTTGATTACTTCTCACCCACATACATTTTCCTCACTTGTACTTTTTTGTGCCTTTCATTACTTTATGTTCATATGCTTTTCCTCATACATTTTCCTCACTTGTACTTTTGAAAATAAACTCATCATTCTTGTGATTCATTCAAGTAATTTATGCTTGGTCTGCCCAGGTTTTGCTTTGGGCTAACAAGGGATCTTTTTGAAGTCAAGTTTTGCCCTCTTTATATTTCTTATCAGGTATTTGTCTAATCAATAAATATATTGCCTTACTGTACTGTACACAGTAACAGTTACCTTTGACTCCACTTCAGTCTGTATACTTGTCAGCCCAGCTTTTGCTTTGGGTTAACATGGGAGCTTTTTTAAGTCAAGTTTTGTCCTCTTTATATTTCTTATCAGGTGTTGTTTGTCTGATCTATAAATATATTGCCTTATTGTATAGCATTTGACTCTCCACTTCAGTCTAAGGTGTTAATTACTGTATGTCATTTTTCTTTGCGTACTATTATCTATTAAGGTGTTTGTTTTGGCTGAACCACCAGTCAGTTCAAGACTTCGCTTTCCTCCCACCAAAGGTGAGTCTATCCTCACGTTAAGACCGTAGATTTGTTAGCTTTGAAAAATACACATTAATTGAAAAATTTGTCATATTTCATTATACATTATTGTCTCTAGAGCCTCATCCATCCATTGCTTTTCTCTTCCTATGTGGCTGTTAACTTTTGGTTTTTCTAAATCTTAGTGTCAACCCGGTGTAAAAAATGAGTCTTGTGGTTATCCCCATAGTCATATTCAGCTACTTGGTAAAAAAATTTATGAGACATTTGGTATGATAATATACACATTAACAAGACCTAACCACGCAACAACTCCTCGCTGCTGGGAGAAAGGGCGCTGGTGACTGGTACAATACATGTACATACGCTACCGGGGTCTAGGCGATGACAGGCAGGGCAGCCAATCGAGACTACAGTCTACCCCAAAGCCAAATCAAAGTCCTTCAAAAGAAGGTATCGTGCTACCCGATACAAATTGGAAAACAAGTACATTAAAAGGAGAAGAAGATTTACTGTACAGTATGCTATTTGTGTAAAGTAATGATCTTTGATCCCTTATTGTATGTTTTTATCTTCCAGGATGCAGAGTATCCAGAACTTGGGCTTAGCACTCATCAATATGCTTGCTGGGTATATTGTAGATGTAAATGGGTATCTCATTCTGGAGATGTTCTACATTATTTGGCTTTGTGGTAAGATTAACAGTTTTTAGTTCCAGTTTACCCATGTATCTTACTTATTATTTTTCTTCTTATTTGCATATAAATATGTTATAGATACCTTTTCAGTCTGTTTTTTGTCATTTTGCCTCAGTTGCGTACCATTTAATTATTTGGCTGTCATAACTTATTTTATTTGGGGTGAATCCTACCTATTGTTAAAGATAGCTATATCTCGGTGCCAATATGCATGTCAGCATTCAAAACAAAAAAGATCACTCGACTGACCAGGATGACTGTCTAGTTCACCTGTTCTCAACCAGGTGTGTTTCACATATTTTAGTTTATATCAGAATTCTCCTTGCTGCTACAGAGGTTAGCTGTTGGTATTTTATTGTTTTGGCCGTTTACTGCTTTCATGGTATTTTACGTTTGTTTTTCTTAGGTTCTGAGGAAGTGATTACTGTGTTAATAGGATGTTTAACTTTGAATTAGACAGACACTGTTTGTGCCAGGTGCAGGGGTGTAGTGTGTGATCTTTAGAATAAGTGTGAGGAATCTAGGGATAGGTCAGAGGACTTTATGCTAAAGTTTCTTAGACATAAAAAGACAAGGGAAGCAGATTGCATGAGAAAGCAGATACCTAGGTTAGGGCGTAGATCAGTCTTTTCTCCTTTTCCCATGAACCCATGACTTCAATTGTCTGTGCACATCCTCTGGCTCTTTCCTTAGACCTAGACCTGAGACTTCGTCTTTAGTTCCACCTTCCACTTTTCTTTCAGTTCAGGAAAGTGTATTTAGTAGTTAGACAAGGATGTTAACCTGATCTTGGCAATCAAAACTTTAATGGAATGCATTTTTGGGAACCGTTCCAGGTCCCCCCCTAGAGAGCGATCTCTTTGAGAGGTAAGGTGTCGTTGCCCTTGTCTTTATAGCCCAAACTTAGGACTGCCCTGTGACAGTTGGAAGAGTCCGCTACCAGGGAACCGGTTCAGTTCTTGGGGTGAGTGTTTTGTGCCCTCCGTCACCTTCCTCTAGTGTACCATGTTCCGATAACTGTTTAGTGCAGTAGCCAAAGGATCATTGTTGGTAAATCTCAATCTTATTATCATTTCAACTTAACTGTCATAATTACCTATTATAATGATGTTAGCACTGCTAGGACAAATAGTATAAGATTAGACAGTGTTATTAAGAAATAATGTGTCTGTAGTAAGTTGATAGTTGAATCAGTATCTCTTATTTTACTTTTTATTCTAAATCCTTGTCATTCATTTATCTTTCTCTATGTAGTGTACCTGTTCAACCTTTTTTTCCATTTCTCTGCGGCTGTTGGCAAGTCCCTTTCTTCCACCTCTGCATATATTTCCCTTTTTAGTACTGTCATTGTTATGGAATTCTCAGTGTTGATTATAAACTAGATGCATTTCTATCTATCTGATTGTCCAAGGCTTTACCATTCTGGGAATGGTATTAGGTGTTGAGACTGTTTCGTGTGAGGCAGGGATGCCAGGTCTTGCTGACACTTCTCTCCCCCTGCTTCCTGCCTTTCCCCATTTTCTATACTTGGTGGTACTTTGTCCTCTTATTCCCCTTTCAGTAGAGCTGGACATTAGTTTTGAGGAATTATATCAGTATCCTTGCCTGCTATAGCTCTTGTTAGTATGGCAACAACTTTTATTTTTACAGAGAATTATTTTTTTACAAACAAAGACATCTGCTTTTGTCTGATGTTGATCTTTATACTACTTGTACTGTGATTAAATGCGAGCATAACCTCTTCCATTTGCTCTTTGGAAGCTTTTAATTCTTCATCTTCCTAGGCTGGAACACTTCCTCTTCAGCCCTGGTCAATATAAGCAAGCCTTTTATGGGGTTCCCATCTGATGTGGTGGTATATGCTGAGGTTTCAGTCTCCCAATGCTGTTTTTCAAGATGCTTCCTTTTAAAGATAATGACTATTGAGGGGACTTTTATTCTGGCCACTCTAGTCAGCAGTAATAGTTGTCATTATAGTCATGGATCTTCAGTTTAGATGAGAGCAGCTGGAATTATTCTTTGTTTTTTGTAAACTTTTACTTGCCAACACCTGTGTTAAAGAGGAAGGCTTATAAAAGTAGCCCACGTAAGGAACAGCCTTTGCTTTAGGTGAACACTTGTTTTATATTTTTAATCTTGTTCTTTGCTTGTTTTGTTCTATATAGGTGTGATTTTCTATTCATGGCAAGCCTCTCACAAGCCATCTTAAAAGGAAATGTTTGCCACAGCCTGTGAGGTCTTGTCTGAGTAGTCTTGTGATGCCCTTGTCCTCTGCTGCTGTGGTCACTGTAAAGAAGGCTCATTTCAGATGGTCCTGGAACTTAGTTTGCTTGATGTAGATGTCCATTCAAGTTGTGTCAGAGCAGCTTGGATGATGCAAGAGTTGGCTTCCTTTTTTGAGGTATGGCCTAGGCCAACGAGATCATCTTTTGTACAATTAATTTTAACAAAAGGTCTCTTCCAGAGAGCTAAGGCCAGAAAATTCTTGTCTGCCACAGAGCAAAGGCTAGAAGACCTTTCACCCAACACCTGAGGCAGGACTTGAATTATTCACCATAGCAACTGAAGCCATCCTAGTCAGTGGTAAGCTCCACATAAATGGCAGAAGTAGTAGAGGCTCTGATAACATGCTGGGTACTTCTAACATCTTCAACCCTAAGGATCTTGAACCCTGTAAATACTTTTAAAGGAGGGTATTCCAAGGATGACTTCGATTTTATTGTCAGCCACACTGTCACTCATCAAGATGGATAGAATTGAGAGGTTGTTGTATGATATTTTGGCCATTGTCATCTAGCAAGAGTGAATACAGGAAGTTATCAGTTGTAGATAATGGTTGCTATTTTGATACAGGAAGGGATGTTAGTTCTCAACCAAATTTGCAATTCCAGCGGCAGGAGGTGTACTAATTATTGTCTAATCACCAATATTGGCATGCTGAATGATTTCTTACCACACACACACACACACACACACACACACACACACACACACACACACACACACACACACACACACACACACACACACACACACACACACACACACACACACACAGCCTTGCATGAAAAGCAGCTCCTCCAGCACTGGGGGAATACTTTTGTTTTATATGAAAAGGAAGGTATTTCTCCACTTTCGCTTACATCAGGCAGGCAATTGCTATGCAGGTCTTCAGCCAGACTTATGCAAGATTAGTTCCATTTCTACATCTTGGGCCAGTATCTAGCCAGGCAACTGAACTAGAGGAAATTGGTTTGCTCCAAATTTATCAGATTTTTTAAACAGCTCCATCACAGTAATTGACATAATTTGAACATCTGTGTTGGATTGGATTCATTTCTAGTTATACAGCTCCTTCTGTATGCTCACCACCAGAAGAAAAGTTTTGGGGAGTCCACACTGGACATGGCTAATTATGATGGATTTGTTTGTATGAGAAAATTAGTTTTATGTATTTAGTATAGTTAATTATGATGAACTTTTTGTTCATTTTAAAACCAGTACTGTTCATTTTACTTTTCTCACACAAGTGGCACTTGTTTCAACGGTGGTCATATGGGTGGTAGATAATAAGGGTACTGGATATCTGATGATGTCACCATCCCAGAGGAAAGCTTATGATGTTGCTTTGGAGGAAGTAGAGGGAAAAGAAAAAGAACCTGTTGGACATGTTAATGAAGTATTTGAAGTGAAAGAGTAAACATGTAAGGACAAAGTAGAAATTTCAGAGTATGTGTGGGGCATTTTATTATTATTTATAAAACATGCAGTGTAATGTATATTACAGCATGTTTGGTATAATTTGATGTGCTGCATTTTGTAAAAAATAATTGTTTTCATATGTAATGTGGGTACGTTAGAAGCATGCAGTATGGCAGTGCTTTGGGGATTACATTTGGAGGTATAGTTCTGTTTCATTCCTAAATGAAAACTCTTTAGTCTTAACTTCAATAGCTATTGTGACCTCACAAAATTAAGTCCCCCCTTTTGGCTTATGGTGGCATGAAAGATTGTATGTATGACAGTGTTGGTGACAAACTGTTTCTCTTGTATTTTTTAAGTGAATTATATTTTCTGTTCTCAGAGCTTACCTTTGTGCCTACTTGAAACAGTTTATATTGTGGTCTGAAAGGCAAGTACACTACTTAGGTATGATGCTAATCCCAGAAAATGTGGTATCAATCTGTATGGAGCGTGGTGGTTTTCTGGTGCATTCCAGTCTAATAATGTTCCTCACTACTCACTGTTTGCCTATTTTTCCTCTATCTAAAGTATTACTTACAGGAGACTACATCAAGTATTTTCATCCAAAATTTATGTTGTGAGCATGACAGAGAAAATTTTGTTGTGATCAGTTTTATATTAAAGAGAATATATGAGGAAGAAACACATGTAAAGTGGTGGTATACCTCATCTGTATACAGTGTTTTCTCTCAAAATTCTGTTTTGTGCTCTAATAATTCTGTATAATTTTATAAATTTGTTGTTACTTTCCTTTAATGATGAATCGCTTTACTACCAATTTTTTAATGAAGGTTTCTTGCCTTCTGTACCCACCAAATTTGAAGGTAATACTATTACAGCTTAAGTTTTTAGAGCCAGAGCAATAAATCAATAATGCAAATATTTAAAAGCAGTGCTTAAATGAATAATATGTCAACCGTCACATCTGTAGACAATTCAGAGCAGAATTAAATATTGTGCAAGTAAATTATTTTATGTTGATGTTAAATCTCCACCATACCTACAGTGTGAAACCTTATGCAGTGAAACAAATGTTAACCCTATGAGGTTTGGGGGATTTTAAATTTCTTCTAATCTGACTGCTTATGGGCATAGCAATACTTAAATTTTATCATTAGCTGTAAAATTATTTTAAATTATATAGTCACAGTTTATTATAGTACATTAAAAAATGGAAAGCAAACAAAAAATTTTTTTAATGATAAGTGTTGAAAATTAGCTGTAAATATTTTTAGAGATTTCATCACTTGGAGTTGTCAAAATCCCAGTATTTATTCTTGCTGGCCAACACCTCTGCTACTTCTTAGTGCAACCGTAGGATTTTCCCCAGTTCCACCTCCAGGTCTTTATGCTTCATTTCCTTTATTTTCCGGATATCTCAATCTTGCTGTCCAACCACTCCAACTCTTTTCACTGTCTTAATTGCTGAATGTGCCCTAGGGTTTGGCTTGTCGGCTTAAGTTTCATAAATCAATCGGTGCTTTTACTTCTGGTCTCTATTTCGTGGTTTTCACACATGGGTATACTATCATGTGGAAGCTTACTGATCAGGTTAACCCTTAAACGCCGAGCCTCTATGTACAAAAGTGTCTGCTGTATGCCGACGGGGTTTGAGAGTTAGCGCCGAAGCGGAAAGAAAGTTTTTTTCAAAAAATCACAACACGCTTAGTTTTTAAGATTGAGTTAATTTTTGGCTCCTTTTTTTCTCATTGCCTGAAGTTTAGTATGCAACCATCAGAAATGAAAAAAAATATCATTATCATATATAAATATTGGAATAATGACTGCGAAAAAAAAATTTCATATATAATTGTATACAAATCGTGCTGTGAGGAAAACGGTTAAAGCTAATGAGTTTTTTTGTTTTGTTTTATTGTACACTAAATTGTGATGATTTTGGTATACAACAAATTGTAAAACGATCAAAGCAACACAGAGAAAATATTTCACAAAATGATACATGAATTTGTAATCTTGCTGGACGTAAAAAAAGTTTTTCAAAAATTCACCATAAATCGAAATATTGTGCTAGAGACTTCCCGTTTGTTGCAAAATGAAGGTAAATAATTGAATATTACTAGAATGTAAGAGATTTAGCTTACAATTGCAGTTTTCGACCATTTCGGTCGAGTTAAAGTGGACCGAAGGTCGAATTTTTTCTATTTATCGTGATTTATATGAAAATATTTCAAAACTGATAAAAGCTGCAACCATGAGTTATTTTTTGTTGTATTCTACATGACATTGCACATATTTTTATGTATAAAACATTATGTAACGGCTAATATAAAATGGTGCAAAAATTACGACAAAGTGACTAAAGAATTTCTGAGATTTTCAGCAGAGTTAGTGCGCGCGGAGGTAAGGAAAATGTTTTTTTCGAAAATTCACCATAAATCGAAAAATTGTGCTAGAGACTTCTCGTTTGTTGCAAAATGAAGGTAAATGATTGAATATTACTGGAATGTAAGAGTTTTAGCTTACAACTGCATTTTTTGACCATTTCGGTTGAGTCAAAGTTGACCGAAGGTTGAAATTTTGGCACTTATCGTGATTTATATGAAAATATTTCAAAACTGATAAAAGCTACAACCATGAGTTATTTTTTGTTGTGTTCTACATGAAATTGCACACATTTTCATATATAAAACTTTATGTAACGGCTAATAGAAAATGGTGCAAAAATTACGACAAAGTGACTAAGAATTTCCGAGATTTTCAGCAGAGTTAGCTGATGCTTTCTTTTGGTAGAAGAAAGAAATTCGCGCAGGTGCAGCTGGGTCACGCTTGTAAACAAAACAACAGCGTGATCTGTGAACTCAGCAGAGTTAGCGCGTGCGGACGTATGGAAAAAGTTTTTTCAAAAATTCACCATAAATCAAAATATTGTGCTAGAGACTTCTCATTTGTTGCAAAATGAAGTAAATGATTGAATATTACTAGAATGTAAGAGTTTTAGCTTACAATTGCATTTTTCGACCATTTCAGTCGAGTCAAAGTTGACCGAAGGTTAAAATTTTGGTACTTATTGTGATTTATATGAAAATATGTCAATACTGATAAAAGCTGCAACCATGAGTTATTTTTTGTTGTATTCTACATGAAATTGCACACATTTTCATATATAAAAATTTATGTAACGGCTAATAGAAAACAGTGCAAAAATTACGACAAAGTGACTAAAGAATTTCTGAGATTTTCAGCAGAGTTAGCGCGCGCGGATGTAAGGAAAAAGTTTTTTCAAAAATTCACCATAAATCGAAATATTGTGCTAGAGACTTCTCGTTTGTTGCAAAATGAAGGTAAATGATTAAATATTACTAGAATGTAAGAGTTTTAGCTTACAATTGGATTTTTTTACCATTTTGGTAGAGTCAAAGTTGACTGAAGGTTGAAATTTTGGCACATCGCGATTTATATGAAAATGTCAAATTGATAAAAGTTACAACCATGAGTTATTTTTTGTTGTATTCTACATGAAATTGCAAACATTTTCATGTATAAAACTTTATGTAACGGCTAATAGAAAATGACAAAATGACTAAAGAATTTCGGAGATTTTCAGCAGAGTTAGCGCGGATGTAAGGAAAAAGATTTTTTTTTTCAAAAATTCACCATAAATCGAAATATTGTGTTAGAGACTTCTCGTTTGTTGCAAAATGACGGTAACTGTTTGAATATTACTAGAATGTAAGAGTTTTAGCTTACAATTGCATTTCTGGGCTCGACCTGTGTCACCCAGTGAAATGGTTCCAATAGCACACATTTCTAGGTATAAATATTGCTAAATATACCAGAGAAAAAAAGCTATCCATAATGCCAGGGTTACTACCCCTGGATCGATAACCACAATGGTGTCGGTATGCACTAAGGGGTGAGTGGTAGCCACTATCACAGATGCTTTGCCCAACAGATCTCTCCATTCTCAAAGCCCCCAACATGGGTGAGCCATTCTACCTACTACTACCTTCCGTTTGCTGCCACCTACCACTCGCGCCCGCCATCTTCATTCCAAAACTTAGCTCAACACGTGAACACCGTGCCCTTTTTTCTTTTGGTGTTTTCAATTGAATTACGGCTTTAATCATGTCATCCCGTGAGGATATCACACCATCTAAGTTGAGTACTATATCTGATTGGTTTTTAAATGCGAGAGGCACAGTATTTATGGACTGTATGCAATATATGTTTACCACAGCCGAACGTAGGCTATGCTTGCCTCTGTTGCGTTTTTGACCTTCAGTCTCCGCTATTAGTAGAACGAATTCTGCTAGATACCATCCATTACTCCATTTCGATTTTTGGAGCATATTTTGGAGAATTTACCACGTCGCTGGTGAAGAGGCAATGGAACCTTTGTATCTTGGCTTGAGCCAGGCTCAATTATTTCTGATCATAGAATTTGAGTCTCTTTATTAGTTTCCTAATAACCCCAAATTATAAAGTTCAAAATATAATTGAAAAACTATAAGGCACATAGGATATCAATGTTACAGGCAGGAGTCAGGCTGTGAAGCAGACCTGACCTAAAAGGCTAGAAAGCAGGGCAAGCAAGTGAGGCAGGTAGGCGAGAGAATATACCAATAGGTAATTTAATTAAGAATTACATTACAATAAGGATAAACAAGAGTATATATACTAGTCTTGAGCTGGACCAGGAGGAACAATACTTCCTGCAGCTACAGTGGAATATTTAAGAGCCTCTAGGGACTTAAGATAGTGGCGTTTAAATACTGTTGGTGATTTCCAGCCCGTATACTTTTTAAGGTCTTCAAAATTCATATTGTGAAATAATTAGCTGAGGTGGCTACCGCCCGAATATCATGTACTCGAGGTACTGAATCCGGGTTAGCCTGTTTAATAAAATAAAGAATTTGTTGCCTGATGGCCTTTAAGGAAATGGTACCCCCATTTTCCCTAACAAAAACAGGGCCTGAAGTTCTTTTAGAAGTTCTGATTAAATAAGCTTTTAAAGTGTTAACTGGACATAAAGATAGATCCTGTGGAAGGGGAATAAACTTCCAAGGAGACCATCTATTTTGTGGATCCTCATTCTTTGCTAGAAATCTGAGATCCGGAGACAACAGAACTTCTCCTGACGGGAGGAAATCAACATGATTCGGTTCTCTAGAAAGAGCAGATAGTTCAGAAATTCTAGCCCCTGAGGCTAGACTTACTAAAAATAACGTCTTCCTTAACAGACTCGGGTATGTACATAATTCGTTATCAGTGTCTGATGCCAATTTAAGTACGTCATTTAAGAACCAGGAAACCGTGTGTGGACGGATTGCTGGTCTAAGACGAGCACATGCTTTAGGAATTGACGAAAAATATGAGTCTGTAAGGTTAATATTAAAGCCATGTAAAAATATTTTTCTTAAAGCAGATTTTGTTGTAGTAATAGTACTAGTGGCCAGTCCTTTCTCAAATAATGATCTGAAGAAAGAGATTGCTAGATTCGTGGTCATTTTCTGAGCTTCAGATTCCCTTAGAAATAATGCTAACTTTTTAACTGCTGAGTCATATTGTCTAAGTGTAGATTCCCTCTTATCTGATTCTATGAACAGTGTATTGAGATGGTCAATGTTGGCGTCTTTCTGAGCTGCAAACTTCATGAAGTCCATAAAGCTAGGGCACTCAGAATTCTTGAGGGAGCTGACACGGTCCGAGTTTGCACTACTTGTGTCAATCTTGGATTGGGGATCTGTTTGTGCCGGAGCTTCAACTCCAGTAGAAGAGGAAACCAATTGCTCTTCGGCCAATTGGGTGCCACAAGTGCTACTTGACCTTTGAATGATCTGAGTTTGTGTAAAACTTTCATCAATAGATTTATTGGTGGAAACAGATAGATCCTTTGCTATCTGTTCCAGTCGATTGACATCGCATCTGTGGAATGAGCTAGAGGGTCTAGATTGGGAGCAACGTAACACGGAAGCTTGTGGTTGCTCTCTGTGGCAAACAGGTCTATCTGGAGACCCGGTACCTGACGATAAATACACTCGAACGATGTCTTGTCCAAGGACCATTCCGACTCCAGCGGAGTTGTCCTGGATAGTGAATCTGCAATGACATTTCGAACACCTGCCAGGTGGGGTTATTAAAACTCAGTATTGTTCTCTTAGTTTTATTTAGCTCCATTAAGGTAATCTTTTAGATGGTACTACCAAGCTATTGTATGGCTGATTCTCTGTTACTATTTCACTGGGTGACACAGGTTGAGCCCAGAAAAGGGATTTTGACAACGGAAAAATCTATTTCTGGGGGAAGACCTGTGTCACCCAGTGACCCATCCCTATACTTCCTTTCCCACCCGGATAGCATACCAAGCTTGGAGGGTGCTAATTTTGGGATGAAGATGGCGGGCGCGAGTGCTAGGTGGCAGCAAACGGAAGGTAGTAGTAGGTAGAACGGCTCACCCATGTTGGGGGCTTTGAGAATGGAGAGATCTGTTGGGCAAAGCATCTGTGATAGTGGCTACCACTCACCCCTTAGTGCATACCGACACCATTGTGGTGATCGATCCAGGGGTAGTAACCCTGGCATTATGGATAGCTTTTTTCTCTGGTATATTTAGCAATATTTATACCTAGAAATGTGTGCTATTGGAACCATTTCACTGGGTGACACAGGTCTTCCCCCAGAAATAGATTTTTCCGTTGTCAAAATCCCTTTTTTTTACCATTTCAGTTGAGTCAAAGTTGACCGAAGGTTGAAATTTTGGCACTTATCGTGATTTATATGAAAATATTTCAAAACTGATAAAAGCTACAACCATGAGTTATTTTATGTTGTGTTCTACATGAAACTGCACACATTTTCATGTATAAAACTTTATGTAACGGCTAATAGAAAACGGTGCAAAAATTACGACAAAGTGACTAAGAATTTCTGAGATTTTCAGCAGAGTTAGCTGATGCTTTCTTTTGGGAGAAGTAAGAAATTCGCGCATGTGCAGCTGCGTCACGCTTGTAAACAAAACAACAGCGTGATCCTTGAACTCCCAGCATTCCTCAAGGCGCGATTTAAAATTTTCGCAAACGAGGCCTATAAGTATTTTTCCGCTAATATTTAAAAAAATTTTTGTAGTAGACGTATTTTACGTCCACTTGGCACCCGACAGATAACCTTTGTCGACGTAAAATACGTTCAGTTGGCGTGGAAGGGTTAATAGCTTTCTTGGCTTTTTCCATTTTAATGTGAGTGCGTTATGAATAATGGTAGTTATGAAAGTAATTTGAAGTCACAAGTATTGATTGATATGAAAATATTTAGTGTGTGGATACTTCTTAGTCTGCTTGTGCTTCTGTATAAGGTTTAATTTTTTCTAAACGTGGGATGTGTTGTCTTTTTCCTCCCGTAGTTGCCTTATTGTCAACGGTAGTTATCTGGGTGACAGATTCTGCCAAAGGTGGAATCTTGAATCTTTCAGCCAAAGCACGTCAACAAAAACAAGATGACACAGAGTAAGTACAGTAGATTTGTTCTGATATAAGAAGCCTACTGCAGTTTTAATTGACTATACAGTTGAAGGTTTTCATTTTTTTAAGTCATAGTGTATTGTACACATATTTCACTATTCTTTTCATAATGAAAAGGGACTAGATCTTCCTTTTACTACACTGAAAATTTGTAGCTGTAATTTCCTCTTAAGTTTGTAATAGCATCTGGTCAGGCCATTTTATGCCAGATGAAAGACATTCAGTATCATTGAAATAAAATTTGATTTGGAAAAGTTACACTATGCTATTGTGTTATTACCTGATCTTGTTACTTTCTTTTGCAGATGTTTACTTGGTTCTTAGTGTAGTTGAAACTCAGCCTTGAAAAGAATCTTGAAAAGGTGAAGATTGCCAGAAAATTGCCGTGGAGATGATGGAATCAGTGGGTGGTCTTGTTCTTCCTAAGTCCTCTGTATATTGTTTGAGGGTACTTTTAGGTTTTTATCTACTTACCGACTTGAAATTTTAATACTCTTTAAGAACAATTTTATATAGTTTGTCTAATAGTTAGAATTTTATTATATACTTACGGAAAAATTGTCCTATTCTTTAGTGATTAATGCTTCATCTGAGGATTGGGATAATTTTGTTCTTGTGGTGTAAATAAATAAGGGAGTAAATGAATAACAAGATGTATATTATCAGATTATGTATCAGATCTCATTACTAACAAGACATATACATTATAAGGAATTTATAGTACAATTCCATGCCAAGTGTAAATAATTCAAGAGATCTTTTATCTATTTTAATTTCTTTTTAGAATTGGATTTATATTTTACATTTCACTCGGCAGTACTGTATTCTTTTGCGTTTTAACATTCCTAATAGGGTGTAGGCTAAATTGCCATAAGTCAAAAATGAAGTAGCATTTATGTCATTGATAAGGAGAGCATTTTATACCTCATTATAATTGTATTACAGTATAATTGTACATTAGTGACAACAGCTAGATATATTTTTATGTAAAGTAAAAATTAATGTGAAAATGCAAATTGTTAGTAGAGTATTATGAAACTGCTTTAATATTTTACATATGATTTTTTTAGTTTAATCTTGTAGGATAGGTCTCAGTGATTTGTGATAGTTTTTAATTGTATTCGTTTCTAAGTTATGTTCCCTTTTCGTCTGAAGAGCCCAGATACATGATAATGTGAAAGTGCTCTTGACAAGCATAGAAAGAATGGTGTTTTACTATCTGTATCATGACGGGTACAAACATTACTTTTGCTTTTGAAAAGGATTGATTATGCATAAATTTTGTGGTCCTGTGTATATTTCATATTTAAATGTATATATGCCTCTGGGAATGCCAGCAAGCCAGTTTGGTGCCTGGCCATGTTTAAGACATTTAAAAGCGGCATCTCTTTAAGATTTTGTTTTTTCATTACATTTTATTTTTCTATATTGTTAGATGTCTTTAAATAAATAAAAATAATTTTTTACCTGTGTTGTACATAGAGCTGTCGATTAAGAGCTGTCGATTAAATCATTATAATTGATTAGAAAAGTTTGTGTAAACTCGCTTAAACTTTATTTAGGTTTTAATTATTTCTTGGGAGATGATAATTCCAGAGGGCCATTTGACCATATATTTTCCTATGCCTACTCACCTTTATATAAACACTAATATCCAGGTTATATAAAATTTTTATTATTCAAGAGTAACTAAATTATTGGTCATTTCAAGTCCAATAACTCAAGAGGAACTAAATTATTCATGTCATTTCAAGTCCAGTGACATACAGGATATGATGGGCTTTATACTACTTATAGACTTTTTACTCTTGTGATGATTACAGCTTATTTTTATCCTGGTCATTTCTCATAACATATAAGGTTAGTACTTTAAATAGGTTTAAGAACTAAAGTGATCAAAACACTTTGAATAAAGTTGCCAAAGTGTAGTTTTAATGCTATGGTACTGCCATATCAACTGTAGGCATTTCTGAGTTTTTATTATATTTATCATGATGTTGAAAAATACTTTATCATCCTTCCGTAGAAGTAAATTGACTTTATTAAAACAGAACTAGTAATAATTTAATTATTTAATGATACGTCTTTGATTCTCACAAGAAATTTGGTGTGAAGTAACATTATAGATCATTCTATTTTAACTTTCCTCTGTAGCATTCAGTTACTTTGATGACCTTAGTAATTTTAGTGGTTGCAAAAATTTCAGTAAGATTTCAATATCACATTTCTTAATTTATAACATAACTATTAAAAATCATGTTTTGTTTTGCTACTGGTATTTATAAGTTGCAAGTGCATATGTAATTTTTTTTTTAAACTTTAAATTACAAATTTTAAGTTTTCAAAATGTGTAAAAAATAAAAGTGTAATTTTACCAACTAAAATCCAGTTTCATTGAAACTTCACTCATGAAATATGTTCCTACCCATAGTGGAAATTGATTTTTTTCTGATAATTTCACTGAAGGGACTGTGAATGAAAATATAGACCTCAATGAGTTAAATAGTTTGCATAACAGGGTGGATGTTAAGATCACAGTTAGGATAATGCCAGGATAACTGCATGACTACACTCTTCCTTTAACCATGTTGATTCTGTATAAGACAGTAGTGAGACCAGCTTTGATGTATGGAGCAGAAACATGGTTGGTAAAAAGAGTGCAAGAGAAGAAATTGGATGCAGTGAAGATGAAAATGCTCAGGTGGATGTGTGGAGTAACAAAAATGGACAGCATCAAAAATGAAAGAATAAGCGGAACTATCAAAGAAGTCCCAGGAAAGAAGACTGCAGTGGTATGGCCATGTGATGAGAAGGGATGAGACATATGTAGGGAGGAGAGTGATGTAGATGGAGGTGCCTGGTGGGAGAGCAAGAGAAAGACCGAAGCACAAGTGGATGGATGTAGTTAGAGAAGATCTGAGAGACAAACAATTGTCAGAGGATGATGTGTTTGACTGAGCCAGGTGGAGGAAAGCTGTCAGAAACATTGACCCCACATAGAAGTGGGAAAAGATGGAGAGACAGAAGAAGAAATTGGGAATAATGCCAGTTAGATATTATTCAAATTGTTGAATGCTGCCTCCTTCACAAGCTTATGAGGAGATAGAATTTTAATTTTTCTATATATTTTTTCACCTTAATTTTGATCACTATTGCTTAACAAATTCTTACCCAGAAGTAAACAAGATTGTTATAGTTTTGTTAACATCACATGACAGAATATTATATTGAATAAATCTGTTAATTACAAGCCACCATAAGTCAGAAAAATGTTATGATGTGATGTATATTGCTTCTCATGGATTTTTTTTATTTAAATTCATAATTATAATGAGTAAAAACAAATTTTAAATAATTTTTATTTTTATGTAAATACAAACCAAAGTATCTTTCAGTGACCAGGAAACCAGTCAATACTTGGCAACAAGGTAGTTAACCAGGAGGTTAATAGGTGGGGTAGGGAGTGGGTGGGGGGATGGATCTATGACCCTAACTTTGTAAGCCCTAGCGTAGGAAGGGAGGCCAACTTCCTCAGAGGTGGTGGCATAGGCCTACCTGATTACTTCATGAAGCCAGAAAGAAGGCTGTTCCTAGACATTCATCTTGTGCTTACAGTACTTGACTAATGGAAAGGTACCTACACTCTGGCCTCCTTTCGAGTAGTACCCAACAGCACAGACCAAGCAGAGCAACATCTCACCCAGGTCTCCACCAAAAGTGTCTAGGAAGGAAGGGATCTTGAAACTCTCAAACTGCTTATCTGAGCAGGATGATCCTGGACTTTAGCTACAAACTTATGTACAAAGGAAAACAAGCGAGATCCCCACCTTTCCAAATGTCGGACAATATAAGACAGGTCACGCTGAAGCCAGAGGTAAAGAAAAACAATCATAAATGTTAGGTCTTGGTCTAAGGCATGAGACGAGCTTGAAGAGTGCCCTGGTAAGACTGCTAAGCATAAGGTCTACAGTCGACCCCGATATTTGCGGGGGATGCATACTACTACCCCCTGTGAATAGCTAAAATCCGCAAATACTTAAAACCTCTCTTAAAAATGTCTACTTTGATAGTTCAAAAAACCCTCCAAAAATGCTTATACAGTACCTGAATATTTTAATAGTTTTATCACAAAAAGTGCATTTAGTCATAAAATATGAAAATAACAGTAATTTGTGAATATTTCTCTTAAAAATCTGCAAATAGATGAGTCAGCAAATAGGCAGGGGTCAACTGTACATCCCACTTGGGGGCTAAAGTTCCTGAGGAGGACAAGACTACTTGAAACTCATCATTCATACAGACAACGGCACTGAAGAGGAGGACAAGACTACTTGAAATTCATCATTTGTATAGACAATGCCACTGAAGAGTAGTAATCTGGCTCCCTCAGTTTGAAAATCTGTGACGGCTGAGTAATAGCCCTTACTTGCAGGTGCTGAGATGAACCTGTCTTGGTGAAGGTAGATGAGGGGGTCTGAGATCTGGCACAAGACACTCTGACTTAAGAGGTACCCTTCTACGACATCAATTGCAGAAGATGGCAGCCCACTTAACCTGGCACATATTCGCAGAGGAATGCCTAAGTTGCCATACATCTCCCTTGCAGCCCTGCAAAAAAAAAAAAAGCCTTTCTTGCAGGAGACACTGATAACCTCCACGTGTGAAGCCGGCTGGTACTGACGAATCTTTGGTGTCACCGGTGGAGTACTGCACTCAGATGATACCAGAGAAACTTTCTTCTCTCTCTTCTTCCCACTGTTCAGAAGGCACTCTGAGCAAGGGCTAGAATGATGACAGTCATGAGTACAGCAAGACACACACAGTGAATAAGGATCTACCTTGATAGAGAGAACCGTTTACAGGGCCTGTCCTTCCCTGGGCAGTGCCTGAGGGCTAGCAGCTTCCTCTTCACAGCACTAGGCTTTTGTAATTGAGGGGTTGCATTTTATGCCAAGCAGAATATGTTTTAAAAAGCAGAGAAAGCAAATAACAAGTGGGCAGAAAGCACAGCAGAGATCTTCACTCAACGGCGGCCGAAAATGAAGTGGAGTGCAGACCGACAATAGGGCTGGGCTTTCCCGCTCCCGTCAGTAGTTAACAACTTTAACAGTTATACAGCTAAATCCCTATGTAAAGAACTCAGGTTTGTATTTGTGTAGGAACAATTAAGGCTTATTATTAACAACAGTTTTATGAGACCATAGTGTTAACATTATTAACTCTCATAAGCCTTGCCTGAAGGGTTTAGTTTTGATGAACTATATTAAATCTTATTTAATACAGCTGCATCTCCTTCAAAAGACTTAATGTATTGGAATACTTGAAAATGCTGAAGATTTTCACAAAATTGCTCCTGATACTTGATATACATTGTTGGTTTTGTTATGAATGAAGGGAAAGGAAAAGAATAAAGCTGTACACAATAAGAGGGAAAAGTCATGTAGTTGCCAGTAGCAATAACATTACCTCTGTGTCCAGAATAAAGTACAGAAAATAATTTTGGGAGAGTCACAAATGGTGTGCCCTTGGTAGCAACATGTCAACACCCATTCCTGCTATGTGGGGAAAAGTTTCTCTGTCTCAACTGCCTTGATTTGATTTATATCATGCATGAACACAATTCTGGTGCAAATTTCCATGCCTCAAAAACTGATACAGTATGTAAAACCTTATTTACTGCCAAAAAATTAAAAACATTTTTTTTTACACTAAAATCTTGAGAAAACACCTTTCTTTTCCTCCCATAAAAGGTACAATTTCTTACTGTATATGGCATTTCATATAGACTTGTTGAACATACGTTCATAAAAAAAAAAGGTATGGTACTTAAGAGCCATGTATAAGAACTAGAAATTTGTGACATGTTCTAACAATAAACAAACTACAGCAAGCTAATTGTTTTCAGAATCCACTTTATGGAGCTAAATGCTGGATGACAAGCTTCATATGGCTGTTTTAAAAACTCAATTAATATCCTTCCACTTAATACTATAAACCACTTTTGCAGGATGAACTGCCAACAACATGCCTCACATGGATCACAATTAGCAATACTAAAGGTTCCTTGTAGTGGTCTTGAGCTGTATTCTGCATAATACTTTGGTCTTTGACTTCTTATCTCTTCTATCTGCCCTCATTCAACTTTGGATTTTTCCCACTTCAATTTTGGTCCCATATCAATGAAAGAATTGCCAGATATTGACTAACCTTCCCAGAAAAAAAAAATTTGGTTAAATTTTGGAGGAATAATAATAGTGCACTCCACTGCATTTCACTACAAAATGCCATGCTGTTCCATTTTTTCATAATCCTTCCTTTTTGCTCAAAGTTAAAGAATATTAATGACACTAAACATGTGGAAGATAACACTAAAAATGAAATTTTTTGATAAAGTTTTATATATACCAAGTAATTACATAGCTATTGGTTCCTAACCTAAGACAGCTTAAAAACTGAAAATTTGCGCGACAACGCTTTGTTTGTGTGTAGGTGACAAGGTCCCTCCCACTATCCGGGACTTAGAGGAACGACTTAGCAGAGAGCTCAATTTGTTTCATGTAATTACTTGGTAAATATATATAAAACTTTATCAGAAAAATTTCAGCTTTATATAAGTAATTTACCAAGTAATTACATAGCTGATTCCACATTGTTAGGAGGTATGAAAGGGCATGAACATTTCTACTCCAAAGCATTAAGTAAGTAATCAATTTGAAATAGAAAGGTTCCTAACATTAGTTAGTTAGTTATAAATGATTTGTTTAACCAGACCTCTGAACCCTTTTAGGATGGATGGATGGATGTATGATATTTAGGGCAAAAGCCCAGGCACTGGGGCCAACAAGGCCATTCAGCGCCGTAATGGAAAGAAAATAAATTATGTTAAAGTTATGAATTCATGAAGGAAATGATTAATAAATAAAATGAAGTGATGTGACCAATAAATAAGGGTATGAAGTTTAATGAATGATGTGCTATATATATATAAAAAAAAATTAATGTCATTAAAATTCTACGTGATATAATAAATTAAATAAAATTAAATATCGTTAAAAATTTTAATACACTTTAAAAAAGAGATGATAGCAGAAATATCTGCTTCATCTCCCAAAATATCAGACAGGGATTTACCCTGAAAATATCTCTCTCTTTGGTTAAAATATCTGGGGGCAGACCACCAGAATGTGCTCCACTGTTAGTGTCTCGTCACAGTAAGCACACTCTGGAGGGCTGCTTCCTTCTAAAATAAACTGATGGAATGTTAAAGGGCATTTTCGGAACCTAGTAAAGTTATTTATGAAATTTCAGGTTACATTTTCCTTTTTGTTAGGTAAACGATTGTATGTTATGATGAAACACTCTTGACATCCGCAAGACAAATCATGTTCCAAGTGTTGAAGGAATGATTCTGATCTCTGGGTCCCAATTATGTTTCCATTACTGGATGTTGAAATATTTTTGTTGGGAATTTCTGGTCTAGGTATATGGGATCTCCGCTGTGCTGGTATAAGATTTTTATTTTAATTTTTAGATTTATTATTATTATAATTCTTTGATCTTGTTGAGGGTTGATTTGATGTGGTTGTGATTTGATGAATTTTGGGAGTTTCTGATTTTTCAATGGGATCTTTAATTGAAGATTTCTTCGTTGATTTTGGTGATGAGAGTAGGGAAGAGTTAAGAGGATTTATCCATATTTAGGGAATCATTATTTATATTTGTCTTGGATTGTGGAACACTATGGATTTCCACTTGTGATATAGGTAATGTAATCTGTTTCAGATTAATGGTGGGCGAGACTGGTGTTTTGTTAGATGTATCTGTGAATGGAATGTTAGGTTTTTTACCCTTAGGGGGAGTTCTGTCAGTTCTTGCCTTTTTTTTATTATGGTTATTTTTGTCAATTAAGTTCTCTGTGGATGATGTTAGTGCATTATGAGTATCCAGATCTGGATTATTAACCTCTGTTGATTTTTCCATACCATTGGCATTCTTTTCTGAACGATTAACTGGGCTTATTACTGGGGAGATCTGTTATGATGTAAGAGAGGTCTGTTGCAACTGTACTCTTGGGCTTTTATGAGTAGTAGGGGAGGGGAGAAGAGTGTCTCAGCTATTCTGTGTTGAGATTCTTTATGTTTATTATGAGTTGTTACAGCATTTGAATATGAATAGCGTTTTACTGGATCATTGATTCCTCTCGCCTTCAGTTCGAGTTTGGCTTCATTAACAGGAATACCAGTTCTGTCCATTAACATTTGTAATTCTGTATAATATTGATAAAATATACAGTCTTTAGATTTTGCATGATCTTCAGAACATACAGCACATACAAATGTTATTTTTACATCTTTTTGCTGAATGGCCATATTTTAAGCATTTTGAACGTTGGAGAGGTTTTGGGACAAAGGGGCAAACTTCTCTACTTAGTCCTAGAATTTTTATTTTTCATGGTAGTTCCCAGTTTGTAAATCTTATTCTGACTATTTTAATATGTTTATTTGCATCCTTTCTGCTTGGGACAGTGTACAATTCCAAGTCATGTACGTTGTTGTATCTTAATTTAGGGGAGTCAATTAAGATTTGTTTTGATGGTAGCTCTTTTTCATCATTGTCTGGGAGCATCACTGTTCCTTGCATATAGTTTTGTGTTTCATGGCTGGTTACCGTTACTTTTATTTCATTTTTGTTGGTTATTTGTAGAAAGGTTGTTGATTGGGCTTTGGTTGTTGTTTGTATTAGCCATTCATTGTGATTGATATGTCTACATTCCATATTGTGTGGGGTGTATATTTAATAATTTGTTCTCTAATATGGCTGGTGAGATTTGTTTTTCTGCTTATAACACTAAAAATCTGGACCAATTGTCTGGTCCAAAAATATGTTCAAAATGAACTAGCGTTGGATTTAGTTGGTTATTTCTTTTTTATTTTTTCACATTCATCGGTGAAGAGTTGTGTTGATGGGGTTTTAGGAGGATTGCTTGTCTCTATTTTAGAATTATTGTCCCTTATGTATGGTTCCAGTGTTATGATACTGGAGTTTACCAACTTAGTTTTTATTTGTTTCCTTTTAATTTTCTAAACTCTCTGAGTCTTTAGGAATTGATATTTTACTTGGAACAGGATGTTCCTTTGTAGCATTTATGTCTATAGTAAGGAGATTTGGGAGTGACATTCCAATAGTCATCGACTGTGCCAGAATTTTACCATCATGGGGTCCAGGGGTGCTGAAATCTTTATGACTACTTTGCATAGGAAGAAAAAAAAAATTAATAAGTCTTGAAAAGATATCATTGACTTTTTATGAAGTTGAATCTTCCACTAATGGCACAAGTGGGAACTAACTCCCAAATGTCTGCATCCCCAAAAAGGGGATGGCACATCATGATTAGTATGGCCCAAGTGTAAGCAAAACCCGCTTGCTAGGACTGAGTGTATTGTAATAATATAGTCATCCCCATCCTAATCACAATATGGGCTAACTGGACAGAAAGCCAAGAGTCCTATTCCTAGAACCAGCCCCCCCTGGAATCCGTGGTCCAGCTCCACAGAATAGTTCCGCCTCCAGCTCCACAGAATAGTTCCGCCTGAAAAAACAGGTCTGAACATTATCAGGTAGATGATGGTTCTACCACAGTTCCCACTATTTAGCTTCAGATTCAACTTCACTCCATGCTATGATATGTTTTCCTATTTATTAAGTTTGGTAATTTTGACAAAAGTAGAAAAATCCACAAAATTACTCCTAAAATATATTATTATATGTGTGGGACACTTGGAATCAAACTTTGGAAAAAAAAAAAAAAAAGATAAAAAAATAAAAATAAAATAATCTCTTGGTTCGAGAGCCCCCTTACCATGTCAAGGTGGTCCCAATTTGAGGGGGGTTCCTAACAATAAATAAATGTTTGCTGTTTGGTTGGTGCTTCTCTCAACCAGTAGTGGATGTGGCAGTGTAGCCAAGGGTCGCCCCTACATCAGTGGGAACTTTGCAGTGAGGAAGTACACCCTGACAAAGTTTAAAAGATGCCCTTTTCCTGGGCGTAGACAGGAAAACAAAAGAACACTATCTCCTAAAACAGAATTAAAACCACAAGCCAAACCATTAAAAAAACGAAACTGGTGGGTACTCTAGACCTGTACACAGTACCCCCAGGCTTCCCACAGACTCAAAACCTTAGGTCAAGGCAGGTGGGTAGCAAAGGAACAGAGAGTTCCCTATGTTTCCTCTCCCAACACCTTGACAGCCACAGATAAAGGTCCTAAAGTGTTATAATTTTCAAACAAGGTCTCTATGTCCTTGAGGTAGTGTGAGGCGAAGATAGATTTGCATCTCCAGAATGTCGACTGCAAGATCGTCGATAGAGACAAATTATATGCAAATGCCGGGGAACTTGCGACTGCCCTAATTTTGTGAGCCTTAACCTTAACTATAGGTAAGGTATCTTCATGGATCTGAGATTGAGCTTCTGATATCAACTCAGAAAAAAGGAAATGGCATTTTCTGAAAGAGGGCGAACCGAGCTTCTTACAGAGCACCAGAGGTTGCTCAACCGTCCTCTAATCATTTACATCCTGTGAAGGTAGTACCTGAGACCTCACCGAACAAAGAAGCTCTCTTCTTCCTCTAGTCCTAAGATGTCCATGAGTTCTTGATAATGAAGGATCAGGGCCAGGGCTTGGACGGGTCCTCGTTTTTAGCAAGGAATCCAAGAGAAGGTGAGCAGACTGCGTCCCCTTGTGCAAAACCTACTCTCTTGTCTATCGCCTGCAACTCACTGATACATTTGGCGGTAGCCAGAGTCACTAAGAAGTGTCTTCTTGGTGAGATTCCTCAGTGAGACAGAATGAAGCAGTTTGAACGGAGGACCTGAAAGCCATTGCAGTACAACATCCAAGTTTCAAGAGACACTGGAAGAACTTCTTTGCTTTGTCATCTCAAGGATTTGATTAGGTTGCCGATATCTTGATTAGATAACAGATCCATTCCTCTGTGTTTAAAAACTGAGCTGAGCATCGACTTATACCCTTTGACGGTAGAGGTCGATAATTTCCTAAGACTGCCCATTTGGACTGGTAGAGCTTTGTAGAGGACATCTGCCTGCACCTCACAATTGCCTCTGCAGCCTGTCGCAAAAAGCCTTTTGCTCTGACGAGGCGCCTGACAGTCTGAAGCCTGTCAGGGCCAGAGCTAACAACCCTTGGTGGAATCTGAGGAAGTGGGGTTGTCTAAATCATTTTTGTGGAAGGAGTCTTGGGTAATCCACCAGCATCCGAATCAGATCTGGAAACCATTCCTTGTTTGGCCAAAAGGGAGCGACTAAGGTCATGAAGGTGGTCTGATGTGTCGACAACTTGTTGATTACCTCCCTGATCATCTCAAAGGAAGGGAAGGTGTGCACATCTAGGCCTGTCCAATCCAGGAGCATGGCATCCATCACTCATGCCCGAGGATCCAAGACCGGAGAGCAAAAAAGTTTAAGTCTGTGATTTCTTGACGTTGCGAAGAGATCTATGGTGGGTCTGCCCCATAGTCTCCACAGATCGTTGCAGACTAACGGGTCCAGGGTCCATTTGGTCAGAAGGATCTGTTTGAGGCGGCTTCACTCATCCGCAATAATGTTCATTCTCCCTTGAATGAACCGGGTGGTAAGAGTGACTTGATTCTCCTCTGCCCACAGAGGGAGATCCCTCGCCATCTTGTAGAGAGAGAGGAGTGAATGCATCCCTGTTTGCAAATGTAAGAGAGAGCAGTGGTGTTGTCTGCTTGCACTACTATCTTCTTGCCGCAGACTAGGTCTGAGAAGGCCTGAAGGCCCACGTGAACAGCTCTCAGTTCTTTTACACTGATGTGAGACTTCCGTTGCAATGTTGTCCGTTCTGGAGACTTCCCGGCCGTCCAGGAGATCACCCCAGACTAGGTCAGAGGCGTCTGAATAAAACTGAAGGTCAGCGTTCACTGGAAGAAGAGACTTCCCTTCCTGAAGGCTTTCTTCTCAAGACCACCACTGGAGATCCACTTTGATTTCCGACTTTATCGGGGAAGATGAAAGAGTCTGGTTGAGTCTTCCTGAACCAGTTCGCTTTCAGGAAACACTGCAAGGGTCTCATGTGCAGTCTGCCTAATCTCACAAACTGTTCTACTGAAGCAAGGGTCCCTAAGAGACTCACCCACTGTATGCCGAGCAGGACGGAAGGGTAAGGAACTGAGGGACAGTCTGTAGACTGTTGTTGACTCTTTTGGGCGACAGAAAAGCCCGAAAAGTCTGTGAATTCAGGATCATCCCCAAACAGGGAATCTCCTGAGTAGGAGTCATCAGGGATTTCTTCTTGTTTACGATGATGCTTAACTCCTGTGTCAGGTGAAGAGTTCTCCTCAAGTCTTCCGTGCACTTCTCCTCTCCTCCGATGGAGAGCAGAGAAGCCAGTCGCCCAAGTACAAGTTGATGTTGATTCCCAGAGGGTGAAGCCAATTCGCTACAGGAGCGAGGATTTGGGTGAATACTTTCCGTGCCGCTGTCATGCTGAAGCATAAAGCCCGACACTGTAGTACTCTACCCTGAAAGACGAAGTGTAGAAATTTTTGTGAGCCCTGATGAATAGGGACATGGAGATATGCATCTTGCATATCCAGGGTGACCATCCAGTCCCCCTGCTGCACTGAAGACATGACTGAGTGCACTGTCTCCATGTGGAACTTCGTCTGCAGGACAAAAACATTCAGGGTGCTGACGTCCAAAATGGGTCTCCAGCCCCGTGGCCTTCGGAACCATGAAAAGGCGGTTGTAAAAACCTTCGGAGTGGCAATCTAGTACCTCTTCCACTGCTCCCTTGATGATCAGGGATTCGACTTCTTGAGAGAATGCCAAAAGCTTCATGGAACATTCTGAATATGCTGTCAAGGTGATCAGCGATATTACTAAGGGATGAGCTTTCATGAAAGGAATGGCATAGCCCTCCTTGAGTACCTTCACTACCCAACTTTCCGCTCCTCTGCCCGCCCATTCCTTCCAAAAATGTAGGTGTCTGGCTCCTACTCGGGCATGGAGGACTAAATTCTCATTTCTTGGGGTTGGTCTTGAATGACGACTTCTTAATGGACTTCACAGGAGGTTGCAAGTTAGATCTGGGTCTAGGCTGAGTTTTCGGTTTCCCACCACTAGGAGGCTGAGGCTGTAAGGGAGAGAACGATCTCGACGGGGAAGGCACAGATCCCTCGGATGTCTGGTGGATTGCTCTAACAGGTCGGTTGTAGACTACTTCTGCAAGTCTGAAAGAATCTCCTTCACTGTGACTTGCAAAAAAAGGTGAGACTTGTCTAAAGGAACGAAAAGTAGAGCCAACTTCTGTGTTGGCGAGACTCCTTTTGAGGTGAAAGAATACCATAGCTCCCTCTTTTTCAGCTCACCCATTGAAAAGAGAGAGGCAAGTTCTGAAGAGTCGTCTCTTACTACCTTATTGGCGCATGAAAGTACCCCCAGCCAATCAGAGGCAAAGTCTTTAGTGAGATCTAGACAGTCTTTGATCTTTCTCACTAGCGCCCTGACAGCCCAATTGAAAAAGCTAAAAATTCCGAGAACCTTAAAAATGTTCTTGATGAGGTGATCAAGCTCGGGGGGGGGGAGGAAAACATTACCTTGGCTGTAGAAAAAGCTATTCTATGAGCCGAATCTACCAGACCGGAGAAGTCCCCCTGGGACAAGGCAGAAACTCCCAAGGATGGAGCTTCCCCAGTAGCATAGAACGAGTACCTTATCTTCGTGAGTTTGCTGGGTGGAAAAGCAAATGTTGCAATGCCCTGCTCTCTCTTAGAGGCCAGCCAGTCATGCACTTCTCTGAGAGCCTTCCTCGAGGAAGAGGAAAGAACTAATTTAGACAGTTTGGTACCCTCAGAAGACTGCTTCCTCATGAGAAAGGTAGAAGCTGGAGAAGTTGGAGCACCAGGAACGAAGAAATCTGGGAAACTACCCAGCAGACATCTCAAAAGAGACCAGTATGCTGAAGAGGGGACCAAATCCTGAATAACCTCTCCCTCCTCTGAAGAGAAAGGCAACAAAGACTTGTCTTTGGTTTCAGGAACAGCTGAGGTTTTCTTCAAGAACCCCATAAGCTCTATCAACTGTCGCTGGAGTGGGGCTAATGAATGACCCTCTTGAACCGGTGGATGAGTGAAAGGCACCAGGAGTCCTGAAGCTGTTGCTGGGTGCTCGGTTGTTGGCGCCAGGTGCTCAAAAGCGGAAGTCTAGCGCGAGACGGCAAGCACCGGGCGCTCGGAAGAAGTCAGCCACTTATAGCGCTCAGGACTGTCTTCCAATGAATGATGAGGGCAAGCTGGAGAAGCGGACTGATCCTGAAAGCTGCAGGAAGGCTGCGGGCTAACCTCCCTGTACCTCTGAACTGCCAGAGGAGAGACATCGCCAAACTCTGCATATCTCTCGAGAGGGTGCAACGAAGCAGGATACTGTAGCAAAATGAGTGCTTCTTGTCCGAGCTAGAAGCTTCCAAATCTGAGGAAAGCTAATGCACTGAAACACCTTTCCAATGGCGTTAGTTGAAGCCTGGGAACGAACGAAAAACCCCACTAGCCTCACTTGGACCTCCAGTATGTCTTCTCCCCGGTGCGGGGGAGCGGGACAGGGACCTTCGTCTAGGAGCACTGGTGGGATGGACAGCCACCTCCTCAACATTCACAAAACTGTCACTATGCACATTTTTCTCCATTAAAGATCTAATAGCAGACCCCATTTCCATAATGGTATTGGATAATACAGTAGTCCAAACTTCTGATCGAACCTTGATTCGAGGCTGGTAATGACTTGGAGAGTGGAATCATGGGAACCTGGATCAGGATTAAGTGGTAAAGTAGGAGGGCTCAGGGTGGGAGAAACAGGAGGAATTGGAGGAGTAACATCTCGATCATCCACTACATTAGGAAAAGTAGATATTACTGTACTAGCCCTATTCTCAGCCCTAAGGGCTGCCTGCCTCTTTCTATCTCTTTCAAGCTTCTCTAAATGAGATTTTAAGGACTTCCATTTTTTATCTTCCAAATCCTAACACTCTTAGCAAGTATTATCCTTACTACATTCTTGCTCCCCTACATTTAGTGCATTTAGTATGAGAATTGTAAGAAAACTTGGTTAACCTAGTTTTACAACCCTCCAAACAGAAGCAAATACTAAACAAGCTAGAATCTGGCATGTTAACTAAAGAAATTCCTAAAGTTAACCACAAGAAACAATCCACTAATGACTGAAAGCCACAACAACAAAAAATTCTGAATACTTCACCCAGATTGGGCAAATAAATACTACACAGTATCTGAAAAGCGATGAAGTAGCTGCGGGAAAACTTCCGATGTTGATCGGAAGCCGGCAGGAAATGAATTGAGCTCTCTGCTAAGTTGTTCCTCTAAGTCCCGGATAGTGGGCGGGACCTTGTCACCTACACACAAACGATAGAAGTGCTGCCGCACGAATTGTGAATTTTTAAGCTGCCGTAGGTTAGGAACCAATAGCTATGTAATTACTTGGTAAGTGACTTAAATAAAAACAACATTTGTCGTAGTCACCACCTTACTAACATTCATATTACGAACAGATAGGATCACAAATTAAAACTGCATTTGGACTACTCCCCTCTGCCAACAATAAGTACAAATTACGCTCTGTGTACTATTCTGCCTAGTAAGAAATTTTGCCACACAAGGAAGAAGAACCTGTTCCTTTAACCCCTTCCCTGATTATCCCAAGTATTCTCGTGATTTACTACCAATCACAAGAACACTTGTTCTTACCCATAAAATAATCCTACTTATTTCTGTCTTCCCTATTTCACTCATTCTTTGATGAATCCCCATTTTCTAAGTTTCCTCTCCCCATAGGAAACGTTTAGTATGCAATTTTGTCAATAGATGGCTGTGTATTGTTTACTTTATGAACTTCCAATGTCAGACGCTGCTCCTGCAAAATTTTCTCCAAGTTCCTAACTTTCAAAGCATAGAAAAAATACAAAATTTTGAATGTTCCATGAATCTAAATTTTATTTTCTTTTTAGCTTTCTAACATCCAAAGTAATTCTCTATACTGCATGATTTAAAAATAGAGTGAAAATATAAATTTTTGTAATAAAATTTATTATTTGGATACTTACCTACTGTTAAAGTTAGCTTACCTCCATGCCGATTGGCAAGTCAGCATTCAAACAAAAGAAAAAAGATCGCTTGGCTGACCCGGAAGACTGTCTAGTTCACCTGTTCTCCACCAGGTGTATTCAAATGTTTTAGCTCTAGTCGGATTTCTCCTTGACAGCCCACTAGTGTGGGGAGGCTGGGTGGGGTCTACTTTAACAGTAGGCAAGAATCCAAATAATAAATTTTATTATGAAAATTTATATTATTTTGGATGAATCTTACCTACTGTTAAAGTTAGCTGATTCCCACATTAAGAAAAAGGATGGTGGGTAGTGCAGCTACACAAATTCCGTTCAGCCAAGCATGCTAAAAGCTTTTTGCACGAAACCCAGAACATTCTTACCTGATCTGGACTCCAGAAGGTGGATTCCATTCAGGGTGCAAGGCTCTCATGTGAGCGCAGCCAAGAGTAGCCTTGCGGAGAAAAGCACTTCGTCTTCAGCCAGAAAGAATAGAAGTAGCGTGGTAGGACTCCTGTGCCTGGGTTCAAAAGCCCAAAAATGACAGTCAACTACAAATAACACCTATGATACAGAGGTACACTCCTGTACAACAAATGTACCTTCATGCTCTCCAGAAAACCAACACCCGAGACTAAGATAAAGAGCCTCAAAGATTGCTCTTTCTTTCGATTCAGGAAAAGACTTTACCTGCTATTACTATAAGGCTAAGGGCTTTACAATTTTCGAACGCAATTCCTACAGCTTTAAGGTAATGAGCAGCAAAAACTGAATTGCACTTCCACTGTGCCGCATTAATTACGTCCTCAAGAGACAAATTCTTCAAAAAACTAAAAGATGTAGCAACCGCTCTTATGCTATGAATATTTACTTTCAATGAAAGTAAGAGATCTGGATTTAGTTTTTCATGCGCTAGTCTTATTAAATGCTTAACAAAAAAGACATCACATTCTTAGACAAAGAAGTGTTAGGTTTTCTAACCCCACAAAATAAATTATTAACTCTGCCCCTAACAAGCTTTAATCTACATAAATCTTAATTGCTCTAACAGAACAGAGCAAAGCCTCTTCTTCATTCCCCACCAAAGAGGTTAAATTTGGAACTCTTACCGTTCTCAGTAGTAGTTTAGCCTTGAAAATTTGGAACTCTTACCGTTCTCAGTAGTAGTTTAGCCTTGAAAATTTGGAACTCTTACCGTTCTCAGTAGTAGTTTAGCCTTGACATTGTTCTTAGCCCTGAACAAAGGCGCAAATGATAAAATGGCATCTCCTTTACAAAAGCCTACCTGATTGGAGAATGCTTGTAACTTGCTTACTCTTGTGGCTGTTGCTAGCGCTACCAAAAAGTGTGTCTTCTTGGTCAGAAACTTCAAAGAAGCAGATTCCAAAGGCTCAAATGGATCTGCAGATACAAATTTTAAAACTACATCCAAGTTTCATGAAAGAGATTGACACTGAACTCTGGGTACTTCAATCTCAAACGATCTCATCGCCTCCTTAAAGTCTGGATCATTAGAGATATCCAATTGCAACTGATGCAGAACTGAGGAAAGCATGGATGTATATCCTCGAATAGCAGCTATGGAAAGATTCTTACTACGGTAAACCCCCTGTATTTGTGGGAGATGCGTACCTCATGCCTCCTCTAAAAATGCTAATAACTGCCTATCTTGAAAGTTCAAATACCAAATGTATACCTTAAACTAGCATCTACGTCAAATATACCTTATCCTATTGCTGTATTAATCTTTGAAATGAAATTATTAACACCATTTCAAAGTCATCTTAAACATGAGAGAGAGAGAGATTTTTTCAGTATCCTTTGTAGTGGTATTTTGACTAGCAACATATTTGACCATGAGTGGGCAACACTTCCTCCCCTTCGTCATCAATAAGTCAAGATAACTGACAGACTGCAACACCCCCTCGCTCCAAGCTTTCGGAAAAGACTTTAAAAATTTTACATAATTTACTATAGAAATGCATAAATGTTATAATTATAGCATGGAAAATATGAAAAAATTAATAAAGTACCATCACCTTTATCTATAAAACTACAGTATACAAAACAAATAAACATTTATGTTAAATACAAAGAAGATATGCTAACCCTAAGTTAGATACAGAAAAAGATCAGGGATTGAACTAAAATCTTACTAACTATATTTTCTTTGATGAATTGATATTTTGCTGTGTTTACATTAATATTAATATTTGAAATTAGTAAATCATTTATTTATCATACAAAACAAATAAACATACATATTACGTATTCATAAAAATTCTCTCATCTCAGTAAGAGAGAGAAAATTATCATTTAATGTTATTATTTAATCTTATTAAACTTAATATTTGAAAATTAGCACTGTAAATCATTATTTTATCATAATGTACATACATGTACAGCATAGTATTTAGTCCCGAAGTATAGAATATTGCTCTATGAAAAAATCCACGAATGGGTGAGTTTTCCTGCAAATAATTTATGGATAGGTTCCACAGAAAATTCCGCAAATCGCTGAGTCTGCCAATTGTGAGAACGCAAATCCGGGTGGTTTGCTGTATATCTAAGGTATTGAAAGAACTTGATGATGTTGTCTGTAGAGGTACAGAAGCTGGAAATCCCTCTAGAACGATTCCAGGAGCAGTACACAAACAGGATACAATGCCAAGGTTGTTGCTCGTCTTGATTTAACGATAGATTTCTGAGACATTTTAAAAATCCCCCTTGCTCGGAGGAGACAGTTGAGAGTCTCCAAGCAGTTAAGTGTAGCATGAGGAGGCTTTGGTGGAACTGCATGGAACTCAGTTGTCTGAGTAGATCCTTCCTCAATGGAAGAATATGAGGGAGATCCACTGACAGCGCTAGAAGGTCCAGAAACCATTCTCTCTGAGGCCACCACAGTGCTACTAGTGTCATTCTACAATGGTTTGATTCCCAAAACTTGTTCAGCACTTTCCTTACTACTGTAAAAGGGGGGGGGGAGGCTGTAAGTATCTAGGATGGACCAATCTTGAAGAAATGCGTCTACTGCCCAAACCTGAGGGTCTTGGCATAGAGAACAAATCACTGGAAGTTTCTTGTTCATCAATATTCTGAATAAGTCGACATTTAGTGCTCCCCAAAGACTCCACAGTGATTGGCAGACTTGCGGATGTAACGACCATTCTGTGGGTAGGACTTGTCCTTTCCCGCTCAATTGATCAGTTAAAACACTGTTTCCCTGGAATGAACTGTGGAATCAAAACTATGCTCCTGCCCAATGAAGCAACTTCTCTGCTATCAGAAACATTGACTTCGATCTCATCCCACCCAGGTTTCCGATGTATGCCAAAGAGGTGGTACTGTCTGAAAATATTGTATTACCTTTCCTCTGGCTAGGTGTCCACTGCAGGAGGGACTTCCATACCACCAACAGTTCTAGACTGTTTATGTGAAACTCCTCTTGTGGCGACCATATTCCAGACATCTGATGGGCTCCCAGGCATACTCCCCAGCCTGTCATTGAAGCATCTGAAAACAAGGTTACGTCTGGGCTCATTACCCCTCAGGATGACCCTGTCCCCAGTCTCTGACGATCCTTCCACCATGCCAATCTCTCCCAAAGACTTACCGGGACCGAAACTAAATGGGAGTCTGGCAGGGACTTCTTGCCCCAAGTTTCTCTCAAGTAGAGCTGAATTGGTTGCATCCTGAGCCTTGCTAACCTGGCAAATTTTTCCAGGGATGCCATGTGTCCCAACAGAGACAGCCATTGTCTTGCTGGAAGCTTCATTAAGGGCTGAAATTTTCCTAAAAGCAATAAGAAATTGTCTATTCATTTCTCTGATGGAAAAACCTGAAAACTGAGAGTGTCTACCCTCATCCCCAGACAGAGAATGGATTGAGTTGGAATCAGGGCAGACTTCTGAAAATTGATCAAGATGCCCAGGGATTGAGCTAAGCAAAGTAACAGATCCTTGGCTGTCAGAATTCCGTCGAAGGAGTTATCCAACATTAGCCAGCTGTCTAAATAGAGCAATACTCTCACTCCTAAAAGGTAACACCATCCCCTTAATGGCGCTAAAATCCTTGTGAATACCTGAGGTGCTGTACACAAGCCAAAGCAAAGAGCTCTGAACTGAAATACCTTCCCTGCAAAGACAAATCACAGGAACTTGTGTGACTGAGGATTTATCGGAATGTGGAAATACGCGTCTTGTATGTCCACTGAAATTATCCAGTCGTTCTTTTGAATTACCGCTGGCACTATACTCGATGATTCCATGGAAAATGGGGTAGACGAATGGATGTGTCAAGTCTCGACACATCCAGTACTGGGCACCACCCTCTGGATGCCTTGGCACCAGAAAAAGACGGTTGAAAACCCTGCCGAATATCCTGACACCTGCTCTATCACCGTCTTCTCTAGCAATGATACCACTTCTTTCTGAAGTATAAGATACTTTTCCTGTTGATAAAGATATGATGGAAAAGCAATTGGAGATGATGACAGAGGTGGAGGCAGAAAAGGAATTACATAGCCTTTCTTCAGTACCTCCACCACCCAAAGTTCTACTCCTAAGTCTTTCTAAACATGCCAGAGGGCCTGCAGTTGGCCTCCTACTGGAACCTTAGGGCAAAAAGCTTCAATTCTTTCTAAAAACCTTAGAAGTTTGCTTTTATTGAAGCCTGATATGGACCTACGAAAGGACTTAGTAGCCGAAGACAAGTCTTGAGATGGGAGGGACGAATCTTGACTGGAGGGCCAGCAGGAAAAGAAGCAGCAGGCCTATTATTGTCAGATAAACTCTCTATTTTCCCGTACAGAAATATCCTCCCTTAGCCTTAAATACAGTAAACCCCCGTATTTGTGTTCTCATGATTCGCGGACTCACCGATTTACAGGATTTTCTATGGAACATATCTATAAACTATTCGTGAAAAATTTGGCAATTCACGGACTTTTTCTTTGAGAAATATTCACTAATTAGTGTATTTTGATGTTATTTTTATGACAATAAAGGCAGTCCCCGGTTAACGGTGGGCTCGGTTAACAGTGATTTGGTTTTATGGTGCTGGTGTAGTGACGAAAATCGGCAATTTTCGGCACCGAAAATCACTGATTTCCGCTTATCGGCGCCGATAACTGGGTATTGGCGCTGATACATACCTAACAGAGGCGCCGATAACCCCCGAAATCGCCAAAAAAGCACCGAAATTGACGATTTTCAGTTAGCAGCAATCTTCGGTTATCATCACACCCTCAGAAACGGTACCCCGCCGACAACCGGGGACTGCCTGTACATTTTTTATGATAAAAAAATTATTTACTAATTTACAAATATTATTAACTGTAAGATTAAATAAAATGTAACTCAAAGAGTGAGAGAAACTGGTTTTTTCCCCTCCATTCAGGACAGACCCAGGCCTCATTAACCCTTAAACGCCGAGCCTCTATTTACAAAGTGTCTGCCGTATGCCGGCAGCGTTCGGGAGTTAGCGCTGAAGCGGAAAACAAGTTTTTTTCAAAAAACCACAGCACGCTTAGTTTTGAAGATTAAGAGTTCATTTTTGGCTCCTTTTTTTGACATTGCCTGAAGTTTAGTATGCAACCATCAGAAATGAAAAAAAATATCATTATCATATATAAATATTGAAATATATGACAGCGCGAAAAAAATTTCATATATAATTGTATACAAATCGTGCTGTGAGCAAAACGGTTAAAGCTAATGAGTTTTTTTTTGTATTGTACACTAAATTGCGATGATTTTGGTATATAACAAATTGTAAAACGATCAAAGCAACACAGAGAAAATATTATCACAAAATGATGCATGAATTCGTAACGCGCGGATGTAAAAAAGTTTTTTCAAAAATTCACCATAAATCGAAATATTGTGCTAGAGACTTCCCATTTGTGGTCGAGTTGAAGTTGACCGAAGGTCAAATTTTTTCTATTTATCGTGATTTATAAGAAAATATTTCAAAACTGATAAAAGCTACAACCATGAGTTATTTTTTCTTGTATTCTACGTGAAATTGCACACATTTTCATACATAAAACTTTATGTAACGACTTATATAAAATGGTGCAAACATTACGACAAAGTGACAAAAGAATTTCTGAGATGTTCGGCCGAGTTACCGCGCGCAGACGTAAGGAAAAAGTTTTTTTCAAAAATTCACCATAAATCGAAATATTGTGCTAGACTTCCAATTTGTTGCAAAATGAAGGTAAATGATTGACTATTACTAGAATGTAAGAGTTTTAGCTTACAATTGCGTTTTTCGACCATTTCGGTCGAGTCAAAGATGACCGAAGGTTGAAATTTTGGCACATCGTGATTTATATGAAAAGATTTCAAAACTAATAGAAGCTACAGCCATGAGTTATTTTTGGTTGTATTCTACATGTAATTGCGCACATTTTCATATATAAAACTTTATGTAACGACTAATATAAAACGGCACAAACATTACGACAAAGTGACAAAAGAATTTCTGAGATGTTCGGTCGAGTTACAGCGCGCGGACGCAAGGAAAAAGTTTTTTTCAAAAATTCGCCATAAATCGAAATATTGTGCTAGGGACTTCCAATTTGTTGCAAAATGAAGGTAAACGATTGACTATTACTAGAATGTAAGAGTTTTAGCTTACAATTGCATTTTTTGACCATTTCGGTCAAGTCAAAGTTGACCGAAGGTTGAAATTTTGGCACTTATCGTGATTTATATAAGAATATTTCCAAACTGATAAAAGCTACAATCATGGGTTGTTTTTTGTTGTATTTCACATGAAATTGACACATTTTCATTTATAAAACTTTATGAAACGGCTAATATAAAACGGTGCAAAAATTACGACAAAATGACAAAAGAATTTCCGAAATTTTTGGCTGAGTTACCACGGGGACGTAAGGAATGTTTTTTTTTTTTTTTTTTTCAAAAATTCACCATAAATCGAAATATTGTGCTAGAGACTTCCAATTTGTTGCAAAATGAAGGTAAATGATTGTATATTACTAGAATGTAAGAGTTTTAGCTTGCAATTGCATTTTTTTACCATTTCGGTTGACCGAAGGTTGAAATTTTTGCAGTCGACGTACAGTACTCCGCCCGTCACCCAACAGACAATTTTAGTCGACTTACGATACGTCCAGTCGGCGTGTAAAGGTTAAAGTGAAGATAGATGCTCAGAATTGATACTATTGAAATATTAAAATTATATTAAAGTACTACTGAAATTATATTAAAATGATATATGTTTTTCAGGATAAGAGTATAACCATTTTTAGAGGGTACATTTTATGACAAAATAATGATTTATATTACTAATTTTCCAATATCAATATTAAGTTTAATAAGATTAAATAATAACATTGAATGATAAAAATAATTTTTCTCTCTCTTATTTAAATGAGAATTTTTCTTGACATAATACGTACGTATGTTTCTTTTGTATGATAAATTAATGATTTACCTAATAAGTGCTAATTTTCAAATATTAATAAGATTAAATAATAATAATAGTAATAATATATAATAATTTCCATGCATTTGTGTGGTAAATGATCTCATTTTAAACACAAAAATAGTGATTCCCAGTCTTTTTATGCTGACTTGAGAAAAGAGGGGGGAGGGTAAATGTCAATTTACTTGACAGTTTGACATACTGGCTGGAGGGGAAGAATGTTGTCCTCAGAACATGGATTTCAATCTTTTGATATCATAAGGAGTTATTCTCCCCCCCCACCTCTCTCTCGCCAAAGGGTAGAATGTGAGAAATGGATAATAGATAGATACTTAGTTCAGCCCTCTCTCTCTCTCTCAGGAAAAGATACTGTTAGTGTGTGCGTGCATGCGTGTGTTCATAGTGTTTTAAAAATGTGTAGTTCACGTAATATATCTTTGGAAGACAAAAAACATAAATTTTCTTGTCGTCACAGAGATTAAAGAGATAAACTCTTCTCTCCCTCTCTGTTTTTCTTTCTTTCTTTCTTTCTTCCTTTTTCCCCAGCCAGCCTTGTTGAATAAGTTGTAGTGGTAACTCTTTCTCTCTGCTTTGGCTGGAAGGCTTAGAAGTACGTATGTATATATTTTTAAGGGTACTAATGTTTAAGATGACTTTGAAATGATATTAACAATATAATTTCAGAGATTAATACGGTAATAGGTTAATATTTTTTACGGTATATTTGATGTAGGATACTTCAAGTATACATCTGGTATTTGAACTTTCAAGATAGGCAGTTATAAGCTTTTTTAGAGGGGAGGGGGTAGCAAGTATTTGAGGATTTTAACTATTCGTGGGGGTCTGGAGCGCATCCCCTGTGAATATTGGGGGTTTACTGTAGAGACGGATTACGAAGGCAATCCAAAGGGGAAACCAAAACTGCTATCATCTTTTGAGTAGGAGAGACCTTAGACAAAAGATATGAGCACAATTGTTCTCTCTTCTTCAAGACAGAGTTAATGAAAGCATAAGAACATTCGCCTGCTGTGTCCGAAATAGCCTTGTGCAAGCAAAAAATTCTAAGGACTCCTCCCAAGCTCTGGCGCAGCAAGATGGCGATAGTACTAAGTGAAAGCTCAACAAAAGACAAGACTTCAATAATTCTAAACAAAGACTTGGACAAAGTCTATGCCTCTGAATTAGACCAAAGTACTTTGCCAGTCTCAAGAGCAAGTCTTTTCATAGGATCAAGACAAGCAAGGAAATCAGAATCATTGACAGAAGACGGTTTAAGTGCTGGTAACGAGCCTGTGTCGTAAGAAACGGCTCTCCGCGACTTCAAAAAACCAGGAAGACTAGAGCTGGCAGTTTTGAAGGAAGTTTCGTGTGCCAGAATGCGAGATGTTTCTTCAAAATGCGCTCTAATTGAAGGAGAAACTTAAGTTTCTTCACAAACTTAACAGTCGCCTAATACTAGAAGATAACAGAGACCTAGTCTCTACAGAACTTCCTTCCTCCACCAAATGAGGATAAAGAGAAGAGCTTGTTCCAGCAAATGCCGAAAGGCCGAAGAAGACTCTTCTGACTCAAGCTCTTCTTCCGCCAGCTGCGGAATCGGGGCGACAGCAGCCAACTCCTTGCAATGAAATTCCGACTCGATGGGAGGGGAGACTGCACGAAAAGTAGTCTATAGCTGTCCACTAAAGGCGACATAAGTTGGCAAAGCAGAAGGCAAGGCGCTACCAGGTGTCAAGGAAAACGGGACTTGTGAGGGAGACGGAGGAGGAGAAGAGTTGTCGACACCTAACTCCACCATCTCGTCCTAAAGTGTCTCAACAGGCTTAGGAAACCTCCCAGATGATGCATTTTTAGAAAGTAAAGCAGCTAAAAGAAGCATCTAGTTTGGAAAACAATAGAATCTGTAACCATAGTAGGATGGGAAAAAACATTAAGGGAGTCAGAAGGAAACTCTCCAATAGCAGAAGACAGAGGAATAGCAGAGAGAGATTTAGAATGAGACGTAAAAGCAGACAAAATAGGTTCAACAATTGAGTCAACAAAACCAAGTTAGAATAACTCGCTACAGGTATATCATTATTAATAACAATGTCTATACAGTAAACCCCCCTTATTCGCGTTCTCACAATTCGCGGACTCACCGACTTGCGGACTTTTTCGTTGAGAAATATTCACTAACTAGTGCATTTTGATGTTATTTTCATGACTATATACGTTTCTTATGATAAAAAATTATTTACTAATTTTCAAATATTAAGGTTAATAATAATAATAATAATAATAATAATAATAATAATAATAATAATAATACTGTAAGATTAAATAATAGATAATAATGTGTAACTCAAAGAGAAACAGGTGGTACATTTTATGATAAAATAATGATTTAAGGTACTAATTTTCAAATATTAATATTAAGTTTAATGAGATTAAATAACAACATTACATAATATAAATAATGTCTCTCTCTCTCTCTCTTATGGAGATGAGAGAATTTTAATGCATTTGTAATATGTACATATGTTTATTTGTTTTGTATCATTATATATAAATAATTTACCGAATAAGTACTAATTTTCAAATAATAATAATAATAATAATAATAATAATAATAATAATAATAATAATAATAATAATATACTTTCCATGCATTAATTACAGCTTTTGTAGAGTAAATTATTAAAAATTCTAAACAAACAAATATCAACCCCAATCTTCCTCTGTGGGAGTTCAGCAAGGAGGCGGGGAGGGGTTTAAATGTCAATTTACTTGACAGTTTGACATATTGAGCAAGGGGAGGAAGTGTTGCTGACAGAGGCTCATGGATTTCAATCTTTTGATACTGTATGGAGTTCTCTCTCTCTCTCTCTCTCTGTTAAGTATTGGCTGGAAGGGGAAGGGTTAAAAGTATGTACATATATTTTTACGGGTAAAATTTTTAAGATGACTTTGAAATTATATTAATAATACCATTTCAAAGATTAATACAGTAACAGGATGGTTATGGTATATTTGATATACCAAAGAGTAGAATGTGAGAAATCAATAGATAGATACATAAACAGATACTTAGTTCAGCCCTTCTCTCTCTCTCAGGAAGATATTGTAATTTGAGTCTCTTTAACCAATTGGTATTAACACATATGCACAATGTGTGTGTGTGTTCACAGTGTTTTAAAAATGTGTAGTAAAGGTAATACATCTTTGGAAGACCAAAAACAAACTATAATTTTTTTGTCAGTCGCATAGTAAAGAGAAATAGATTAACAAGAGATTAAACAGATAAACTCTTTCTCTCTCTTTTGCCAGAAAAAGATTAACAAGAGATTAAACAGATAAACTCTTTCTCTCTCTTTTGCCATGCCAGCACAAGGCTGGCTGAATAAAGTCTTAGTGGTAACTCACTCACTCTCTGTTTTGGCTGGAAGGGTTAGAACTATGCATGTATATATTTTTAAGCGTACTGATGTTTAAGATGACTCTAAAATGATATTAATAATACAATTTAAAAGATTAATATAGTAATAGGATAATAGTTTTATGTATATTTGATGTAGGCTGGTATTTTTAGGCATACTTTGGTGTTTGAACTTTCAAGATAGGCAGTTATAAGCATTTTTAGAGGGGGGGTTCTAAGTATTCGAGGATTTTAACCCCTTCTTTACCGACAACTTGTTTGGGGGTACACAGAATACCACCATTCAAGACTATTGAACAGTACCAGGTACATGAAGGTGGTATGCATCTACTACCAACCTTCCTCTTTTCAGCTCTAGACCTCTCATGATTTTATAAATTCAGTTTGAAGGGTTTGGGGCAAATCAAACAGTATTAGCACTGCCAGGTGTATGATGAAGCAAAACAAACATTATTGCTGGCTATAGATTCAGACATTTGGATATATACTGTGTATACATGCATGCACACATACACATACTTGAAAACAAGTGTAATCTCTCTCTGAAATAGATGAAAAGGTGTTGCATGGCAAGTCACTGTATTCATGCATAGCGAGTGGAAGGGAGCTTCATTTCGCTTTGGCTTCTGGGTGGTATAGATGAAGTATCTAATATGCACTGGATACAATTGGGTAAATTCTCTCTCTCTCTCTCTGCTTCCTTGTTGACTCATGTTGGTTGATAAATCTGTGGCTGTTTCCATCACTCTCTCCTCATATTATATAAAATATATACACCCATACATATATATATATATATATAATATAGATAGATATATATATATATATATATATATATATATATATATATATATATATATATATATATATATATATATATATATAAAATACATACTGTATACACAAAGACTACATATATCACATACATGTATACAGAGTATACACACATACACAGTGTGTACATGTATACATATATATATATATATATATATATATACATATAATATATATACCGGGTGTTTCGAAATTAGAGCCCCCCTCCACAGAACAAATGGAAAGTTATGAAGTTTTCTGCTATAGCCTATCTCCAAGTACATTATTTTAAGTTTCTATTAAGCTATTTTTCATTTTGCATTTCCTGTATTTTCAGACTGAGTGACGGAGTTAGGTACAGCCATGGCTAACGACTTGGAGGAAATCAGATGGATTGACCGAATCCGGGCTATAACCTTCAGAGAGGCCAGGGATGCTGGCGCATCCTTCATTTCACATTCCTGGATAACTAAATACATTAAAAAGAGATGAATCCTTTGTTAAAAGAAACTCGAACAAAAATCCATATGACTGTCATCGTGAAAAGAGTGAGAATCTTGGAAGGCCTGAAGTCCTTTCTCAGGAGTCAAAATACATCATACCTGAGGCACTGGGTAGACCAAGAAAGTCTTTACGTAAATTGGCGCTTGAACTTGAAACAAAAAGGGGAAAGAAGATAAGTTATAGTGCTGTATATCGTGAGTTGAAAAAATCTTGTATCAAGCCATTTCATGTTATCAGGAAGCCCAACATCACTCAGCAACAGAGACAACTGCACATGGTTTTGTGGTTCATTTCTTAAAGACTGGGATGAAACTGACTTTCTCCATGTTGCAGCATCAGATGAATTCTTCATTTACACAGTCAGGAAGCCAAATCATAAAAATGACATCATTTGGGCTGCAAAGTTGGATGATATCAGTGATGACGTGCATTATCGCCAAGTTGTGAAATTTCCTGAATGTTTGGGAATTTTTCTCTGTTTCACAGCCAAACGGTTAATGTGGATCATCAAAGAAAAAGGACAGTCATGGAATGGCGAATACTTCAGAGAAACTGTGCTTACTGGTGGAGTGTTTCCTTTCCTCAAAGATCCTGAAAATGTGTTATCTGTTGAAGACGTCACATTTTTGCATGATAAGGCACTATGTTTCAAGGTTCTTCAGACACAGGAGCTGCTTCGAAACAGTGGTACTGATTTCTTCTTGTCCAAGTAAATTTCCAGGTAGCTCCCCTGACCTTAATGTGTGAAAACATTGGCAGTATCTTGACGGATCGTGTTGAAGCGCGCACAGTGAACTATGATGGTATACCAAGCCTCGGCGACCTGCGAAGAGAGGTGACCGAAGTGCTCAGGGAAATGGAGTTTGAGTCTCAGCTTTTTTGCGATTTGCTGAAATCATACTCTGAATTACTTTCGTTTTTGTCCATATCAATTTTAGTTTATGCTGTAGAGGAGGGGAGCTCTAATTTATATAACATATATATATATATATATATATATATATATATATATATATATATATATATATATATATATATATATATATATATATATATGTATGTATATATATATATATATATATATATATATATATATATATATATATATATATATATATATATATATATATATATATATATATATATATATATATATATATATATATATATATATATATATATATATATATATATATATATATATATATATATATATATATATATGTGTGTGTATGTGTATGTATATATATATATATATATATATGTGTATATGTGTATGTATATATATATATATATATATATATATATATATATATATATATATATATATATATATATATATATATATATATATATATATATATATATATATATATATATATATATATATATATATATATATATATATATATATATATATATATATATATATATATATATATATATATATATATGTATATATATATGTATATATATATATATATATATATATATATATATATATATATATCTCAACTCATAAACATTATCTGAGACTTGCAGATATGTATTTCATTACTGAGAAATTCGGTTCGGGAGCGAACATGATGTTTATATTCTGTTAAGCTTCTCAGTAAAAAGAGGTTACTATTTGAGCAGGTGGTGTTTGTGTGTCTGGAATGCATTCCCTGCGAATATGGGGGTTTACTGCCTACATTATTAACTCTTATCAGTTCTAGCAACCTCATTACTAGCTGTCGATGACAACGAAGTCGAAATACTGTGTGAAGATGTACATTTACCAAGATGATCTTTCGGCGAACGCATTAAACGGGCCTGAGACCATGAAAAAGGAGAGGTCGGAGTAGGAAGCCACAGAACCCCATTGCCCCGAGAACCGACCCGGTTCCCTGGCAACGGACTGTTACAATTGTTGCATGGCAGTCCTAGGCTCTGGCTACATACGGGCGAGGGCACCAACACCTTAATTTTATACGGGGAACACAAAAATGACCGCACACTAAGGAGGACTCTGAACAATTCCCTACCATAAATTCAGTCAAACCTTTAACAGATTCTAAAATAAGGCTTATATCCTGTTCTAGTTTCTCGATACGATTTTCCTGAACCAAAAGGGGAGTGGAAAGCGAAGCTAAAGAGGAAATCTCAGTACTATCTATATTACTAGGCCTAGCAGAGGAAAATGTCACAGACTGAGTAAGGGAGAAAAGATAGGTTTATGACCAGACCTAACTAATTGCTTCTGCAATCTATCTGCTTCCCTTCTTTTCCTATATCTGGCACTTCTAGGCATGAGGTCCTTAGGCCAGTCCGTACATTCCTCACATCTAATTTCTATATCACACTCTGTACCCTTGCTGCCAGTGCAAACAGTATATTGATCTACCTCAAATTTAGGCATCCTGCTTACACAGTAATCATTCCTACATAACCTAATGTTATTTGTTTGGTTTCAGTGGAAGACATCCTAGGAAGAATGAAATTACAGTACCGTGACAGGAGCAAGCAGCCAAAATTCACAAATTACCAACAACTGCCTATACTCAATGGCAGCAAGGAGAATTCTGACTAGAACCAAAACATTCGAACACACCTGGTACAGAACAGGTGAACTAGACAGTCTTCCCGGTCAGCCAAGCGATCTTTTTTCTTTTGTTTGAATACTGACTTACCTATCAGCACAGAGATATAAACTACCTTTAACAGCAGGTAAGATTCATCCCAATACAACAGTATAATCTATGACTCCCGAGTTAACTTGGGAATGTAGATATGACATATTTCGGTGTTTAATATCTTCCTAAGTTTTAATAATTTTTCAACAAAGATTATGCATGACACATTAAAGACAAACTTACGAACAATTCAAGATACAAACAGCTGTCCAGAATGTAACTTGTTCCTAAGCTGGGTAATGACTGTGTATAAATAATGCAAGCTCATAAAGACGTGCATCCTCATGTACTTATCTAGCTCAGGTTAAATCCACCCCTCTTGAAGGATGGATGACTGAAGTCACAGAAAAGCCAAGAGAATCAGGCTTGGCTGTGGCGGAAAAGGAACAATCACTTAACTTCACAAACTGAGAGTTACTTATTTCCACAGCAAGTGTGAGACCTGCCTCGACTTAAAAAAAAAAAGGGGGGGGGGTGGGATTACACTTAATATAAAAGTACACACCTATTGGCTTTACTTCTGAGTAACTACCTGCCATCAAGTGTGTTTGCATCATTTTCCCTTTTATACAAGACTATCAAATTCATCTTGAAACCCTTAACTATCAAGATTGGAACAAAAATAGAATTTGGCTGGGTCCAGGCCTGGATAAAATGAAAGATCATTACAAAACTTTCAAGTGACTTGCAATAAGTTACACTGATTCCCAAGAATCAGAATATACTTACTAAAGGATGACAAATTTTTTCATATCAAATTGAGATGGGTGCAAAGTAGGCACACTCATGACAAAACAACTGCTCAACAGTTATTCTAAGTGTAAATTTGGATACATAAAATCTTGCTGTCAATTACTTTTGAAATTTTAAAGTTCCTTTTGCATAATTTTACATGTCACATGAACAAACCATTTTCTCTCTTACAGATTAAGAAAAATACTGTTAATATCGGGCACAAAGAAGTAACCAATGATGTAAATGTACACACCTGAGTCATTAAGCTTTAGTTATGTTTTATCAGACAACCTGTACACAACAATTGCAATGCTGTACAAAATATACACTGTACTGTACATTCTACAAGAGATGAGATACTAGGACATTTCATTAAATATTTACACTGTAAATACAGTATCACTCATTTCTAATACAGTATCAACAATTCACCGATAAAGTGAAGCTTGGGCTCCACATGAAGACAAAAAGGGCTAAAAATTCTTCAACAGTGAGTCAAGTGCTTACAGTTGACATTTCACATTAACTATACTAATGTGACACCTTTCCAGGACAATTTAGCAATGGTTTATCAAGTATAAAAAGCAGTCTTTTGAGTTTATGTTTCACTCAAGAAAAGGATTGTTGACCAGAATATTACCACAATATAAAAGAAGTCTTTATGTGCTAAGGCATCTGCTATTCATATGATGTTCTGCAGTGTTAAACATGAAAAATCTGAACCATCAACTTAAAAAAAGAATTATTTTTTCAATATTGTTAATAAAACCTTTCCAGTTGTCAGAACATTTTTTAATCTCTGCAGGTGGCAACTCTGAAGAACCAGCATACTGTCTAACAAAATTGTAATAAAAATTATAATCTCAGTTACAGCACCTACAGTACACTAAAGGCATAAAAACATGTATAATCCATAGATTAAGCTGGTCACACAACAGAAATAGACTTTGAAATTGAATCTCGCTATTGTCAGATGCCAAACTACATTTTTGGCTTCTCATTTCTAAGTCTCCTTCATAAAAGACTGAACACTAATAATATGGGAGACATTGCAAATGTTCCTTCTTATGTGGAATTACACATTTTGATGACAATCCATGAAATTCTACTGAATTGTTAACAGACTGCTATATATGCTGCAAATAAAACACGTTTGATAAAACTGTAAGGTAAGGTTAGGCTCTAATGCAAAATAAAAGTAAAAAATCGAGAAAGTAAAAACTCAAAGTTAGGAATGGCAATGATTGCCAAAGTTCATATATAGCACAGTGCAATAACATATCACTCGCAGACCGATGCTCCCCAAAAAACAGAATAAATAGTGCAGATTTTATAGGCCTCTACATTATAAAACAAACCAACTAGTGCTACCTTAAAAAGGCAAAAATATCTTCCAAACAGCAAAAGTATCATAATGAAAAATCATTATAAACATTAACTAAAATAACACTGTACAAAATCATGGCTTATACCTGGTTGGATTTTAGATGTAGAACAATTAACCTAAAACCATGCATTCCCTTTATAACAAACACTAGATACAGCACTAACTGACACCAGACAGAGTACAGCTTCAATAAAAAAATCTGAGAGTTCAATATGGTATATAAAAATAGACAACAAGCTTCTATACAAAAGGTATTCGTAATACATATAAACTTCTTTTAAAAATATCACACAACAAGAATTCTCCACATTTTACAAATAACAAAATAGTTTGGTCCTAATTCTGATTCAATCTACGTACTTCTTTTACATTTCTTACTATCACATACTTTTCATACAACCTTGTTCATCAAAGGAAGCTCACTTTGTTTACTACAAAACTGAGCACTCTGTAACCGATAAAAATAGATTTCTAGGATGAACTATTGTTCTTGAAATAAAAAAATATAAATCCTAATGGAACTCCTATAAGTATAATAAGTCCTATTAATAATATCTTCCACCAGTTTAGACCCCAATCTGCACCTGAATAATCACTGCCGGATGGATCTAAAGGACGAAAGCGTAAATCATTCAGAGCTGCAGCAGCTTCATCTAAAGAATCTTTGTAAGTGTTTGTTTTGGCACGAATTTCAGCCAAGTCCTTCTGCATTGTATCTAGAAAACGTTTTGCTTCCTTCTTCGTTCGTGTATCTCTCAGGATACGATCAATACTAATGTAACCTACATGCATCTCTGAATCGCTCTCATACTCACTACAACTACTGATGCTTCGAGTACCAAGAAGGGCAGCACGGGCACTACTAATGCTTCTTGGTCCCTCACCACAAGCTCCTTGATCTTTCTGCTCTTCTTCCAACATTTCAGCTAAAACTGAATTGGCCTTGACTGGTATCTTTAAGGTGTTCAAGGCAAAGAATTCATTTTCCTGCATTATATTGTTGATCCTCTTCAATTCTGAAAGCTATAATATGGCATGAGTAAAAGATGTGAAACTGATGATTGGGTTAAAAAACACAAGACTGAAAATAACAAAACTAGTTTCCAGAAAAAATGTAAGTTAAAAAGAATTGAAACCCAAACTCAAGATGCTGAACATAATTAAACAAATCTTGCTAGTCTACATACAAAATGACATTTTCATAATAGAATAAAGTTTTATATATACTTACCAAGTAATTACACAGTTAATGTTTCTAACTCGTGTGGCAACTTTTTAAAAAATTCGCGGTAGTGCTTCGTGTCTTTTGTGTAAGTGACAGGTCCTGCCCACTATCGGGGAACACAGGAAACAACCTGGTAGGTAAGCCAATTTGTTTGTGCCCTTATGTCCATAAGAAGGGAGGAGGACAGGCTCCGATTCTGTAATTACTTGGCAAGTAAATATGAAACTTTATTTTATTATGAAAATATAATTTTCATATAAGCAACTTACCAAATAATTACACAGCTGAATCCCACACTGAATGGAGGTGGGATACATGGACATATTCTACTCCAAAACATCAAGACATGGTAATGACTTTGAAATAAAATTTGCCAGCATTAAATGCAATACTTGTTGTTTCTATACCTGATAAGAGAGCTACTGCAGGTGAATGCTGCCTCTGGCTGATGCTCATCTTAACCAGCAGTGGTGTGGCTGTTGAGCCGTGGGTCGCCTCTACTTAAGTGGGAGCTTTGCAGTGGAGGAAAGGCCTGATCGCTAGCAAAGCAAACAAAAGATGCCCTCACCCTGGGTGCAGTACCAAAATAAAAAACAACCAAACAATGCTGTCACCTACTGTGAAAACACTTATAAAAAACACCACAACCTATCCACTCAGACTGGTGGATACTCCACGTACATTGTACCCCAGGCTCCCCAAAACTTGAAAACCCTAAACCAAGGCGAAGAGATAGGAGAAAAAGTGTGCTTCCTATAATTCCTCACCCAATACCATCCCAGCCACCAATAACGGTCCCAAGGTACTACAGTTATCAAACACTGTTTCCACTTCCTTCCAATAGTGAGAGCTAAAAATAGACCTCCACTTCCAGTAGGTTGATTGAATAATGGAAGTCAGGGACATCATATGCCTGAAAGCCAAAGAGGTCAACACTGCTCTGATCTCACGAGCTTTTATTTTAAAATTTGGTAAAACATCCTCCTGGATCTGTGAATGTACTTCAGAAATCGAATCCCTCATGAAGAACAACAAAGTGTTCTTAGACAGAAAACAAGAAGGGTTCTTAGCTGAACACCAGAGGTTACTGGATGGACCCCCAATCTTTTCTGTCCTATTCAGATAGTATCTAAGAGCTCTGACAAGACAAAGTTCTCTCTCTTCTACCTCATTACCGAGAATGTCCACAAATTCTTAATGGTATATGAGTGAGGCCAGGGCTTGGGCGGGTCCTCGTTCTTGGCCAAAAATCATAGGGTGAAGGAGCAAACTGCATCTCCTTGGGAAAATCTACCTCTTATCAATGGCTTGAATTTCACTAATGAGTTTAGCCGTAGCTAAAGCAAAGAGGAAGTGTCTTGCATGTGAGATTCCTAAGGGAACCAGAATGAAGGGGTTCAAAAGCTGGACTCGTCAGCCGCTTCAGGACCACATCCAGATTCCATGAGACCAGATTGTCCTTCCTCTGTTCTGTCATATCAAAAGACTTTAACAGGTCGCTAATACCCAAGCTTCACGAAAGATTCAGGCCTCTATGTTTAAAAACTGAGCTAAGCATAGCTCAATACCCTTTAAATGGTGGAGGAAGACAAATTTCTAGAGTTCCTCAGATAAAGGAGGAAATCAGCAATCTGCATTACAGAGGTCTCAGAAGAAGATACATTGTGGTTATGGCACCACTGATGGAAGACTGCCCACTTGGCCTGGTAGACGAGGCTAGATGATTTTTGCCTGCATCGTGCAATAGCCTCTGCTCCCCTTGAAAAAACTTTCCCTCTGACAAGCTTGCAGACAGTCTGAAGCCTGTCAGGGTAAGAGCAAACAACCCTTGGTGGCATCTTCTGAAGTGGGGTTGTCTGAGTAAAGACAGTTTTTGGGGAAGGAGTCTTGGATAATCTACCAATAGCCAAAGAAAGTCCAGGAACCACTCCCTCAAGGGCCAAAATGGCGCTGTGAGTGTCAGAGTTGCGTTGTCATGTGACCAAAACTTGTTTAACACCTCCCTGACCATGATGAAGGGTGGAAAAGCATACAGATCCAGATTGGACCAATCTTGCAGCATGGCATCTGTTGCCCATGCAAGAGGATCTGGGGCTGGTGAGCAAAATAGAGGAAGGCAATGGTTCTTGGAGGTGGCAAATGGGTCTATCGTTGGCCTGCCCCACAGCTTCCAAAGATCCATACAAACCAGGGGATCCAGGGTCCACTCAGTGGGAAGGACCTGCTTCTGACAGCTCAGCTCGTCCACCATAACATTCAACTTCCCCTGGATAAATCAGGTGACCCAAATCACTCGATTTTGTTCCGCCCACAGGAGTAGATCTCTTGCTGCCTGGCAAAGAGAAAAGGAATGGTTGCTGCCTTGTTTTTGGATATATGCTAAGGCTGTGGTATTGTCCGCGTGTACCATTACTGTTTTGTTGTGGACCATGGTCGAAAAACACCAAAGGCATAGGTGAACTGTTTTCAGTTCTCTCACATTTATATGTAGGCTTTGCTGATCCGGGGCCCACATACCGGATACTTTCTGATTCCCAAGTAGGGCTCCCCAGCCTATGTCTGAGGCATCTGAATAAAAGTCTAGGTCGGGGCTCAGAGGTTGAATGGACTTCCCTTCTGACAGTCTTTCTTCTGACAGCACCACCACTGCAGGTCCAATTTGATCTCCGTGGTGATCAGAAACATGTGAGTGTCTGGCTGTGTTTTCCTGTCCCCGTTGGCCTTCAGAAAGAACTGGAGAACCCTCATGTGAAGTCTGCCTAATCTGACAAACATCTCTATGGATGCCAGAGTCCCAGTAAGCTCATCCACTGCTGAACCGAGCAAGACGAAAGGGCTAAAAACTCTGGTCCGTCGGGAGGTAGCTGGAAATTCTCTTGGGAGATGGAAAAGCCTGGAAAATCTGAGAGTTCAGAGTCATCTCCAAACAAAGCATCTCTTGCAATGGGTTCAACTGGGATTTCTGGAGATTGATAAGAAGGCCCAGTTACTGAGTAAGAAGAAGAATCTTGTGTAAGTCCTTCATGCACTTTTACTTCGATGGGGATCGAAGTAGCCAGTTGTCCAGATAAAGGCTGACATTGATCCCTATTAAGTGGAGCCATTTCAAGAGAGGAGCAAGGACTTGAGTGAATACTTGAGGGGGGGCCAAGGAAAGGCTGAAGCAAAGAGCCCGAAACTGATACACAGTCAATCCCCGCTACTTGTGGTCTTGCAGTTCACAGCTTCACTGATACGTGGATTTTTCTGTGGAAATTATCCCAAAATTATTCACAAAAAATTCGGCAATTCGCAGACTTTTTTGCCAAGAAATATTCACTAATTAGTGTATTTTGATGTTATTTTCATGACTGACCACATTTTTTTATGATAAAAACATGATTTACTAATTTCCAGATACGGTATTAATATTAAAGCAAACACAGCATAATATCATAAAATGTATTTTATTTTATTTATTTAAGTACATATTGTACTGTACTGAAGTTGTGAACTCTAGTGTTTCCCCTGTTCTGTAAAAAGAAAATGGGACGGCCTCAACACTCTATGAGAGAAAATGGCACTGACAATGTAATTTATTTTGATGTTACTTTCATGACTAAATACATTTTTTATGATAAAAACATGATTTACTAATTTTCAGGGGTAGTTTACAGTTTCGGTTGCCAGGCTCCGTAACACCATCTGCCCGGGCTACAATAACTCCACCAAGGTAAGTAGTTCTGCGACCCGACCCTGCTCGCGACCCCACGACCTGCGTGCCCCAGCATCTGACCCAGTCTCTTGCCAGTTTGCTAAGATGTCATCCGTCCAGTCCGCGCATCCCTCCCACGTGCAATTTGCCGCCACAAACCCGGTGACTATCCTAGATCTAGCAGTGCTCTGCAACAATGAACGCTCTTTACTGGTATTTCTAATGAAAAGTGGCCTGATCGGTGATTTTAGTGGTGTTTGTGGCCACTGCAAAGAAGGAACCGTTGGACTGATCAAACGAGGCGACAGTTTCCAGTGGTGTTGTAACGCACGCCACTGCAGGAAACACAGATCCATTCGGAGTGGCTCGTTCTTCTCTGGTTCGCACCTTTCATTTAGGACCATTTTAATTCTCATTCATGGCTGGATTCACGAACTTCCCCAGAAATATATGCAGATGACTCTGAAAGTCAGGTCACCTAACACCATAGTGGACTGGTACAATTTCTGCCGGGAAGTTTGTATAGACATTCTGGTGCAGGACAACCGGAAAATCGGCGGGCCAGGACACGTTGTGGAAATTGACAAATCCAAATTTGGAAAGCGAAAATTTCACAAGGGTAGACGTGTCGACGGTTGTTGGGTTCTCGGCGGGATTGACCGGGAAACAAAGGAAACGTTTTTTCAAGTTGTTGCCGACAGAACTGCGGAAACACTCCTCCCAATTTTAATAGAAAACATCCACCCTGACTCCATTGTAATTTCAGACTCTTGGAAATCATACCAGACTTTAAGCTAACATTTCAAAACACACCGTAACATTAATCACTCATTACACTTTGTTGATCCAGCAGACAAAAGCATACACACATAAATGATAGAATCTACTTGGTGGGTGTTGAAGCGTAATGTTTTGCCTAAAAGCGGTACTGTAAAAAAATTTGTATAATTCGTATTTCTCAATGTATTGTATTAAAAAATGCTACCTATCAAATGTTGATTGCCCTTTTAAAGCCTTTTTGGAATTAATTAAACATACATATCCTTTAAATCGAGTCAATTCAACAGCCACCAAGATGCGGCCTAATTTCGTTGAAACCCGACAATCCCGAGACGTCGCCGTACAAGCGGATTCGTCAATTACACCCATCCCTGTTCTGCCTGTTCCAGTCGTCGAGATCACGCCAAAACCAGCCGTCCCAGCCCAAAAGCTGGGTTAAGCATTTTAGTGGCTTTCTTGGGGGGGGGGGAGGTAAAAAACCTTAAAAATGTTTTTAACTAGATGGTCAAGTTCCGCAAAAGAAAACATTACCTTTGCCGAAGAGAACGCAGAACAGTAAGAAGAGTTGATGAGACCAGAGAAGTCCCCTTGAGAGGAGGCAGCAACTCCCAAAGAAGGTGCTTCACCAGTCATGTAAGATAAGTATCTCCTGCATATTAATCCTTAAACGCCGACTGGACGTATCATACGTCGACTAAAATTGTCTGTTGGGTGCCAAGTGGACGTACCGTACGTCGACTACAAAAAATTTTAACCTTCGGTCAACTTTGACTCAACCGAAATGGTCGAAAAACGCAATTGTAAGCTAAAACTCTTACATTCTAGTAATATTCAATCATTTACCTTCATTTTGCAACAAATTTGAAAAAAACTTTTTTCTTACGCCCGCGTGGTAACTCGGCCGAAAATTTCAGAAATTCTTTCGTCATTTTGTCGTAATTTTTGCACTGTTTTATATTAGCCTTTACATAAAGTTTTATATATGAAAATGTGCACAATTTCATGTAAAATACAGCAAAATAAAACCCATGGTTGTAGCTTTTATCAGTTTGGAAATATTTTCATATAAACCATGATAATTGCCAAAATTTCAACCTTTGGTCAACTTTGACTCGACCGAAATGGTCGAAAAACGCAATTGTAAGCTAAAACTCTTTCATTCTAGTAATATTCAATCATTTACCTTCATTTTGCAACAAATTGGAAGTCTCTAGCACAATATTTCGATTTATGGTGAATTTTTGAAAAAAACTTTTCCCTTACGTCCGCGCCAGAAATTCTTCGTCACGCGTTGTCGTAATGTTTGCACCGTTTATATTAGTCGTTACATAAAGTTTTATATATGGAAATGTGCGCAATTTCATGTAGAATACAACAGAAAATAACTCATGGTTGTAGCTTTTAGCAGTTTTGAAATATTTTCATATAAATCACGATAAGTGCAAAATTTCAACCTTCGGTCAACTTTAACTCGACGAAATGGTCGAAAAAACGCAATTGTAAGCTAAAACCCTTACATTCTAGTAATATTCAATCATGTACCTTCATTTTGCAACAAACTGGAAGTCTCTAGCACAATATTATGATTTATGGTGAATTTAAAAAAAAAAAAACTTTTTCCTTACGTCCGCGCGTGGTAACTCTGCCGAACATCTCGGAAATTCTTTCGTCACTTTGTCGTAATGTTTGCACCGGTTTATATTAGTCGTTACATAAAGTTTTATATATGAAAATGTGTGCAATTTCATGTAGAATACAACAGAAAATAACTCATGGTTGTATCTTTTATCAGTTTTGAAATATTTCCATATAAATCACAATAAGTGCCAAAATTTCAACCGGTCAACTTTAACTTTCGACCGAAATGGTGAAAAAATGCAATTGTAAGCTAAAGCTCTTACATTCTAGTAATATTCAATCATGTACTTTCATTTTGCAACAATCTGGCAGTCTCTAGCACAATATTTCGATTTATGGTGAATTTTTGGAAAAAAAAAAAAAAAAAAAAAAAATTCTTTAGGTCCGCAAGCGGTAACTCGGCCGAACATCTCAGAAATTCTTTTGTCACTTTGTCGTAATGTTTGCACCGTTTTATTTTAGTCGTTACATAAAGTTTTATATATGGAAATGTGCGCAATTTCATGTAGAATACAACAAAAAATAACTTATGGTTGTAGCTTTTATCAGTTTTGAAATATTTTCATATAAATCACGATAAATAGAAAAAATTCGACTTTCGGTCAACTTTAACTCAACCGAAATGGTTGAAAACTGCAATTGTAAGCTAAAACACTTATAGTCTAGTAATATTCAATCAATTACCTTCATTTTGCAACAAACGGGAAGTCTCTAGCACAATATTTCGATTTATGGTGAATTTTTGAAAAAACTTTTTTACGTCTGCTCGTTACGAATTCATGCATCAATTTGTGATAATTTTTCTCTGTGTTGCTTTGATCGTTTTACAATTTGTATACAGTATACCAAAATCATTGCAATTTAGTGTACAATACAAAGAAAAAAAAAATAACTCGTTAGCTTTAACCGTTTTGCTCACAGCGCGATTTGTATACAATTATATATGAAATTTTTTTTGTGCTGTCATATATTTCAATATTTATATATGATAATGATATTTTTTTTCATTTCTGAAGGTTGCATACTAAACTTCAGGCAATGACCAAAAAAAAAAGGAGCCAAAAATGAACTCTTAATCTTAAAAACTAAGCATGCTGTGATTTTTTGAAAAAAACTTTTTTTCCGCTTCGGCGCTAACTCCTGAACGCCGCTGGCATAAGACAGACACTTTTGTAAATAGAGGCTCGGCGTTAGAGAGTTAAGTACACACTACAAATAACAAACTGGCTTTAATAAACGACAGGGTTTGGAAGTCGAGCACGGTTGGAAACAGATATCACGGGTACGTTTCGTAAATGCGAAGTTAGGCTGCTACGAATGATTTTCAAGAACAAAATTGTCTAATATTAATACTCTGATATAATTAAATATCACTTGTCAGCCAGGAAAAATATGAAAACGGCATGGTACCGTAGACTAGCAAACCAAACCTAACTTCTCGCCTTGCAGGAGACGCACTGACTCCCATCTTTAACAAAATAAAGCTACCAGCTAAAAATTTTGAAATCTAAAACTCTTCACTGGGACTTACCCTGTGCACTTAACTTGCTTCCGTGTTTAATTCTTCCACTGTGACCGAAAAAAAATTCAGGAACAAAATTAAGCAAGCGAAACTCAGCGTGTTCAGCCTGGAGAAACTGAAAAAGCAATGAGGAAAATGGCTGGCGTAGAATGCACTGTTGCCACGTCAGTGTGTAAAGGGTAAGAAATGAACCTAGGTAGCTGGTGTAGACAAAGAGGTAGAGTCCTCTTGAGTCCTTATGTTCTATCAATGTGCCAACGTGCACTATTCTGGCCAAGATCAACTAGAATAGAATTCTTTGAAATTGGTTGGTTGTCTTATAGAGCCCTGGGGGGACCATGAGAGTAACTCCTTTGAGGACGAACAGCGACTATGGTATAAAAAGTTTTAACATACACACAACAAACCTTTGGTCTTAATGTATGGATTTTGGTAACCGCTGCGAGTCCTCAAAGGAGTTCTCTTTGAGGACGAAATGCGGCTATATAAAGTGCAATGATGGCACTATTCTTAGTATTAGTACTTTATAAAAAGCAGGGATTTGCTTTTGCAATGGTCGCATCACCATGCTAGCGACCCAAAATACTGTAAGTAAATACTGTACTCTATTGTATATATATCAAAATGTAATGATTGCTGTATATTATCATTTCAAGTCTTGGTATAACAGTATTTACATACAAATTACAGTAAAGCACCTGAACAGTACACCACTGCATTACAGCAGGCTATTTTTTGTATCTTCTATGGTAGTTTCTCAAGTTAGTTTTTAGTGGAGAACATTTTCATACACTGACACTCCAGTATTATGAATGAATATTACTTAAAAATCATTGTAAAATAACATCACAAAACTTGAAAAACAGAGACAGAGGAAAGAGACTGACATACTCATTCACAACTGTTTGCATTAAATAATACCTATATAAAATCCACCAGATATAGCATGTGCAAATAGCCTGAGAACTTTTTAAAATTTACTGAACTACAATGCTTCATTTTTGATAGTGTAGCCACTGTTTGTCCTCAAAGGAATTTCTCTAATGGTCCCACCATGGCTCCATAAGACAGACTAACCAATCTCAAAGAATTCTCTTATAGCTGATCTAGGCCAGAATAGTGCTTGTTGGCACAGTGATAGAATATAAAGGACTCAGAACAAGAGGGCTCATCTCCTGTTCACAGTGACTACCTGAGTTTTCCCTTTATCCTACTTGCACAGATGTGGCAACAGCACACATTTTGGCTATTTTCTCCCCTTTACACTCTGGTCTGTCCAAAAGTTCCCTAATCCCTAAGGTTTGCTTCAGAAAAGTGGTCAACTGTGCATTTGTCAATCATCATAACAGCAATCAAAGTGGTCAACTGTGCATTTGTCAATCATCATAATACTCAAGTTAAGTAAATAGTTTTAAGACCCAGTGAAAAATTTTAGTTCCTAAAAATTTTAACAAGTAGGCTATTATTTGTTTAAACTGGGAGCCAGTAGGTCTCCTGCAAGATGAGAAGTTAGGATTAGATTGCTAAGCTATGCTGTAGCCTGATTGCTGTGCTGTTTTTTCCTGTCTGACAAAGCGATAATTAGCAATAACGCAATAATATTAGACAATTTTGTTATTGAAACTTATTAGTCAATGACTCTTATAAAATTGATGGTTAATTTGAAGTTACCAAATGGGCAAATCAGGTTAGCCTAACTTCTTGTTTATGAGACATAGCCGTGATAGTAGTTCCCAATCATGCTTGAGTTACAAGCCTTGGTGTTTACTAAAGGCCAATATTTCCTTTGTAGTGTTTTATAACTAAATTAAATGGATTTTGTGATATAGAAAGTTCCCCAGTTATCCTTAATATTAGAGTTCTTTCCAAGTGTTACAGGAAATGCATTCAAGCAGATCTACTTCTAATGGGTATTACTCTGCTAATAGTGACGTCACAAGTGTTGACAAAAATTGTTGTCACTATTACCTTTTTCCTATGGGAATATAAAGTCTTGTTGTGTAATGGTGAGCTTTGTAAAACAATTAAAATCTTAGTAATACTGAGTGTATAAATTTGGTACAATAATTCCAATAATTAATTATTTTAATTTTGTACCACCTAACATAGCCTATAACCTTTACCTGGTGCTTGGGAACAGACAGTAATCAAAGTTATGAAATTTATGGAAATACAATGCATGGGTATCCATTCAATTTTGTCTTAATTGAGTTTAGAAGCATTTCTGAGTACAGTCAATCCCCAGTATTTGTGGGGGAGAGGGACCACACCCACCCGCGAATACCGAAAATCTGCAAATACTGAAACCCTCCCTCTAAAAACAGTTTTAATAGTTCAAACACCAAACGTATACCTTAAACCATCATCCTACACCAAATATGTCTTAAACTATCATCTAAACCACTTCAATATCATTTCAAAGTCATCTTACAACATTACCCTTAAAACAGCTATTAAAGTTACCCCTATACATTCAGGTACATCCATTTTCTCTAATATAGTATTGAAGCAGTCCTGTTCTCTTTTTTACAGTACATAGCAGAAACACTGGGAAGTTAAGTACTGTACAATACCTAAATATTTAATATGCATTAAAAAAAAACATTTTATTGATATTTTGCTGTTTACATTAATATTAATACAGTATTTGAAAATTAGTAAATCATTTTTTATAATAAAAAATGTATTTAGTCATGAAAATAACAGGAAAATACAATAATTAGTGAATATTTCTTGACATAAAAAACTGCGAATTACCAAATTTTTTGCAAATACTTCAAGGATAAGTTCGAAGGAAAAATCTGCAAATAGGTGAAGCCACGAATTGAACCGCAAATAGGTGGGGGTTGATTGTATGTCCTTTACAGCAACATTACTGTCTTGATTATGAATTAATATTTTAATACATTACTTCTATTTCATGGATATGACCCACTGTTCATGTTACCTATGACCCACTGTTCATGTTACCTAACAGCATACAGTACTATGGACACACATTTGTGGTCACGTCAGACTGTTTTAATTTGAAGTGTCTGCTGCCTATACAGTGATACTGGTAGCTAATAGTAGGTAATTTTATAATAAACACATGTTCCTTTTATCATTCCTGGGCTGCTATTATGCAAGACCCACGGATCACCTGTGCAGCAGCAAATTGCTCATCTGCCATGAGTCAGCCCCTGTAGGAATAAAGGAGAATTTGGTTGGTTGCTGGACATATGTGAAATATGCAACATATACTCCTGGCAGCAAGTTTAAATTATGAAAGAGCTCATTTTAACCTGCATCTAAGTGTCATAGGTTCAGTAGGAGTACGGAAGGAGGAGACTACATCATTCCTGCAGTTACGGGAGTGTGTGTTTCCATCCGTCTCCCAGCAGAATCCATATTTCAGCCAATACTCCAAAAGCAGTGATTCTAGGAATTCCCAATTCGACTCTTCTGATGAAGACAAAGTCTTTTCTTGGGAGAGATGTCACTAATATCTGACAAAGTGGAAAAAGCCAGTGAAATTTCCCATTTGAATCTAAAAGATCTAGGAAACAATCTTCTGCTTTACATAAGAAAGATACTTCAGATGAGAATATTGCCTCTCCCATGCAGCAATCAGATATTGAAGGGGATCCTGATAGGGTCCACCCAACCCCATCCGAAGTGTCTGTACCTTCTAGGAGGTAGTGATCTATCCTGGACTTCTATGCTGCTGGGCAGTGGTGATAAAACTGCCTTGGCTCAGTCAGTTCATGCAAGCTTCCCAAAGGAGGAAATTCCACTTGCTGTACTTTTAAAATTCCAGGATGAAATCAGGAACAGTATCAAGGATGACCTTGCTACTGAGCATCAGCATATCAGATATGCTATCCATGATTCCCAAGAGGAATCCAGGTTTGTCCTGGATAAGGAATTGGGTGTGATGTGAAAAAATTTCTGATTCTTAAACTAGAGGATATAGAGGCAGGAACTGGTTCTCTCAACAAAAAAAAACTTAGGTCACAGGAATGGGGCAATGAAAAACTCAAGCCCAAAAAGAAGTTGAATCAGTTGTCTAAATCCCTGTTGAAATCAGAATGGGTAATAAGAGTCTACTCAATCCCACAGCTCTGACTGGTAAAAATAATATGACAAAGTAGACCTATAAAACCTCAAAAAGATCCTGATTACCCTTGGGCAAGACATCTCAATGCACATCCATTCACCATATGGAAAATACCTCATTAATGTAAGGAAAACTAAGATTGAGGTTGAGCATGTAGAATTTTGGGACAGAGCTGCCTTTCCTGAAACTCAATGGCCCTCGATCCCTCCTTAAATAGGAATTCAGAAACTATCCAATGAGACAATTACCCAGCCTACTAATATACCAGTGAAAGCAATAGAAGCAACCTTTCTCCCGTTTAATGGAAAATATAGCACAACAACAACTTTAGGAAACCATTACTTATCCAGGCCTTCTGTCCCTCTACTTTTAGCACAATTAATCAATCAAGTTAGGACAGAATTTCTGAATTTTCTGGTGACTGGGAAACAAGAGTTAATGGGAGAAATAGAGTTAATGGAAAACAATACTATTAACCCTTAAACGCTGAGCCTCTATTTACAAAAACGTCTCCCGTATGCCGGCGGCGTTCGGTGAGTTAGCGCCGAAGCGGAAAAAAAGTTTTTTTCAAAAAATCACAGCACGCTTAGTTTTTAAGATTAAGAGTTCATTTTTGGCTGTTTTTTTTTTTTGTCATTGCCTGAAGTTTAGTATGCAACCATCAGAAATGGAAAAAATATCATTATCACATATAAATATTGAAATATATGACAGCGCAAAAAAAATTTTCATATATAATTTTATACAAATCGCGCTGTGAGCAAAACGGTTAAAGCTAACGGGTTATTTTGTTTTTCTTTGTATTGTACACTAAATTGTGATGATTTTGGTATATAACAAATTGTAAAACGATCAAAGCAACACAGAGAAAATATTATCACAAAATGATGCATGAATTCGTAACGCGCGGACGTAAAAAAATGTTTTTTCAAAAATTCACCATAAATCGAAATATTGTGCTAGAGACTTCCCGTTTGTTGCAAAATGAAGGTAATTGATTGAATATTACTAGACTATAAGTGTTTTAGCTTACAATTGCAGTTTTCGACCATTTCGGTTGAGTTAAAGTTGACCGAAAGTAGATTTTTTCTATTTATCGTGATTTATATGAAAATATTTCAAAACTGATAAATGCTACAACCATGAGTTATTTTCTGTTGTATTGTAAATGAAATTGCGCACATTTTCATATATAAAACTTTATGTAACGACTAATATAAAAAGGTGCAAATATTACGACAACGTGACGAAAGAATTTCTGAGATGTTTGGCAGAGTTACCGCGCAGACGTAAGGAAAATGTTTTTTTCAAAAATTCACCATAAATCGAAATATTGTGCTAGAGACTTCCAAATTATTGCAAAATGAAGGTAAATGATTGAATATTACTAGAATGTAAGAGTTTTAGCTTACAATTGCGTTTTTTTACCATTTCAGTCGAGTTAAAGTTGACCGAAGGTTGAAATTTTGGCAGTTATCGTGCTTTATGTGAAAATATTTCAAAACTGATAAAAGCTACAACCATGAGCTATTTTCTGTTGTATTTTACATGAAATTGCGCACATTTTCATATATAAAAGTTTATGTAACGACTAATGTAAAACGATGCAAACATTACGACAACGTGATGAAAGAATTTCTGAGATGTTTGGCCGAGTTACGCGGCGCAGAGCGTAAGGAAAAGTTTTTTTTCAGAAATTCACCATAAATCGAAATATTGTGCTAGAGACTTCCAGTGTGTTGCAAAATGAAGGTACATGATTGAATATTACTAGAATGTAAGAGTTTTAGCTTATAATTGTGTTTTTTGACCATTTCGGTCAAGTTAAAGTTGACCGAAGGTTGAAATTTTGGCAGTTATCGTGATTTATATGAAAATATTTCAAAACTGATAAAAGCTACAACCATGAGTTATTTTCTGTTGTATTCTACATGAAATTGCGCACATTTCCATATATAAAACTTTATGTAACGACTAATATAAAACTGTGCAAACATTACGACAACGTGACGAAAGAATTTCTGGTGCGGACGTAAGGAAGTTTTTTTCAAAAATTCACCATAAATCGAAATATTGTGCTAGAGACTTCAAATTGGTTGCAAAATGAAGGTAAATGATTGAATATTACTAGAATGTAAGAGTTTTAGCTTACAATTGCGTTTTTTTACCATTTCGGTCGAGTCAAAGTTGACCAAAGGTTGAAATTTTGGCAGTTATTGTGGTTTATATGAAAATATTTCCACACTGATAAAAGCTACAACCATGGGTTGTATTTTGCTGTATTTTGCTGTATTTTACATGAAATTGCGCATATTTTCATATATAAAACTTTATGTAATGGCTAATATAGAACAGTGCAAAAATTACGACAAAATGACGAAAGAATTTCTGAAATTTCTGAAATTTTCACCATAAATCGAAATATTGTGCTAGAGACTTCCAATTTGTTGCAAAATGAAGGTACATGATTGAATATTACTAGAATGTAAGAGTTTTAGCTTACGATTGCATTTTTCGACCATTTCGGTCGAGTCAAAGTTGACCGAAGGTTGAAATTTTTTGTAGTCGACGTACGGTACGTCCACTTGGCACCCAACAGACAATTTTAGTCGACGTATGATACGTCCAGTAGGCGTTTAAGGGTTAAGGGTTTCCTCTTCCTAAGTGTATAAAAGCTTGGTATGAATCGGAGCCATACACTCCTCCAGTCACAACTAAAAGATCCATCCAACAACAGAAGAAAGGACAATAATAGCAGCAGCACCCCTTTCAAAGCAGACAGAGATGCTCCTACCAGGAAAAGGGGAAATATACTCCTGGAATGTGTATTAGAGGTAAGGGAAGAGGTGGAGCCCAATTGGACTGTCATGGTCGGGGGTTGTCTTCTGCTGCATTACATGCAATGGAAGTCCTCCCCTTGGGGGGACTATAATTTTCAATAAGCTAGGGTAGAGATGGTTTCACTCTCCCTCTCCTCTACAGGAATTTTTCCAAAAGCCAGACCTCTCTTGAAAAGGAACACAGAGAAAGACATGTTTATTTGCCACCACTTTTCAGGGTCCTCAAAAAGGATTCCTCTGAACAAAGGGTGAACCTCATCCTGTCAAGTTTGAAAGAACACATTATTTGCATAAAAGTTTCTACAAACTGTACTTATTCATTTTATGGGAGCTCAAGAAAGAAGGAATTTAACTGGTCACCTACCTAGATGATCGGCTAATCTGGGGAGCTACCAGAAAAGAGTGCTGATGATACCTGAGCGTGGTAGCCAACAGACTCCAGTAAAAAGGTTTCCTAATAAATAAGAATAAGACCCGCCTTATATCCAGCTGCATTTTCTGAGAATAGGATTTCATTGGGATACTTTTCCTGGGAAGTTGTCTCTTCCCAACAGCACTCAAACCAGATTAAGGAAGGACCTGAGAAGATTCCTTGCACAGCCCAGCTTTTACAGACAACAGTTGGAATGAAGTCTGGGCCTGTTACAGTTCGCTATGTGGTAGATCTAATCCAGAGATTGCGACTGTAGGATGTAAACAGTCTGGCTTTCACATGCCAAGAAAAGGCTTTGCGATCGCTTTCATCTGAGATTGGGAAGATACTCCTCCTGTGGACTTGAAAGATGAAAACCCTGTCCTGAAGGAGTGTCATTTCAGCTTCCTGGAGCTGTTGGTTGCCTCTCCATCTCAGAATACTGAAACTTCCAAAGGGGACCCACATTTTGTCGGTGCTACACTATTGCCACGAGAATGGTGGACATGCTGAGATATGTTGGGGAAGACACAATAATCCCACAGCCACATCCAACATAATTAGGTAAGTCACCTTAGAACAACGCAAAAAGTAATACATATATAGGGTCGTGTGTTTCCTATTCTTTACTGCCAAACTCTAATGGGTATTTGGAATCAAGAAAATGGTTGATAACCTGTAACATACTTCAGATCAAAAATTTCTTGGGGTTGTTAGGATTCATTTATTAGGAGGTAACCCATTTTGTCACCTGTCAATTTCTTTTGTACGCTCTTTTGAGGCCAATATAGTGGCTACATGATCAAAAATTAGGTTTTGATGTAGGATGTAGGCATGGGACTGGGGTGAACATTTATCCTGCAAAGACCTAGCATGTAATGAGGAAGATAGCCAACATACACGCTACTATTAGATCTGTGCAAGTAGGATTAAGGGAAAACCTAGGCAGTCAATTAGGACAGGAGCCCTCTTGTCCTGAGTCCTTTATATTCTATCACTCTGCCAACAAGCACTATTCTGGCTGAGACCAATTCTTTGAGATTGGTTGGTCTGTCTTATGGAATCCTGGGGGGACCATGAGATTGCAACTCCTCTGAGGACTCACTGCAGCCACCAAAAATAGGTTTTTCCTACATCAAAACCTGTTTATTTGCATTTTATAAAGAATACTACTGCTCCAGACAACTTACAAAAAAAAAAAAAAAAAAAAAAAGTAAAAAAGAGAGGATGGTTACTTATGCCCTCTAACCTTAATATGTTTTGGACAAGTCATATGAGAACATTTTCATGTATTTTTAGTTGTTTACATTAAGGTATTAATAGCAGTTTATTAAATGGTACCTTTACTAACACAGAAACATTAAACTAATAAGCATATGTACAATACTGAGGTTGCTTGCCCAACTATTTCTCTCATTTTCTTATAAACAAAAGAGTGAGATAAAAGAAAATAGTTAGTAATTCAGACTTCTTCAATGGTAATGTTGAAGTTGTAAGATTTCAGTGGGACTAAACTCTGAAGACTGTGACTGAAACAAAAGATGGTGGGTAGGTCAGATTTGGAAAAAGTGAATAAGGGAATTACTGTATCTATCAAGCTTTATGGAATAAATCTTGGGATAATTTCTACCCCACTGGCCTCTCCAGTAGTGAAGATTTCACTACCATGTGACAAAAACACTCTAACTTTTGGACCCAACAGTTTCTGACGTGCCATTTTGGTCATTTTGTTGGTTATGACAAGGATTACCTTGCCTCTGTCATGGTCAACCATAACTTTTAGACCTAGGAAGACTACCTTTAATTCTCACTGATTTATTGACAGCAGTCTCCCTTGCTGGAACCACATTCGTATAGCCTAGAAATGTAACAAATGGAGTGACCATCCTTACCATTAAAGACCTTTTTAGCTATCGACCAAGAAGGTGATTTGATGGTTGCCTGGTTGAGCTGCTACTGATCAATAATTGCTAAATTTTATTGAAAAGAGTGGACGTTAAATTGACTGTAACAGAGTAGGTTCCAGGGAGGTCATATGGCTTTTCAGGGTTAACCAAATCTTGGCAAGATGACCTGATCTCAGGAGAAACCTTAGGATCAAGAACAATACCTCTGGATATTGTCTTCAATTGGCTGAACAGGGCCATCTGAAGTGTCAAAGTTTTTTCATATATAAGCTGCCCTTGTAGACAGCTCCAAGTTTGGCTTCTAATTGAAGCTGGGCGACGCATGGTCCTCTAGGCAGCAGCGGCAACTCGCAGCCATTGCAGAGTTCACCTGTACCATCAAATACCTCCCCGGCAGGAAGAACCCGGTAGCTGATACCCTCTCGAGGATCGAGATCGATTCTGTACAGCTTGGGATCAATTACGAGGACCTCGCCCGCGAACAAGCTGCTGAGCCTGAGACCCCAGCCTACCGTACAGCCATCACATCACTGAAGTGGAAGGACGTGCCCTTCGGCTGAGGAGGATCATCATTACTGAGCAATGTCAGTACCAGACACTGCCGCCCCCTGGTACCCACCTCCAGATGCCAGCTGGTTTTCAGCATCATCCACAGCCTATCCCACCCCTCCGGAAGGACAAAAGCCAGACTGCTGACGGAGAAGTTTGTCTGGCACGGCATATGGAAAGACGCGACGGCCTGGGCAAGACAATGTATGCAGTGTCAGACAAGTAAAGTGGGGCAGCACACCGAATTGGGAGTGGGTGAATTTCCCCAGCCAAAGAGACCCTTTGGGCACATCCACGTCGACGTAGTAGGACCTCTTCCCCTATCAGGAGCAGCCAGATACCTACTAACAGTCGTTGACTGCTCCACAAGGTGGCCCGAAGCTACGCCCATGGAAGAAGCCACCTCCAGTGCATGCGCGGAAGCCCTCCTCTCCAGCTGGATCAGCCGGTTCGGTGTCCCAGACGACATAACGACAGACAGGGGACCCGCTTTCTTTTCCGAGCTGTGGACTGCCCTGGCACGTCTAATGGGGACCACTCACCACAGCACCACCACCTACAACCTTGCAGCCAACGGAATGGTTGAAAGGTTCCACAGGTCTTTGAAGGCGTCCCTCATGGCTCATAGCTCCTTTGAAAACTGGAAGTACCAGCTGCCCTGGGTCCTCCTCACGTTGAGGACTGCCCCCAGAGCCAAGGGCGACCCCTCCTCAGCGGAAAAAGTCTACGGGGAGACTCTGGTAGTCCCAGGTGAACTCGTCACAGAGAACGGGGACGACATAGGAAAGCAGAGGCTCCAAGACAGAGTTGGAAAGTTCGCCCCCTGCCAAAAGACATTCACCAACAGGACGTCCCCCTTCATGCCCCTGGGCTGTCCTCCTCCACCCACGTCTTCGTCAGGGATGACGCCGTATGCCCACCCTTGACTAGGCCCTACAGGGGACCTTTCCTTGTACTGGAAAGGAACAAGAAGGCATTCCGAATATCCATCCATGGACGGGAAGACTGGGTGTCAATAGATCATCTCAAACCCGCATTCCTGGAGAGGGGTAACGAAGGCGGACCCCAAGATCTTCTGCAGGATACGGCAGCCCCTCAAACAACCCCGGTCGCAGGAAGAAGGCGAGGGCGTCCCCAGAAAACCCAGAAACCTGATGGAAAGGCACCCAAACAAACCACTGCAGAGGACATCGGGGAAGGTGACCACCCTCTCCAGTTGACATCAAGAAAGAGAGGCCCCCTTCGTCGCCCCAGCAGATACCTGGTTTAATCAGATGTTACCTCCGTCTTGGGGAGGGGGGGATTGTAAAGTCCCTGCTCAACGTGTTCTCTGTGCAGAACATCCCGTTTTCTGCAGTGCCTTTCCACGACCTAAGGTCGATCGGAATATATATTTATCATTATAATTGTAAACTGTGTATATATTGTCTTTCTAAGCAATCATGTGTTATGTACAAGTAACAAGTTATTTATTTCGTATGTCAGACACTGTTTATCACCATGTTCTCTGTATGAACCTGTCCTGTTTTTTAAGGAACTAGTTTGACCTTAGGTCACCTCTGTATCTTTGTACCAGCGGTCTCTGCTCTAAACAACGATTAAACAGGGAAGCATAAGAATAGAATCTTAAAAAGAGAGAAGTGGGAAAAGACAAATTATAGAGTGATCGATCGAGTAAGAATAGGAAGAGAGAAAGAAAATGAATAAAGAGAGAGAAAAAGAATAAAGAGAGGAGAGAAAAAGAATAAAGAGAGGAGAGAGAAAGAGAGAGAAAAACAATTAAGCTTTGGTTGTTATGCATTACCGAGGCTAGACATCAAGCAAGCTAAAGGCAGTAAAGACAGTTAGCGAGTGTGTCGTGCCCAGGGTCATAAAACCCATCATAAAATCTTGAACCTATGCCGTCGCGACTGAGCTGATCGAGCATAACCTATGACCTTGTAGGGAGTCAACGTTCCAGCCATATCTATAATCCCGCCTTCAATAGGAGGCGTTTACATGAATTTTTGTGAAAAGGGGCTGGACAGAGTAGTAGTTCACCATTTCTCCAATCATACATTCTAGGGAGGAGCCATTAACTACTCCTACAGAGGTCATTTCCAATCAAATCTTCTAAGGAGAGATTTTGACAACACCCACAACTGTCCTTCCCAATCAAGCTGTTCGAGGGGAGGCCTTACAGATATATCTTCCAATGAAGTAACTTCCAGGGAGGAGATGGGAAGACAGCAAAGAGAAGCAGGGGTTCCAGAGAAGAACGAAGCTAGAGAAGACGGATTGAGTCGCTAGTCACCAATACGAGAAGACTCAGTACTTTCCCCCAGCTTCCGTGGTCCCAACCAGACTCTGACAGCTAGCTACTTAACCAGACAGAAACTGAACTTCGACTAGCAAGAGTGGTTTTCAAGAGGGTAAGACTGTAACCGTAATTGTACTTGTGTATGTAATTAACTTTCATCATTAAAGTACAAAGCTACCCATTTCGTCTCCATTATGCCTTTCTGAGAGATGTAATTATATTTAATATAAATCCCTTCTAACTAATAGACTCGTGAGCTGCTGACTTCGAGAAGAGATGCTGCGGACGAACATGTCGCCGACTTAGAAGAAAGACGCAGGTAAGAAGGGAACAATAATAAGTCACACGAGTTATGAAAAGAAACTTGTGCACGACAAAAAATGGTGGCAGTGCTTTAGGATCCAAAAGGCGAGACGAAGCAAACAGACATTAACAGAAATATCCAGTGCAAGTACCTAAGTTACAGTGAAACGAAATCTACAAAACGAACTTAGATTTTACGACAGCAAGCAAAACTTATATGAAGAAATAAAATCCTGCAATAAAGCATGAAACAGTAGTGAACATAAATTTTAATAGTGCACGACGAAGAAGCAAAACACATAAGGCAATTAACCACGAGCATATTAAACTAACCGATAAACACAAAACAGTGAGCCAGCACATTGGTCGAGCAATGACAGGCAGCGAGTGTGTTTAACCCTTAAACACTGAGCCTCTATTTACAAAAACGTCTCCCGTATGCCGGCGGCGTTCGGTGAGTTAGCGCCGAAGCGGAAAAAAAGTTTTTTAAAAAAATCACAGCACGCTTAATTTTTAAGATTAAGAGTTCATTTTTGGCTCATTATTTTTGTCATTGCCTGAAGTTTAGTATGCAACCATCAGAAATGAAAAAAATATCATTATCATATATAAATATTGAAATATATGACAGCGCAAAAAATATTTTTCATATATAATTTTATACAAATCGTGCTGTGAGCAGAACAGTTAAAGCTAATGGGTTATTTTGTTTTTCTTTGTATTGTACACTAAATTGCAATGATTTTGGTATATAACAAATTGTAAAACGATCAAAGCAACACAGAGAAAATATTATCACAAAATGATGCATGAATTCGTAACGTGCGGACGTAAAAAAATTTTTTAAAAAATTCACCATAAATCGAAATATTGTGCTAGAGACTTCCCGTTTGTTGAAAAATGAAGCTAATTGATTGAATATTACTAGACTGTAAGTGTTTTAGCTTACAATTGCAGTTTTCGACCATTTCGGTCGTTAAGTTAAAGTTGACCGAAAGTCGAATTTTTCTATTTATCGTGATTTATATGAAAATATTTCAAAACTGATAAAAGCTACAACCATGAGTTATTTTCTGTTGTATTGTACATGAAATTGCACACATTTTCATATATAAAACTTTATGAAACGACTAATATAAAACGGTGCAAATATTACGACAACGTGATTGAAAGAATTTCTGAGATGTTCGGCAGAGTTACGGCGCAAGACGTAAGGAAAATGTTTTTTCAAAAATTCACCGTAAATCGAAATATTGTGCTAGAGACTTCCAATTTATTGCAAAATGAAGGTAAACGATTGAATATTACTAGAATGTAAGAGTTTTAGCTTACAATTGCGTTTTTTTACCATTTCGGTCGAGTTAAAGTTGACCGAAGGTTGAAATTTTGGCAGTTATCATGATTTATGTGAAAATATTTCAAAACTGATAAAAGCTACAACCATGAGCTATTTTCTGCTGTATTCTACATGAAATTGCGCACATTTTCATATATAAAAGTTTATGTAACGACTAATGTAAAACAATGCAAACATTACGACAACATGACAAAAGAATTTCTGAGATGTTCAGCCGAGTTACCGCGCGCAGATGTAAGGAAAAAGTTTTTTTTTCAGAAATTCACCATAAATCGAAATATTGTGCTAGAGACTTCCAGTTTGTTGCAAAATGAAGGTACATGATTGAATATTACTAGAATGTAAGAGTTTTAGCTTATAATTGCTTTTTTTTACCATTTCTTTCGAGTTAAAGTTGACCGAAGGTTGAAATTTTGGCAGTTATCGTGATTTATATGAAAATATTTCAAAACTGATAAAGCTACAACCATGAGTTATTTTCTGTTGTATTCTACATGAAATTGCGCACATTTCCATATATAAAAGTTTATGTAACGACTAATATAAACGGTGCAAACATTACGACAACGTGATTTAAAGAATTTCTGGCGTGGACGTAAGGAAAAAGTTTTTTTCAAAAATTCACCATAAATCAAAATATTGTGCTAGAGACTTCCAATTGGTTGCAAAATGAAGGTAAATGATTGAATATTACTAGAATGTAAGAGTTTTAGCTTACAATTGCGTTTCTTGACCATTTCGGTCGAGTTAAATTTGACTGAAGATTGAAATTTTGGCAGTTATCGTGGTTTATATAAAAATATTTCCAAACTGATAAAAGCTACAACCATGGGTTGTATTTTGCTGTATTTTACATGAAATTGCGCACATTTTCATATATAAAACTTTATGTAACAGCTAATATAGAACAGTGCAAAAATTACGACAAAATGACGAAAGAATTTCTTAAATTTTCGGCCGAGTTACCGTGCGGGCGTAAGAAAAAGTTTTTTTTCAAAAATTCACCATAAATCGAAATATTGTGCTAGAGACTTCCAATTTGTTGCAAAATGAAGGTACATGATTGAATATTACTAGAATGTAAGAGTTTTAGCTTACAATTGCATTTTTTCGACCATTTCGGTCGAGTCAAAGTTGACCAAAGGTTGAAATTTTTTGTAGTCGACGTACGGTACGTCCACTTGGCACCCGACAGACAATTTTAGTCGATGTATGATACGTCCAGTAGGCGTTTAAGGGTTAACAAACTACCGCCACGAGTGTAACAAATAGAACGCAGTGTGTGTTTCAACAAACGCCGAAGGCGACAACAACGGAAGAATAACTTGTCGACTATGAAAGAATTCCGTAATAACAACAACCTGTAAGTTATCGAGAAAGTGAAATTTACTTGTTCTCTCTCTTTAAATGTTTAAAGAAGTGAAGAATTTTTAAATTTATATTAGGGTAAAGATTATTTAACCTCTCTTTGTCAAAGTGAAAATTTATGAAACTCTCTCTCTCTAATGAATTAAATTTTTTTTAGTAAGTGTAATTACAATTATTACTCTCTCTATGATAAATATTTGTTTCATACATAATTTAGAAAGGGAATTCTTATTTTTCTCACTCAGTTGGTGATAATATTTTGAGTATTTATATGCAAAATTGTGTGCTCATTGTGATGAATATTTTTTTTTTCTTTTCTTGATGATATGATGCCCAATTTCACATAAGATTTTGTGTGTATTTGAATAATTACTTTGCTACTAATAGAAAATAATGTTTCTTGAAGGATTTATTTTACTTGTGCACTTGAACTCAATTTAACAATTTAATTTTTTTATTATTATACTTTGATAGTTTCTTTTTTTATGGTACTGTGTGCATAGTGTAACATTTTTATATATATATATAATGTGGTGTGCTCAATTTGAATAATTTTATTGTAAAATACAAAGAGTCTTTGACAAATTACTAAACACAGTTAGACATTCGCCGTACAATTTAAGACCATTGACACTCAGACGTAGCCGAATTCCAAGACTAGTTTCCCACTCAACTTTAGTGCAAAGAAATACTAACAATAATAATACAACTAACCAGAACCAAAATAGTGTTAATAATTCTAATAATACTAACAGTAATAATAACAGTAACAATACTAATAATACTCGCACCTTCCAATATCGCAATATGAATCAAGCAGCTGTAATAACAACAGCCACACGCTTCTGTGGGCAGGTGGATGATTCAAATCCTGACAAAAGCCCACTCGAATCTTATACAGTAAATCATTGGCTCTCAGATGCAGATACTCGCATATCTTCAGGGGGAATAACAGATGAAAGAGCTATAATAAATGAAGCCTTGATTCTTGTAAGTTCAGAACACTGTGACGCCCACAAAACTCTGAATTTCACAAGTTTTAGCAAACTTAATAACTATGTGGAATTCAAAGAAATTTGTTGATCACTCTGGGAACCAGTAAATAAGACTGACAGTTTATATAACATAACCAGATTCCTTAACCCGCAATATGAAACAATAGCAAATCTTTACTGAAGTGTTGAGAATGCAATAGATAAAATAACAGAAGACTTAAAAAGTATAGCTTAGTTTTACCAGACCACTGAGCTGATTAACAGCTCTCCTAGGGCTGGCCCGAAGGATTAGACTTATTTTACGTGGCTAAGAACCAATTGGTTACTTAGCAATGGGACCTACAGCTTATTGTGGAATAGAAAACAGGCATCACCACAGGAGATAAGACACAGTTTGGTGATAATGACAATAATTTAGTTAATCTAAGATATGTTTTGAATTACTTGTCATTTGGAACCATATATAATGCCCTTGGAGAAGATGAAAAGAAGGCTTTCAGGAAAATAAAAATTGATCCATAGAAAGACAGCCTTCAAACACTGAAAACCATGAGAGAAGAAATACAAAAGAAAGAGATAAATCTCTCCAAGGAATCTGTAGGAATAACAGAAATACAAAATGAAAGGAAAGGCAGAAATAATAACCCTACCTTTTGAATGAATAATAAGAACTATGATAATTCCAGACAAGTAGGGAATAGACCAATTACCTTTCAAGGGAAATATGCCCAAAATACTAAAAGAAAATGGAATCAAACCAGAAAGGAAGACAGAATCAAACAAAAGGTGGTCCTCCCAAACATTATAGACATGGTCAATACTCAAACACAAATAATTCAACCCAAGGGAACTATTCCGCTCAAGGAGCGAGACAAAAGACAGCCTGTGAAAACTGTGGGTATAGCAATCATTCCACAAACGAGTGCAGAAGGCCTAGGCTCTGCATGATTTGCAAGAAGGTAGGAAATTTATCCAGGAATTGCTGGTTCGGTAATAAGGAAAACAATAAAGAAGTGGTTGAATTAAGCAGTAATCGTCCAATCTCAAATAAGTCTTCAAGTCATTGACAATTCATCCAGTGGTTGAATTAAGCAGTAATCGTCCAATCTCAAATAAGTCTTCAAGTCATTGACAATTCATCCCTACACATAAGACAGAAAGAAAGTCCCTTCAAGAAGATAATATAAAAACAGAAGAATTAGCAAAAAGGGGAAGTGAAGGTTCATCTGCATTTTCCTATTTGCAGAGTAAAGAAGTAGTATTCTCCATGAGAGAAGAAATAATCAGAAAGGATTTACCTATCATTAAAGTTCCAATAAATGGAAAGATATGTACTGTACTCATAGATTCAGGTGGCACTGTAAACATAATACATAAAACCACTTTAACCAGACACTTAGGCATTGAAGAAACGCTAATTCAGGGTCAAAGCAGAATGATAAAAGGAGTAGCGAGTAAACAGATTAAAAGTTTAGGAAATGTGAGCTTAGAAATAGACATTTTGTCACATAAATCTGTTAAAAGTTTTCTAGTTCTAGAAGACAGATTTTTCCCCGCACAAGTATTGTTCTCATTTAACCAAATGAAGAGATGTGGAATCATCCTGGACTGCAGAGAAGGAAGGATTACCCTGAAACAGGATAATCAAAGGAGCGTATGTTTTACACTTGAAGAAGAAAAGTTTCACCCAAATCTGATCAATTTGTCTGAGGCGGCTTTGGCAAGCGAGAAAGACATACATAAAAGACAGTACCATAACAAGAACGATCAAGATAAAATAGAAAAAGATAGAAAAGAGGAATTCCCACAATTGCAGAGTAGAGAATCAAGATGTGCACATTGTCTTTTGCGTAGGAATTCCCATTAACAATCCTTTACTAACAGCAGAAGAAAAAGCATTTTTCTCTAAAACTGTCCAAAACTCTCAAATAAGTTCAGAAGTAAACAAAACAGATTTCCCAGAAAATAGACACAAGTTAATTCAGGTGTTAGAGAAATACAGAAATATAATAGCTGTAGAAGGAAATAAACTAGGAAGAACATGTGTGCTACAACATAGAATTTTGTTAGATGATGGAGCCAAGCCATTTTGCATTCCTAATTACATATTACCAATAAGCCAGAGACCTATAGTTGACAAATTGATAGAGGAAATTAAAGAAGATGGAGTAGTAATTCCTTCTAAATCTCCATATAATTCCCCATTGTTACTTGTTCCAAAGAAAGATGGTAGTTGGAGACTTGTAATAGATTAAAAGAAGTTAAATTCCAATACAATTCCAGATAGAATGCTGATGCCAGTAACCCAGGATATGTTAGCTCAATTAGGAGGGACCAGAATATTTTCATCCATAGATTTTCTTAGTGGATATTGGCAAGTACCTCTAGATGAAGAATCGAAACCATTCACAGACTTCAGCACAAATAAAGAACATTTACAGTTTAAAGTAATGCCATTTGGACTAACATCAGCCCCATTAACATTTGTCAGATTAATGCTACAAATTCTAGGGGACATAGAGAATGTTGCAGTATACTTGGACAATGTGATCATTTTTAGCAAAGACTTAGAAAGTCACCTCAGAACATTAGAAATGGTCCTAGAGAGATTAAGAATTGCAGGACTAAAAATAAAATTAAAGAAATGTCCATTTCTGATGAAATCCTTAGAATGCTTGGGTCATGTAATTAGTGAAGATGGACTGCACATGCAGGCAGGTAAAATAAAGGCAATAGTTGATTACCCAGCTCCCTCTAATTTGAAAGCATTAAGAAGGTTCCTAGGTATGGTAGGTTATTATAGATTTTTAATAAAGGGTTTTGCTACTATAGCCAAACCTTTAACATAATTAACCAGGAAAGACATTAATTATGAATGGACGGATGAACAAGAATCAGCCTTTCACACACTACAGAGCAAAATGACCTGGAACCCTGTTTTAGTTTATCCAGATTTTTCCAAACAGTTCTACTTAGCTTATGATGCTTCAAGTACAGGGCTAGGAGCTGTATTGTTGCAAAAGGCAAAAACTAGAATGAGTAGAGTTTTAAATCCAGCAGAAAGAAACCAAAGTACCACAGAAAGAGATTTAGCTTTATATTGGGGTTTAAAGAAATTTAGACACATACTCTTAAGGTCATTATGTTAATGTGCTTGCTGATCACAAACCCATTTGTGACTTATTTAAAAAGAGAGCTTTTACCAACAACATGAAGTTCAATAGATGGTTCATTAGTGTACTAGAATTTCCCCCAGAAAAAATGCTTTACCACTAATACCTTTTGTTTTAGTTGTCAGGTAGTAAATTTAGATCTAGAAAGAATGAAAATACAAGAAGAAAATGATGCAGAAATCAGACAGATAGTAGGACAGTTAATGACAGATGAATCTTTAAAACCTGATTTCTGAGCTCGTCCCTGTGTCAGCCGGTGAAATTCCTATTAAGCACGAATTTCTAGGTATAGATATTGCTAAATATACCAGAGAAAAAAGCTATCAGGAAATGCTAGGGTTACTACCCCCAGATCGAACATCTATTATGAAATAGACGTCGGTATAGATAAGGGTGAGTGATTGTTGTCACTGCCACAGGACTGCACTCTGTAGATATCCCAATGACAAAACCCCGGAACGTGAGGAGCCGATCTAACGCCCGCACTCACCTGCCCGCCAACCGACGACCCCAGCGCCATCTGTACACATTCCATGCTAGCACGTTTTTCCTTTCGGAAGATCTTTTTCTTGTGCTGGCTTTTGCCCCAATTTTCCTTGAGTTTCATCATGTCTTCAAGCAATTTCACCATTATGAAGTTAAGTACCATCTTCTTGTGGGGTTTTATTATCAGTGAGGCTTTTATTGGCCCGTAAGTTAATATTTACAGGGTCATATATTGGACGCTCCCCGGCGTTCGCCGCCTCCGCCATGATGACCTTGAGGTACACCCTTACAGCTTGTTTCTGCAGGGGTTTCTCTCGGTCTTTTACAATTTTACTCATGTTTCGTAATTCCCCTTCAAGAAGTTCCTTTTGGAGGTGTTTATCTATGTCGGGTGGTTCCTGGTACCTTGATTAGCGTCATTCCTCACGGAGGCTTCCTCCCCTTATCTTGGTTCTTACAGTTAATTCATAGCTGATACCAGGCTCTCGCGCGGATAGATTCCCTCTCCAAGGTGGTGCTTTCTTTTGTCAGTTTCTCTGATTTGTAGTGTAATGGATGACATGGATAATTCGGATTTATTGTGGTCCGGGCTCGGCGTCAGGTGCAGCCAGTTGACTGCCTACCTCCTGCTCGCCTCGCTCGGTTAGACTATATGCTTAGCACAAGTTCTTATATTTTTGTATATTCGATCATATTACGTGTACTTATGTAGTTTTTGGTTAACTTTAGCAGTACTTATCAGAAATTGATCCTAGCCTAGCCCTCTCGCTTCAATCAGTGGGTTAGGCTATTCAGGTTAGGCTTTGGCATTGTCTTAGCTCCCATCTCTCCCGACTGTGTCGCTTGAGCGGGGGAGGGAGGGGTAGGCTGGTCGAGGGAGTTCCCGTTTGTTGTTCCATCCGCCTTACCGCCAGTTTTCGGGTTCGCTAGGGCATCTGAAGCCCCCATCCCCTCCTCCCTCTAATGAGGGAGAGAAGGAAAAATAAAACGGGGATCTTCTTTATGCATTGCCCTTCTACCCTATGGGTCGGTTGTTGGTTGGACTACGTTACGGGAATTTCTCTCCCTTCCACCCCTCTTCCTCTCCTCTCTCTCCTCCCTTTTACTGTCTGAGCTGTGCCTTCAGAGGAGGGTGAGAGTTTGGTGTTGCTATAGACTAGTGCTGTTGTCCTATCCTCCCCTAGTACTTTTGGTGAGTGTCATGAGTCTCCCTGCACGCAGGAAGTCGATACGTCTGTGTCGATACCTCATGGGGAGTTTTAGTCAGTGTATAGGGGGTCCCCCGTCCACTTGAACATAACTCTCGATTCCACCATTCTAAGTACTGCCTCCCTGACTTTGCCAGTGGTGTGTCATCTCCCTGCGTGTGACGTCGGTTTCTTCGATCGTCACCCCGTGGGGGACTAGTCCGGTTCCCAGTTGAGAGTTACCCACCCTCCTGGCCTCCGTTCTGGTGTCAACTGCTCGGCTAGTGTTTCGTTGGTTCGCTCTCCTCCGGGTCGGGCTGAACTTCGATCACCCTCAGGGTTTAAACATTTCCTAACTGGTTCCGCTCCGCCGTCCCCGGCCCTCCCGTTGCCTTCTTACCTGTTACCACTCCGGTGGTTTTGGTTTTCAGTAGGTTGGCCTTAGTCACACCTAGTTCTCTAGCTGTATACTAACCGGAGGTAATGATTTACCCCGCCCTCCCCGCTGTAACCAAGTGACGGAGGCACGGGATCTCGGAGGGGTCTGCGCCGGAGCACTTTGACCAGCAGTGTACTGCTATCCTATGTTGTTAACCATTTACTTACTACCGGTCTCCGGCAGTAATTATACTTTAAGTTGATTTTACAATTAAGAGTTGCATGATCCTAAGTTAAGGTCCTACTCCGTCGAACTATCTCCGGAGTTCCTTGATTTAATGTGTGTCATGTTTTGCTCTGGTTTATCGTCCCGCCGGAATGCTCCGGCGGGCCCGGTATAAATTAATACTTGCTGCCAGACTCCGGCAGTAATTATACTTTAAGTTGATTTTATAATTAAGAGTTGCATGATCCTAGGTTGAGGTCCTGCTCCGTCGAACTATCTCCGGCGCTCCTTAATTTAGTGTGTCATGTTTTGCTCTGATTTATCATCCCGCCGGAATGCTCCGGCGGGTTCGTATAAATTAATTAGCATGCTCCATTACCTGCTGTTGTTTAAGGCCCCTATCTCCGCTGGTTCTGCTCTGGCGTGCCTTAAATTAGTGTGTTCATATACCTTCTCCCACTTACAGACAGTACGTTGTGAGGAGCCCGGGTGCACTGCTGTGCTGCACCAGCCCTATGGGCACGTTGTCTGCTGTTCTCATTCGGGCTGTGCAGTGCGGATTGATGATCTCATCGTATGGCACCCGGACGGTTGTAAGGTTTGCTTCGCTCTGTATGAGCGTGTCCAGGACGAGTCGGTAAGCCTATAGTTACTGCCTTTAGTTTACCTGGTTGCCTCAATTGTTTCAAGTACGTTAGGTTCTTGATATATTGCTTATATATATCTCTTCACCGAGCCCTAGGTTATTAAGTCCCTGCTCTCTTCCAGGCCGACCAAGCTTCCCGCAACGACGCCTTGGGTTCCCTTCGAGCCTGGGTGGCTGGTTATGGCAGGAACTTTCCGTCGGGGAAGCCGTACGTTCTTGATGAGAACATCCAGAACCTGCTTTACCCCGGCACCCGGATCTCAGCAGCTGTTCCAGCTGCAGTTGCCGCTCCTGTCATCGAGCAGATCCGGGTAGAAACCCAGCCTCCCCAGGACGAAAATTTGTACGTGGAGGTGTCGGAGGAAGTGGCGGCCATAAACCTCGACCTGGAACCAATGAACACCGAACAGGATCAGGAGGTAGGTAGGGAGGTAAGTGAGGCAGTGGGGGCAGGCTCCCTTTTTGATTCCCCTTCATCCACCGCTTCTTCTTTTCAGGGCTTTAAAAAATCTTCTTACTTGGAGGACAGGGCGCAATCCGCTGTCCCCAAGTTGAAGAAGTCTTGGAAGGCGAGGGGCTAAAAGTCCGCGACCTCCCGTAAAGCATCCCCTTTCCCTCCGGTGAAGCCACGGGATACTAGTCCGGTGGCTTCCACATTCAAGGCCACTCCCTCTGCTAAGGGAGCGAGTTCGAGGGCAGCTAAGGCTAGCCCTCCTCGCCAACCTGCCTTTGACCCGGAGGAGTTTGCCGGTATACTTCTGCAGAAGTTTACCTCGGAGGTGGATGCTAAGCTTAACAAGCTTACGGAGAGGTTGCAGAGCCAGGAGAGTATGCTCTCCGGGTTCATGCGCCCGGTGGTTCAAGCGGTACATTACCCCATTCGGATGCCTCCGCCTCCCTCCATTTGACAAGGAAATCCCTGGCGTTTGGCCCTTCATGCTCCCGGCATGAAGATACCCTGACGATCGAGGGTCTAGGCACACGCAGGCTTCAGGAGTTGGAATTCTTTCCTCCTGACCTGCTGCCCCCCTACCCAGGCTTCGCCAGGTTGACGGAGGAAGCTTGGGTACGGACGGATAAGGTCCCGAAGGAGACAGTTATCTTCCCATGGGACCAGGCGCAGTCTGCATTGCTGCGCACATTTAATGAGTGGCAGGCGAAGTTGACCCCCTTCAAGGGCAACTTCACGATGTTCTCGTTGGGGGATAAAATCCCAACCCCTTGCATGACTAAGGTGGCTCTTGCGACCGCCCAAGCATGCACGGAGGGTAAGCCGTCGCCTCAGCTCCGGGAGACTGATCCCACCTCTCTGATCTTCCCCGGAGATGACGATTTCTGGAAGGATGCCCCTGCCACTTTTACATCGGGTAAGCTCGACCCAGATTGTGCATCCACCTTATTCAGTGAGCAGCTTCCCAAACTGCCAGAAGCCCTCCTGAAAGCAGAGTTTGAGGCTAGGCGTCGGCTGAGCCGATCAATGAACTCCCTGTGCCTGGCGGAATCCACGGCAGTTATGTACTCCGAGGAGACACTCTTCCAGGTCCTGACGAAGTCTCTGTTAGCAGGATTTCAGTCGGACCTGTTTGACTTCATGGTAGCACGGATGAACTGCAGTAAATACATCTTTGGGCAGACGCTACCATAAGACATGAGCCTAACAAGCTCATGAAAAGCTCCTTCTGGGGGCTAGTATCTTCCCCCGAAGGAGAGGTCAGCAATGTCCTGGCTGAGGCAACTAGGGCTAATCAAAGTCTGCGCTCCCGCTGGGGTATTCCTGCTTTCAAAAGGAAAGCCCCCGAGTCCGCCGGGCCCCAAATCAGGCCAGGAAAGAGATACAGGAGGCACAGAAGACAACATCAACAAACCATTGTCCAGGCTGTACCTGTCTCGTCAGTTGGCCAGCCTTCTACCTCGAAGGCCAGCCTCAACAGTTCGTGCTGGTGCAGCCAGCTCAGCACTCCCTTGCCGCGCCTACCTTCGTGACGTCTCCTGTATATAACCCCTCCTATGAGGGCCAGGGGTCGTTTCGAGGCCTTTACAGGGGCGCAAGGGGGAGTAGAGCAAGGGCCTCCTTCAGAGGCAAGGCTGCCTTGCGATCCCTCTCCCAGGGGAGAGGAGGCAAACCTGCACCTTCCCAGTGAAACCGATCAGGTGGGCGGCAGACTTCACCTGTTCAGGGACCAGTGGACCTTCAGTCCGTGGGCCCACAGTATAGTCTCCAAAGGTTTGGGGTGGAGTTGGATCAAGGGCCCTCCTCCTCTGATCACATTTCATCAACCGTCTTCCAAAGCTCTGCGAGACTTTGCGGCGGAATTACTCCAAAAGAGGGCCATAAAGAAAGTGAGACACCTGAAATTTCAAGGCAGGCTATTCAGTGTTCCCAAGAAAGACTCCAGTCAACAAAGGGTAATCTTGGATCTATCGCGTCTCAATCTTTACATACAATGCGACAAATTTCGCATGCTTACAATCGCGCAGGTGTGGACTCTACTTCCTCGTGGAGCCGTCACCACCTCTATAGATCTTTCAGACGCATATTATCACGTCCCAATTGCGCGGAACTTCTCTCCCTTCCTAGGTTTCAGACTGGGGAAACAAGCCTACTCCTTCGGGGTTATGCCATTCGGGCTCAACATATCACCCAGAATTTTCACGAAGCTGGCGGACACGGTAGTGCAGCAGTTACGGTTCTGGGGGATATCGCTGGCCGCATACCTGGACGATTGGATAATTTGGGCATCCAACGCCGGGGAGTGCCGGAGAGCTACGGCCATGGTGTTCGAGTTTCTGGAATCCCTAGGCTTTCAGATAAACAGGGCAAAGTCCCGCCTAACTCCGGAGGCTCGATTTCAGTGGCTGGGTATCCAATGGGATCTGGTCTCGCACAAGCTGTCTATTCCGCCAGCCAAACGGAGAGAAATAGCCAAAGCCACCAGGCAATTCCTCAAAGGCAGGAAAGCCTCTCGCAGAACGCAAGAAAGAATCCTGGGCTCTATTCAGTTCGCATCCGTAACAGACCGGCTCCTAAAAGCAAAACTGAAAGACATAAACAGAGTGTGGCGGAGACGAGCCAATGTCAAGCTCAGGGACAAGATATCTTTAATCCCTCCGGTGCTGAGGAAAAGACTCCGGCCGTGGTCCACAGTCAAGGGTCTTTCGAAGTCAGTTCCCCTTCAATTCCCTTCCCCAGCTCTAATAATCCACACAGACGCCGTTAAGCGGCTGGGGGAGGGTACTCACCAAAAGAAAAGGTACAGGGTACATGGTCCACACTGTTCCATCAATTCCACATAAACATTTTGGAGGCAATGGCAGTGTTTCTAACTCTGAAAAAACTTTGCCCCACCAACCAGATTCATATCAGGCTGGTGCTGGACAGCGCAGTAGTGGTACATTGCATAAACAGAGGGGGTTCCAAATCGAGTCGGATAAACCAAGTGATGATAGCCATTTTCTCCCTGGCGGAGAAGCACGGCTGGCACCTATCAGCTACCCATCTAGCAGGAGTCCGGAATGTCATTGCAGACTCCCTGTCCAGGGCAACTCCGCTGGAGTCAGAATGGTCCCTGACCGTAGCTTCTTTCAGATGGATATGCTGTCAGGTTCCGGGCCTTCAGGTGGACTTGTTTGCCACGGAGAGCAATCACAAACTCCCTTGTTATGTTGCTCCCAACCTGGATCCTCGAGCTCACGCTATGGACGCAATGTCAGTGGACTGGAACAAATGGCAGAAAATCTATCTATTCCCACCAATAAACCTGCTGATGAAGGTGTTGCACAAGCTCAGGTCATTCAAAGGTCAAGTGGCCCTGGTAGCTCCCAACTGGCGAAGAGCAATTGGTTCCCTCTTCTTCTGGAGCTCAAACTACGGTGTCATCAAATACCCAAGCCACAGCTGACTCAAGTAGTGCAAACACGGACTGTGTCAGCTTCCTCAAGAATTCTGAAATGCCCTGGCTTTATGGACTTTATGAAATTCGCCGCTCAGAGAGGTGCGGATATTGATCCCGTTAATACTCTGTTTCTGGAATCAGATAAAAGAGATTCTACCCTCAGACAGTACGATTCAGCAGTTAAAAAGTTAGCATCTTTTTTGAAGGAATCTGGAGCTCAAGTCATGACCACCAATTTGGCAATATCATTCTTTAGACCACTGTTTGAAAAAGGTCTGGCTCCGGCCACCATTACCACAGCGAAATCAGCTTTGAAAAAGGTGTTTTTGCATGGCTTTAAGATTGATTTAACAGATTCATATTTTTCATCCATTCCCAGAGCATGCGCTCGTTTGAGACCAGCGACCCGTCCACATACAGTTTCCTGGTTTCTTAACAATGTTCTAAAATTAGCCTCAGAAACTAATAATGATCAATGTTCTTATTTGAATCTGTTAAGGAAGACGTTGTTCCTAATTAGTCTAGCTTCAGGTGCCACAATATCAGAACTGTCTGCTCTCTCTAGAGGTGCGAATCATTTGGATTTTCTCCCGTCAGGAGAAGTTCTGCTTTCCCCAGATCAAAGGTTCTTAGCAAAAAATGAAGACCCTCAGGATAGGTGGTCCCCCTGGAAGGTTGTTCCTCTTCCACAAGACCTGTCTTTATGCCCAGTCGCTACCTTGAGGGCCTATTTACGGAGAACTTCTGTGTTTGTCTGGTCCTCTTTTTATCAGGGAAAAAGGAGGAACGCTTTCTTTAAAGGCTATCAGACAACAAATTCTGTACTTCATTAAGCAAGCTAATCCGGATTCAGTCCCTAAGGTTCATGATATCCGAGCAGTGGCTACCTCCACTAATTATTTTCATACTATGAATTTTGATGAGCTTAAGAAGTATACGGGCTGGAAATCTCCATCAGTGTTCAAACGCCACTATCTGAAATCACTGGAAGCTCTGAAGTTCCCTCACGGTGGCTGTAGGGAGCATTGTCCCTCCACCTTAAATTAACCTTTAATCCCTATCCTCTCCCCCGCCCACCTGCCTCATTTACTTGCCCTGCCATTTTCTCCTGGACCAGACATGCTTCACAGCCTGGCTCCTCATATTATGATATACAATTTTGCAGTGTTAGTTTTTAAGTTTGCGGCATGTTATGTTTACTGTAATTTAGTTTTAAGCCGGAGGTACCTTTATAAATTTTCTGTCGTTTATTTAGTCTAGTACCTTCCCATTATAGTATTATTTATGTACATAGTTGTTTCTCATGTCCTTTACTGTGATATTAATTGTATCCCTAGTTATAACTCAGTTTATCTGCCTATACCTTTGGTATTTAATCATGTTTTGAGGGATAATTAAAACTATTTTCAGTAATAGTGTTTTTATACATGTCCACCTAACTATTCGCTCCTTTTAGACTTTCACCAAAGCTTAGTATGATTCTCTGTCATGATTTCACCGGCTGACACAGGGACGAGCTCAGAAAAGGGATTTTGACAAAGGAAAAATCTATTTCTGAGGGAGGCCCTGTGTCACATGGTGACCCTCCCAGGGTCTAGATTTCCCTCCCCGAGTAGGCATACCAAGCTTGTGGGGGGTGCTAGCCTGGAATGAGTACAGATGGCGCTGGGGTCGTCGGTTGGCAGGCAGGTGAGTGCGGGAGTTAGATTGGCTCCTCACGTTCCGGGGTTTTGTCATTGGGATATCTACAGAGTGCAGTCCTGTGGCAGTGACAACAATCACTCACCCTCATCTATACCGACGTCTATTTCATAATAGATGTTCGATCTGGGGGTAGTAACCCCAGCATTTCCTGATAGCTTTTTTCTCTGGTATATTTAGCAATATATATACCTAGAAATTTGTGCTTAATAGGAATTTCACCGGTGACACAGGGCCTCCCTCAGAAATAGATTTTTCCTTTGTCAAAATCCCTTTTTGAATTAATAAATGGACTGTTGTATAAAAGGCCAGCAGGGAAGAATGGTTGTTCTCGTCTATACATCCCAAAAGCACTAATCAGAGAAGTTTTAGAACTAACACACTCATATAAGTTAGCAGGACATCCAGGAATTAAAAAGACAAGCAGAATCATAACTGGAAATTATTTTTGGCCACATTGTAGTGAAGATGCCAAAAACTTTGTACAGAACTGTGTAGTTTGTAACCGACACAAAGGTAATGTAAATCTTAAGGCTCCACTTGAAAAATATCCATCGGAATTAAATCCTTTTCAAGTAGTCACCATGGACTTTTTAGGTCCATTTCCAACTACTATTAGAGGAAATAGACAAATATTAGTCTTCTTAGATTATTTAACTAGCTATGTAGAAACAGTACCAGTAAGAAATAGGGATGCAGCGACAGTTGCAGAAGCTCTAAATCTAGAATTATCACAAGACATTCATGTCCACAAGTTCTTCTTTCTGACAATACTGCTGAATTTACTAGTGATCTTTCAAAGAAAATATGTGAATTTTATGAAATACATAAATGTCAAATAACAGCTTATAAACCAAGTTCTAATGGAGCAGTAGAACGAACTAATTGTAAAATAAAGAATATCCTGAAAACTTTAGTGAGCCCATGGACAGAAGATTGGGACTTAGCATTAGAAGATGTACAATTCACACTGAATAATACTGTAAATGAGACAGTAGGAGAATCCCCACACTTTTTGCTATATGGTTATCAGAAAAGAATGCCTAACACATTATTAGGTGATGCAACACCACCCAGACACACTTATAACTATGATGACTATGTTGCATGGAAGACCAGACGTACTTATGAGACAATCATGAAAACATGGGAAAAATTGAAAGAGGGTCATAATACTCATGCCAAATATTATAATATAAAGGTACCATTAACCAGACATTAAAGTAGGTACTCAAATTTATGTATAAAATCATGTTCTAGAAGGGCCAAATGTAAAGGTATCTCCCAAATTCACTGGACCATATAGAGTTGTAGAAGTGTTAAAAATTAAACAAAGTATAGAGTAATCAATGAAAGTGATCTAAAGAACAAAGTAGTTCACTGGAATCATACAAAAGTAGTAAAAACAGATCCATGGTCCTCTAAAGATAATAGACAACATAAGACATGAAAATGGCGTAGATAAGGTTGAAACTCAAAGAGATAATCTGCGAAGCAGAGAGAGTTAATTATGTATATAAATGTATATGATATACAGTATATAAATGTGATGTATGTAAAAAAAAAAATGCATACATATATAGAAAGTCTGGTAAAGGTTTATTCTTACAGATACAAAATGCGGCTCATCTTTATGATAGACTTATTTGGACTAAGTTCCTCAGAAGTGGAAATACAAACAGGATCATTGTTGAAAAACATGATAATGTTAAAATGATTATGGACTTAGGTATCATAAAGCTATACATATCATCAGTGTTAAGCAATGAGAAAAAGTTAAAGGACATACAACAGGATATTGGGAGAATTCTGCAGAAAGGAGATAATATCAGAGTTACAGTTTTGTTAGAAAACTCAAGTGCAGAAATAGAAATGACTGTAAAAACCAGATCAAAGCGATCTCTCCTACCCTTCATTGGGACTGCCTTGAACACATTACTTGGGGTAGCCACAGAATCGAATGTTGAACATGAAAAACAAAGAATTGACAGACTAGAAAAGTGGGCTGCAGCAAGAGGAACAGTAATAAATAAAGTAATGAGTGCCCAAAATCAGAATACATAACAAATAGAGAAACTGAAATGTTTCATAAACAAAGTCACCAAAAATGTGACAGACGAACTGAATAAATTTGAAAATATTCAGTTCTTGAATGCCTTTGCTTTAGAAAGCGAAGTTGTGTTGCAAGAACACACAGGTGTTTTGAATGCTATTTTGCTGGCTTACAAAGGTATTCTGAGTCCAACCTTAATAACTCCTAAAGAACTTGAAGACACAATTAAGTTTTGTATCATGAAAAAACACTTGCACCTGCTTGTAGAAGATGTATTCATGTATTACAATTTAATAGGTGTCAAAGTACTTTTTAATCAGATTATACTGACTGTACCTTTCAATACTAGGATCACAAACACCTTAATCACATTGTATCCCTTTCCCATGTTGGTTAATAACCAACTTGTCATTCAAAAGGGAACTATCAAACACGCTTTGTTGTTGTCATCCTTTGAGGAACAAAAGTTTCAAGAGTGTGTTTTGTTAAGAGAACAAGAGTATATATGTAATTTTGACAATGTGTATAAAAGTACTAATGCATATCCATGTATTCAAGAAATTATGTTATATCAAAACCAAGAAAAAGATCTATTTACAACCAATTGTGATAATAAGTTTGAAGCTTTGCTTATAGATGATGAGATTTTTGTGTTTTCTATAGATACTGTTGTAGCTAAAGTTAAGTGTCAAAATGTTACTAAAGAGGTAAAATTTAAGAATGTTAAATCTTTTACAACATCCTGTCAAGTAATTATCCCTAATCAATTGTACTACGAACCTCATGTTTTCGCAACATACACCTTCAATGAACATGTGCCATATAAAAATTGCTCACACAAAATTGATGAATTTAAGTCATCTCAATTAGAATTAAAGAAACTTGATAATCTGAAATATGTTGATGAATTTTGGTACTATAAAGAAACTGTCTCCCCAGTTTTGTCACTGTTCAATCTGATGCTAATAGTAGTGTTTGCTGTTTTACCCATAATTATAGTAAGGAATCCTGTGATGAAAAAAGTACATGAGATTTTGACAGAATTAAGAGGAAACAATAATTGATAGTAGATGTTAATATCATGTATACAGTATATTAATATTGTTTTACTTTTTTTCATGAAAGTGAGGTACTGTACTTTTATTGTGACTGATTATAATTTGGTGTGATGCTTTAAAACACATACTTTTACTCCAGACTTGGAGAAACAATTTTTGTTTTGTCATTTTATTACCAACTTGATTTTTCATATTATATCCATTTTGTTGTTTAAACATTGAGGACAATGTTGGTAGGTGACCGAGTGATATGAAGTGATAACTAGGCTGAGAGAGAGAGAGAGAGAGAGAGAGAGAGAGAGAGAGAGAGAGAGAGAGAGAGAGAGAGAGAGAGAGAGAGAGAGAGAGAGAGAGAGATAGATTTCAAAACACTTCTGTGTTTTGGCTATGCCGTCACCACAAAGCCAGGACTCAGAAGCAAAGTTTGTTAACTAGAGCTAGAACAGCAATACCGTGTCGTGATCAGAAAAGCAAAACACGGGTAAGTGTTGATTGTGTCGTGGTTATGAAGCCATTATGACTGCTCTTAATCGAGTTCGTAATCACGAGGAATTCATAACAAAAATGCATGGTGGCCTTAGTTGGATAAATAGCCACCGGAAATTATAAGTTCCGGTGACGTCAAAACACCTCTTTTTGAAGGTGGTGCTTTTTCCAGAAATCCACCCAAATGGGCTGTCTTTAGATTACCCTAACCAATTAAGCATCTACAGGGCCGGACCAAAACCAAGATTCCGCCTAAAGAGGGGCGGGACAAAAACTTCCAAAAATCCTTATCAAGTCCAGTTCTGAAGACGGAAAGCAGAATAGAAGGGAATAGAATAGAGAGTACAGCAGAGAAGCAGCAGAGAGTAGAACAGAGAAGGAGCAGCTAAGGCACAACGAAGAAGGCGTGAGGTTGCAAGCCTCACCTATTGTGGGTTGATAAAGAAGACAGGCTCACTTGGACTCACCTTATAATTGTACAACATTTCACCTTGTACTTCTGTTGTAAAGTTATTTCTTTGGTGCTAATGAAGAAAGAACAATCAATTGTGTCTTCTTAAGACCTCCTGGGAAAGAAAAACTACACCACTACATAACAAAGTTAGAAAGATCAACATCTATAAAGAAGAAATCTTCTTAAACGAATAGCAGATATAAACAGAAGAATAATAAATAAATGAACATTACAAAATTAGTATTAAGGTTATTTAATTGCTTTGTTCAGTTCCCTTCTCCTTCGTTTGTCTCACCTTTCGTCAGTTAATCCAGTCCGATTTCTTGTTTTTCTCTGGAGCCTGCTGGTCTCTAGTGATGAGGCCATTACAATATATATATATATATATATATATACAGGTTGACCATCACCAATCCGGCAATCAGTAGTCCGGAACAATCAGTAATCCGGCACAAATTTCGGCTAGAGTAATTTCCAATGTTTCGCATTAATTTTCAAATTTCCCGGTCGCTGCGCTAACTCGCCGCCGCCGCCGATTTCGTGGCACAGTGTGCTGCATCAACAAACTGGTAGCCTAGCCTACATTATACTGAACTCTATTCACATATTAACAGTATTATACAAACAACAGAACAAATGTGCATCTTTTTCATAGGTCTTTTAAAAAGTTATGCTTTACTACAGACAGTGTTTCCAATTGTATTATAAATTGCAATCAATGTTTTGTTTTGGGAATCAGTATCGCGGTTTTTATTTCGCCGCATTTAACTAAGTTCAAAGCGCTTTTCTTGCTTCTAGTTAGCGTAAATGAATATGGATACTTTATTTATTTGGGGCGAGGATATGTTTCGTTATACGAAGTGTTTTTAAGTCGAAATATAACTTAAATGTCTCGTTGTGAAACTAATTTAGCTATTTTTTTCGTTAATATATGACGTTCTCGGGAATCGCAGCTGGCCGTTTTGGGGGAATGTTTGTTTTGTGTGAAAAAAATCAAGATTCCGTTCGCTATTTTCTCTTTATTTCATCATAATACGAGCTTTACGTATTTACCTTTTATCAGCGTGAAAACGGTAGTAATTTGTATTCTTTCATGCCCAGTAGTTTTGATTAAAATACATTCTCTCCAGTTTTATTTACGGTCGAGTTTCATCCATGTTGCCGATGCACTATAATTTATAGTCATTGGCAGCTTTAACATTGTTTTCTCAGCTTCAGCTACAACTTGCAGCTTAAAGTTACTGTAGAAGTATATTTCCCTGCCAATCTTTTCTCCAAATAAGGGTATAGTGTAAAAAACATATCAGTCCTATTGTACAGTACTTAACGTCATTTGTAACATAACTACAGTAATTGTGTATTACTGTACGATGGTTGAAATATAAGCACAACAGTTGTTATCCGATATGATTATTAGCAAAACAACAGTTTCCCGTTCGGTTGTTTATGGCTGTACGCATTCACGCAAGAGTATAACGTTACTAACAATACTTTTATCATTCTCTTTTACTTTTTTAACTAGCAGATGGAATAAAGAGATGGAGGAAAAGAAGTTGGTCTACTGAAAGCTGGTCTCTCTCGCTGCCTGCGCCTGCATGAAATCTAAAAATATTTTTTCCTAAATATTTTTGTATCGATATTAATTATTGCTAACCCCATCGTAAACTCGAAATATTGTAAGTCGAATTATCGTAACTCAAGCACTACCTGTATTTGATAATTGTCTTTTCTTTATTAACCAACTTGTACTGATTTATGGGATACTTTAATTCTAAGATGAGGTGCTTAGCTGCTGGGTTTCGTGTATTCTAGCCTAACAAATGGCTAATTAGCCATTTTGCCGGATTAACTATTTATTAGGCTAGAATACACGAAACCCAGTAGCTAAGCACCTCATCCTAGAATTAAAATATCCCATAAATCAGTACAAGTTGGTTAATAAAGAAAAGACAATTATCAAATACAGGTAGTGCTCGAGTTACGATAATTCGACTTACGATATTTCGAGTTTCTGATGGGTTAGCAATTAATACTAATACGAAAATATTTAGGAAATATTTTTAGATTTTGCATGCAGGCGCAGGCAGCGAGAGAGAGACCAACTTCTTTTCCTCCTCTCTTTATTCCATCTGCTAGTTAAAAAGGTAAAAGAGAATGATAAAAGTATTGTTAGTAACGTTATACTCTTGCGTAAATGCACACGCCATAAACAACCGAATGGGAAACTGTTGTTTTGCTAATAATCGCCCCGATAACAACTATTATGCTTGTATTTCAACCATCGCATGGTTAAACAATTACTGTAGTTATGTTACAAAATGATGTTAAGTACAGTAAAATAGGACTGATATATTTTTACACTATACCCTCATTCGCTTTGGAGAGAAGATCGGCAAGGAAATATACTGCTGCAGTAACTTTATGCTGCAATTTGTAGCTGAAGCTGAGGAAGCAATGTTCAAGCTGCTAGTGACTATAGATTATCGTGCATCAGCAACATGGATGAAACTTGACCGTAAATAAAATTGGAGAGAATGTATTTTAATCAAAACTACTGGGCATGAAAGAATACAAATTACCACTGTTTTCACGCCGATAAAAGATAAATACGTAAAGCTTGTATTATGATGAAATCAAGAGAAAATAGTGAACGGTATCTTGATCTTTTTCTTACACAAAACAAACATGCCCCCAAAACGGCCAGCCGCGATTCCCGCGAACGTCACATATTAACAAAAAAATAGCTAAATTAATTTCACAACGAAACATATTTAAGTTATATTTCGATTTAAAAACATTTCGTATAAAGAAAAATATCCTTGTCCCAAATAAAAAAGTATCTATTCATTTACGCTTACTAGAAGCAAGAAAAGCTCTCTGAACTGAGTTAAACGCGGCGAAATAAACACCGCGTTATCGATTCCAAAAACAAAACATTGATCGCAATTTATAATAAAAAAGCAATATGAGAATATACACAATTAGATACGATGTAGTAAAGCATAACTTTTTAAAAGATCCATGAAAAAGATGCACATTTGTTATGTTGATGTTTCTATAATACTGATAATATGTGAACAGAGTTTAGTATAATGTAGGCTAGGCCACTGTATATGTAGCCTATATGATATACTATAGCGTAGGCCAAAAGACAATAATAAATGTAAAAAATGGAACAGCAAAAGCATGCCTGTGTTTACAAACACCTCCAGTTTGTTGAGGCAGCACACTGCGCCACAAAATCAGAGGGGCCGGCGAGCGAGTTAGCGCAGCGACCCAGGAAATTTGAAAATTAGTGCGGAAACAGAAATTACTGTAGCCGAAATTTGTGCCGGATTACTGATTGTTCGGACTAATGATTGCCGGATTAGTGATGGTCAACCTGTATATATATATATATATATATATATATATATATATATATATATATATATATATATATATATATATATATATATATATATATATATATATATATATATATATATATATATATATATATATATATATATATATATATATATATATATATATATATATATATATATATATATATATATATATATATATATATATATATATATATATATATATATATATATATATATATATATATATATATATATATATATATATATATATATATATATATATATATATATATATATATATATATATATATATATATATATATATATATATATATATATATATATATATATATATATATATATATATATATATATATATATATATATATATATATTTTTAATGTATGTGTATATAATCTGGTATTTTTAATGAGTGTCCAAAGATGCCTTGTGCAGGGTTAAAAATATTCACTTTCAACTTCCTGTGGTAGGTACAAAATTTTTTTTAGTTTTTTCTTATGCCATATCTTCCTCTTTCCACAGATTTTTAAAAAAATTGGCTAGCCTTAAGTTTTCCAGTTCTAGGTGTTTTGTTAATGTATATTTAGCCTGGCTTGTGAGCGTTCATCAAGGAGCAAACTCATTCACACTTCTGGCTGAAGTCTCCTGAATTCAGGTGTATCCGTTTTATTTTCCATTTCCTCATAACAGTTTTATTTTCCATTTCCTCATATCAGTTTTATTTTCCATTTCCTCATGTTTCTTCATTCATCACCTTTTTCTACAACTTGTCTCTCTCTGCAGGTTAATTTCCCTTTGAAGCCCTCTTGGGTTTATGGTCAGTTGATTCTGTCCACATTGGTTTTTAGCTTAAGAAAGAAAGAAATATAGGCATTGCTAAGAGTTGGTGTCATCCTGGAAGACCTTGAATAAAATCCTTGGACCTATAACAAGCTCACTGTTCTCAGTCAACACCAACCTACAACCTCAATACCTGCACATGACTCACGCTAGGTTGGTAAGAGGAAGACGACAACTTGCACAAACCATTTCCTCTTCCAATTATAACCCACTTCCCTATTCTTCCAGTAGGGGAAAAGTCCCTGGGCATGGCCAAGGTTTGGCTAACTGGGAGGGAGGACATTGGTTCTACCTCTGCCACAAAAATAAAACCCAAAAACCATGAAACTGGAGGGTAATGAAGGTAAAGTAATTATTGTAAAATCCATAAATTTTTCTACCGTAGCCCTAATACTAGCTACATCTAATTCCAACTTTCCAACCCTCATATTCTGAACGTTGGAAGGAGACTTGACCTGAGAAAAAGAACATCTTGTGGGAGAAGGATTGTTATGAAAAGCTTCTCACCCCTCCTTATATTTTAAGTAAATATTCACGATACTAACCAATTAACACATTCACTACATTGGTCATCAAATGAATAATCTTTGCTCCTGCACTTAATGCAAACTCCATGGCCATAGTAGGCCAGTGAGTAAAGTTGGGAGCTACACCCACTTACCTCACACACTAAAGGACTTTTTGTTGTCTTCTTTAGCAGGCATCCTAAATAATCAACAAAGTCAATCACTATCAAACCAAAATGATCCCAAAAGGTGAATTAAACAACACAGTCCACTGGTCCTCTTAGCATGACAAAAAAAACAAAACTGAGAACAACAGACACATGAACAACGGTTCACCCTGAAAGAGAGGGGTCAATATATGGTATACCTATATGATCTAAGTAAAAATTCTGTTGTAATCCTCCAACTGGTGAAGGACTTTATAGCCATCACAATAGAGATGTAAGATTCATAAAAAAATAAAAAAAAATGTCATTTTGTGAACATCATCACAAAATGACAATCTGTAGACATTTGCAAAAATTTGCCTACACCAGTCTCAATCCTGGCAGTAAAATCTACCAAGCCAATGGAAAAAAAATTGTTCTTTATGGTACACTCTGCAAGACAAATAATTTTGTCGTAAGGAAATGACATCTATAAAATAATATGAACTTAGCTAACATCTGCAAAATCTATACCTCTTAAAACTTGGTCTACATTACTTACAGGAACTCTGTACTTCAGAGAGATGCTCCTTAGAGTTTCACCACTTTTGATTGGCCGATTTACAAGCTGCTCATATTCGGAAACAAATCTCACAGGAGTGTCAGTAGACAATCTTTTTGACCTCCCACCTACTTTCTTCAATTCCGTGACTTGCGAGGTGAATATTTCATCTTCATCTTCATCACAGGATACATAGATGTTATCAGACCCCTTCTCAACACTTGAAAGTCGACGATATTTATAATTTCTGAAAATAAGATATTTATATAGCATGTCTCTCCTCTTACTGCTAAAAATGTTTTCACTTTTGTAGCTAAACATAATAAAAAGTGTACGCACTTCACACAATTCCTGCATCTTTGACAACTGCTTTACAACATAAAAATGTAAGGGGTTATCTTCTTCTCTTTCTGTTTTGTATGTTTGTATGAATTTTAAGTCTTTCTCTTCTTACCTTGGTTTCTTTTCGATGTGTCCCTCAGATCGCTCCACGGATGATGTGCTACCTTCTTTAAATTTATTAATTTAAGTATTGATATCTCTCAGAAAGGCATATAGAGATGAGATCGGTAATTTCTTCACTTTAATTAGTACTTAGTATTATAAGGATCAGTACAAAATTAACAAGTTACAATGATAGAAAACGAATCACTCTTGACTCAGTCTCTATGGGGAACACTGAAGCAAGGGGAGACGTACTCTCCCTTGAAGGACACAGTTCTGAACTCTTCTCTCTGTCATTCTCTAGCTTGAACCCCTAGAAAACTTATCTGCAATCTCCACCTCCTTCTAGCCTTATTGGAAGGATTAATCAGCAAGGCCTCCCCTTCAAGTAGCTGATTGGAAGGACTGTAGTGGGTGTGATTCAAATCTCTCCTTAGAGGACTTGATTGGAGGTTGTAGAAGTACAGGCAGTCCCCGGTTTACGACGGTTTCCCACTTGACGTTCGAGGTTCTGACCCTTTTCAAATATATTCATCAGAAATTAATACGACGCATGTTCGGGGGGCGGTGGACATCACCGATCCGACGGAAGAAATATGGCCCCAAAATGGCAGAATAATCATAATTTGAAGGTTTTTTTGATGTAAAACTCAATAATAATGCAGTTTACATCGTTTTCAATGCACCCAGAGCATTAAAAGTAAGGTTTTCTTATGATTTTTGACGATTTTCGACAATGTTCCGACTTCACAACGATTTTCGGGTTATGACGCGGCGCAAGAACGGAACCGCCGTCGTAAACCGGGGACCGCCTGTACATCACTTTGGCCAGCCCCCAAATTCCTGGAACTTCCATGAAAACGCCTCCCTGAGAAGGTGGGGCTACAGAACCAGCTGCTGTAAGCATTTAGGCTGTGCTGACTCATGAATTGGTTAGCTTAATCGCGAGGCCATTATTTCTCACTTTTACGACTGTTTTTATGGCTTTAATACGATATACTGCTTATGGTTCCTGTCTCGATCAGCGTATTGATAACACGATACAACAGCTTTTGGGCATTATCACTGTGTTCTCTCTCTCTCTCTCTCTCTCTCTCTCTCTCTCTCTCTCTCTCTCTCTCTCTCTCTCTCTCTCTCTCCTATCTAATTTCCCTATCTATTCTACACCACAACAAAAAAAATATTTAGTTTGAAAAAAAGACTAGTGACAACTGAAAAATATTTTGTTACTAACAAAAGGCAGATCCATATTTAAATTTCTAGTAAGATTCTGATATAAAATGAAACTAAATTAAGAAATATTTTAATTTTTTTGTGAACACCCCTCAAATACAGCAAAAGTTTTAAAACTGATTTGTATTTTTCCTAACTATACAAACCACAGCCTTTTGCAGTATACAGAAGTATCCTTAAGCACAAGCCGAAACAACAGATGAATGGGGGTGGGGTGAGTGGAGATATATCACTCACTGACCTGTCACTTGTCAGTAGAAACTCTCCTTTACAGAGTGGTCAAGGCAGGTATGTATAACTTATAAAAGGCTCTGGTTTGCATACATAGGAAAATAGCAAAATTTCTAAAGTACTGTACAGTAATTTGTATTTTTCCTAACATACAAACCTGAAGGTCTTTACATAGTATTTAGCTTGCAGACGCGAGCTGGAATGGCCGTTTAACTTTCAGAAAAGGTCGTTAACCACCGACGGTAAAGGGGAGGCCCCGCCCACTCATCGGTCTGCCCTCCACTTTGCCTTTCGGCCCAGGTACCAGAATGAGGGGTGGCTGAGGTGGGCCGTAAATGTAAAGATCTTCAGGTTTGTGTGTTAGGAAAAATACAAATGACTTTTTAAAAAGTTGCAGTTTGTTCCTACACAAATACAAACCTTTGGTCTTTACAGAGGAGCCTTACCCTTTGGAGGGTGGATTCCGGGTAAATCTTTGAACCGACTGGAAGTTCTACCCACCTGGAACTTTCTTTCTGGTCTTGAAGAGCTGAGGAAGGAGTCCCGTGCCTCTGGTCTGTTGAACATAAGGGATGTTCAACTGCCAGACTTCTAGGCCTTTTGAATTAATGAGTTTGAGTCATTATTTCAAAATGGGCTTGGATGAACCCTAGTGTCAGAGACAATAAAAGGCTAGTACAACCAAAGGTTTGTTTTATTGTCAGCCCCTCTCTCCCCTTCCTAGAGAGAGGGGGAGGACTTGCATCCAATAATCTACTCTAGATTACAGACAGGGTACTCAGTTATGTAGGCACACCTGCATGACACATCCAACCAGCATGTGATAGTTCCCCATTTGCCTCTCACTTGCCTGGTAGGGATGGGATGAGAGCCTGAATGTTCCTAGTCCCAAACCCTAAGCCTGTCAGGCTCCCGGTTCCCGAAAAACTCCGAGAAGGTAGAGGGGACAGGTGAGAGATCCTTAGCACCCTCACTGGACCTACAGGAGGCCGAAGCCCCAGTGGGTGAGTAAGGCCATGGGTGGTTGTCAACCAGTGTACGGGTCGGGGAGAACGGTCCTGTTCACACAAACATGGACAGGGGCAGCCCCAGGGAGAGCGGTCCTGTTCACGCAAGCGTGGACGGGGGCTGTCCCGAAGATGTGCTTTGATGTTCTTAAGAGGCAGGCCTTTGGACAGCAGGGTGCGGAGACAGACGTCACCAAGGGACGATGTGGAGGGTAATACTAGTGAACACAGCACAAGCAGTCCCCGCTTACCGGCGGCATCGGTTAACAGCATTTCAGTGTTACAGCGCTTGGCTAGAGACGTTGTTAACTGTATTTTTGGCGTCTATCTCCAGTTAGTGTGCCATTAAATGGGGATTTCGTAGCCGATCTCCGGTTAATGGTGCTGATATCCAGTTAATGGCACCATTAAGCAAGGATTTCGGAGCTATTATCGCCGATTTTCGGTTAGCGGTGCTCGGCCGGGAACGGAACCCCAGCTGTTAACCGAGGACTGCCTGTAACAGAGGCATGATCGAATGTATTACTGACGTAGTGATGGTCCTCGAACCGGTAGACACTGTAAAAATGACTACTGTACTGTAGGTAACAGTCACAGTTACAGTGGCAGCAGTATGCAAAGTCTTCAAGTGGTAGATCAAACCCTCAACACTTGACTCCCCCGGGAGGCCTAGGGATGCCCTAAACCCTTCGGGCCCCAAAACGCCTGAAAAAATAAGTCAGGGGAGGAAATCTCCCTTCGCCCCGAGCAAGATAAATCCCCCTCTGAGTGAACGGAAACCACCGGTGAGAGGTCAAATGGGTCAACCATTCCCCTACTTTGGGTCTCTACTGACGAAGCAGTAGGAGACATCGCAGGAGAAAACTGCTTCCTTAGGAGTAGCAACAGCAGGTGGAAGTTTGCCAGGGGCGAGAAGGAATCACAGAGAATTCTCGGTGTCTTCGGCAAAGTACTGTATTGTATCCTGATGACACCGGAGAAACCCACTCTCTTTTCTCCTCCCGGGCAAACTTCACCTTCCGTTCGGAAGGACAGACACAACACTCATTACACACTATCTGTTGCAATCATGCTTCCTGCATGATGCACACAAAGTATGAGGGTTTATCTCTAACGGGGAGAGGAACTGATTAAGAGGTTTGTTTCCCAGAACAAAGCCTGAAGGGAAAAAACAAAAAGTATCACAAAAGTAAAAAACAAAAAGAAAGTCAAACAGCAGTCAGGCAGAGTGCTGCAGACATCTTGACTTGACGGCGGCCGAATGCAACGTGGAGTGCAGACCAATGAGTGGGCGGGCGTCCCCCCTACCATCAGTAGCCAACAACCTTGTTTGAAAGTTAACAGCTATTCCAGCTCGTGTTCACATGCACAATCTCTATATAAAGACCAAAGGTTTGTATCTGTGTAGTGTAATATCAGCTACTAAGTTATTATCTAGCGGCTCCTTTAACGTAAACATTTGTTTATTAATTACTGTTCAATGTTTCATTAGTTCATTTGTGCCTCGAATTCCTGGTCAGAGTTTTGTTTTGCTGTGCTTCCCCACCTAAGGTTATTTGTTAACTGGTATGATACAAGTGTTTCATTGGTTTGGTCTTCTGCCTCCTGTCACGTTGGACTGTTTAAGAGGCGATTTACATACTTTCATCTGGATGGACAAGGGATTTGCGTTCGGCTCTCCTGTAGAGAAACTCGTCTTTTTTCACGGCTCGTTGTTCAGTGTGGCAATCACCATCTTGCACCATTGCTCTGCTATATTTGGATGGACTTCTTGCTTCAAGGGGCTTGTCTGCTGCTGATGCATCAGTGTCACAGGATACACACACCTGACCCCCTTTGTGCCTACGGGTGTGCTCTCATGCTCTCAGGTGTACTTAAACCATTGTCATCGCCCACACCCTGAGCTCTCGTCTATTGTTATGGTGATGCTTCCAGAATCTTCCTGCGAACAGCCGTTGACTCGAGATCTTCTGAGGGTTGTTAGGAGGCTAGGAGGTCTTTTACTCATGAATAAGAGTAAGCATCTGTTTCTGTGCCTTCTTTCTATCCAAAAATAGACTCATTCCCTTATGGCTGAGCATTTGTGTCCTGGGGCAACCAAAACGTCTAAGTGTCATCGAAACCATCACTCGTTTCATAAACTGCTTCACTGTGGAGATCGTTGCGTTGTTTTTGTCTGGTGTAGGGAACGTATCTATGTAATGGTATATTACTGTAAATACTGTTTTGAGTTAAGTTAAAGTTTTCCCTCTTTCTTTTATCTCCCACTTATCTTATTTCTGACTTAGTACAGAAGTTGTTTTTTTCTCCCGTCTCCTCAGTGCTTTTCCTCTAACTGTTGTATATGTGAAGGTTAACTGTGAGTTTGAATGGGAGTTGTAGGTGAATATGTTTGTGCCCTCAACCAATAATTTGGAGATGTGTGCAAATAGTTTATTGTAATAAATATGGTATTTTCATAATAAAATTAAGTTTCATATATACCTACCAAGTAATTACATAGCTACACTTTCCACTCGCACGACAGTTAAAAATTTGAAGTTCACGATAGCGATTCGTTTATTTATAGTGTAGGTAACTACCCCGCCCTCTATCGGGGAACAATAGGTACAACGTTAACAGCAATCGTCACTACTTTTGTGCTTAATGTCCGTCAGAGGGGAGGAGGGAGGGCTCTGATCTTGTAATTACTTGGTAAGTATATAAGAAACTTAATTTCATTATGAAAATACCATTTTCATATATATAACTTACCAAGTAATTACACAGCTGAATCCCACATTGATAGGAGGTGGGATAAATGGACATATTCTGTTCCAAAAACAATCAGATAAGAGGATGAATTTGCAAAAAAAAAAAACCTGTTAGCATTGATAAAATGCTTGTTGTAACCTTAGCTGGTAAGAGAGCTGCAGTAGATGATAACTGCCTTGGCCTGTGCTCATCTTGACCTGTAGCGACTTAGTGGAATGGCCGTGATAAGTCCCTACTTTTGAGAGGGGGGGCCTTAGAGTGAAGGAGACTTCCGAACACCCATAAAGCAAAACTGAAAACTGCCCTTGCCCTGGGCGCAGTACCAAAATACAATAGACCAATAAAAAATAGTTACCAACACCAACAACAATAAAGATTAAAACCATCATACCACTACCACAGACTGGTGGGTGCTCTGGGTACAAGTACCTCCAGGCTCCCCAAAAAAACTTGACACCCAAAATTTCAAGGTGAAGGAGTTACGGATAGGAAGAGTTGCTTCCTAAGCTTCCTCCCCAAATACCAAGCCAGCCACCAATAACGGGCCTAAGGTACTGCAATTTTCGTAAGTCGTTTCAATTTCTTTACGATAGTGTGAGGCAAAAACGGAACTGCATTTCCAGTATGTCAACTGGAGGATAGTCAAGAGCAGCATACTATGCCTAAAGGCATACAAAGTGGCAACAGCTCAAGTATTGTGTGCTTTCATCTTAAAAGAACGTAGGACATCATCTTCCATTTGAGAGTGTGCCTCAATGATCACTCTAAGAAAAAATGACAGAGCATTCTTAGACAATGGCTTTGAAGGGTTCTTGACGGAACACCAGATGTCACTGGCAGGGCCTCTGATTCTCTTTATTGGAGGCCAAGTCTACACCTCTATGCTTGAAGACTGATCCCAGCATAGCTCTAATAGCCCTTAATAGATGATGGAGAGTGTCGTTTGGAAGTTCTGAGAAAGAGAAGAAAGTCTGCTATTTGGCTTACAGTGGTTTTAGCAGACGAGATGTTATTGCTGCTGCACCATCTGCAGAAGACAGCCCACTTGGCCTGGTAGGCTTGGCTGGTAGTCTTATGTCTACGTCTAGAAATAGCTTCCACAGCTTGATTTGAAAAGACCTTCGCTCTGACGAGTCTCTGGATAGTCTGAAGCCTGTCAAAGCTAGAGTGGATAGTCCTTGATGGAACTTCCAAAGATCAGGCTGTTTGAGAAGATGTGAACTTTGAGGCAGTAACCTTGGGAGGTCCACAAGGAGCTTGAGAAGGTCCGGGAACCATTCTTTGAGAGGCCAAAAGGGAGCACTACCTGGGTCATAGATACATTTCTGTGACTCCTCAATTTGTTGAGAACCCCCCTTCACCATGTTGAATGGCGGCAAGGCATAGAGGTCCAGGTTCGACCAGTCTATCAGCACTCTGTCACCCATGCCTGAGGATCCGGGACTGACGAACAAAATAGAGGAGGACGGTAATTCTTTGACAAGGAGAACAGGTCCACTGTCGGCCTGCCCCACAACTTCAAGAGGCTGTTGCAGACACTGGAGTGCAGAGTCCACTCTGTCAGAAGGACCTGCCCCAGTCGACTTAATCCATCCGCCAAGGCGTTCATCTTTCCGTGGATGAATCTGGTGATAAGTCTGACCTGATTCTGGTCTGCCCAAATTAGCAGCTCCTTTGCTATCTGACAAAGGGAGAACAAGAAGGTTCCACCATGATTCTTGATATAGGAGAGAGCCGTGGTGTTGTCGGAATGTACCACCATGGTTCTGTTTGCTACTAGTTTCGCAAAATGCTTCAGGCTGAGGCGAATGACAGATAGTTCCTTGGTTTTATATGCAGCTTCTTTTGATCCAGAGACCAAGTGCCGGAAGCTTCCCGTGTGTCCAGAAGAGCTCCCCACCCCTGGTCTGAGACGTCTGCATAGGAGAGGTTGGGGCTCGGAAGTAGTAGAGACTTTTGCTCCAAAAGCCTCTCCCTGGACCTCTACCACTGGAGATCCTCCTTTATTTCATTCGTAACTGGGAATGTTACTGTGTCTGGTTGCTGTCTTCTGCTCCAGCTTTCGCGTAGAAAGAACTGAAGGGGCCTCATATGAAGTCTTTCTAGCTTCACAAACTGTTCGACGGTTGAGAGGGTTCCCAGCAGACTCATCCATCGATTCGCTGAGCAAACTGGAAGTGAAAGAAGGTCCTGTACTGACTGAATCGTGACTCTATCCTCTTTAGGGAGGGAAAAGCCCAAAAATTCTGAGAGTTGATCCTCATCCCCAAATAGAGAATCTCCTAAGTTGGGGCTAGTTGGGACTTCTCCTGATTTATTAAAAGTCCGAGTTCCTGTGTAAGAAGAAGGGTAGTCTGCAATCCTTTGTGCACTGTTCCTGAGACTGGGAGCGGAGGAGCCAGTCGTCTAGGTATAGGCTTATGTTGATACCTAGGAGGTGAAGCCATCTCGCGAGGGGTGACAGGACTCGCATAAACACTTGTGGGGCAGTGGAGAGACTGAAACATGGGCCCGAAACTGGAAGACTTTGCCCTGTAGACAAATCTTGGGTATTTCCTGGACTCCAGATGTACAGTAAACCCCCCGTATTCGCGTTCTCACGATTCGCAGACTCACACATTCGCAGGTTTCTCTGTGGAACATATCTACCCATTATTTGCTGAAAATTCACCCACTCCCAGTATTTTTCACTGAGAAATATTCACTAATTACTGTATTTTCATAAAATTTTCATGAATAAATGCACTTTGTGATAAAACTTAAAATACGCAGGTACAAGCATTTTTATGGGGGTTTTCTCGTGTTTAAACTATCAAAATGGGCAGTTCTACATGATTTTAGAGGGGTTTTAAGTATTAGCGGATTTTAGCTATTCGTGGGGGGGGGGGCAGTACGCGTCCCCTGCGAATATGGGGGGTTCAATGTATTGGAATGTGGAAATACACGTCCTGCATGTTGAGTGTTATCATCCAGTCGTCCTGTTGAATGGATGATACCACTGACTGATTTGTCTCCATTTTGAACTTCACCATTTGTTTGAAGTAGTTCAAAGCACTGACGTCGAGGACAGGTCTCCATACCCCCAGTGACTTAGGGACCACGAACAGGGGGGATGTAAAACCCTCTTGAAGTCTGATCCTCCACTACCTCTATGGTCTTCTTCCTCAGGAAGGAAGAAACATCCTCCGAGAGAGCTACAAACTTCTCAGAGCCCTCCGAGTATGCCATCAGTGCGATCAGCGAATTCACGAGAGGAGGGTACTCTAAGAACGTGATCGAGTATCCCTCTTTGAGAACTTGATCATCCAAGGCTCCATGCCTCTTGCACTCCACCTCTGCCAGAAGAGGGAGAGTCTGGCTCCCACAGGCACACAAAGGATAGAGGAGTCACTTTTTGGGAGAAGTTTTGGCTGAAGTCCTCTTGATGGACTTAGCGGAGAAACGCACCTTGGAGCAGGGTCTCAAGAAAACCTGTCTGCCTCCATAAAAGGGATGCTGTTGCAGAGGGGAGACAGACTTGGCAGGAAAAGTAGAAAGTTCCCTGGGGCACTCTGAAGATTGTGCAAGAAGGACTTGGGTCGATTTTTTCTGTAAATCAGTGGCAATCTCCTTCACCACTGACTGAGGGAACAAATACTGCTTATCCAAGGGAGAATAAAAAAACGCAGAATTCTGAACCGACGTCACTCCTCTCGTGGTGAAGGAGCACCACAACTCCCTTTTCTTCAATACTCCCGTGGCAAAAAGACCAGCAACTTTGAAGGAGCCACCCCTCAATGCCTTATCTGCACAGGATAAAACAACCAGCCAATCCGCAGCCAAGTCAGATGCTGGAATGTCGTGATCTTCTATTTTCCTGTGAGAGCTCCTATCGACCAGTCCAGAAAGCTGAATACTTCCAGTCCTTTAAACAAGTGATTCAGAAGGTGATCAAACCCCGAAGAAGAGAAGAAAACTTTAGCTGAAGAAAAAGCCGAGCAACGTGCAGAGTCTATCAAACCTGAAAAGTCACCTTGGGAAGATGCAGCACCTCCCAAGGAAGGAGCTTCTCCAGTTGAATAAGAGAGTTATCTCCTGGCCGTCAATCCAGCAAGAGGAAAGGCAAAAGCGGCCTTCCCTTGTTCCCTCTTAACGGACAACCAATCTTCTACCTCTCTAAGTGCCCTTCTCGCAAACGGAGAGAGAACCATCTGAGGTAGGCGTGAACTAGAACCTGCTAGGTTTCTCATAAGGAACGTGGAAGTTGGAGACACTGGAGCAGCTGGTTGGAAGTGAGAGGGGAAGGTTGCCAAAAAATATCTCATCAGGGGAGCAAAAGCCATAAGAGGAGGGTCTGGTACTAGATAAAGTAAGGTCTTGAGAAGGGTTATGTGAAGGGGGAGCCTTATGCAGAAGGCCCAAAACATCTTCCAACTTGATATGCGCGAAAGAAGAATCTTCAGGCACGCAAGGGGGAGACGATGATGTAGGTGCGAGTTCATGAAAGTCGGGTGGACAGTTGTTGCTGGGCGCTTGGTTGGCTCTGAGCGCTTTCTGGGAGCCAAGCTAGCTCAAGGCTGGTGCTCGGGAGAGCAAGGTGGCTGCTCTGGAGTCTGAGACAAGCGCTTGAAGACTGGGAGGCAGTCTTGCAAACACTCTGGAAGCTCATATGGGCGCCCGGAAGAAGAAGAGCATTTCATAGAAGAGCATTCATGAGCAGTGATGAAGTTCAGAATGTGAACGCTCGGAAGAAGGGCGAATGGGGCTGCGCCATGTACTGCATGCAACCCGGCTGCGGACTAGCGGAAAAGTCTTTAGCACGCTTTGGAGAAAAGGAAGAGGAGTCTCTATCATGATGTTTCTTCAAGGGACGAGATTCACCTGGAAAGAGCCAAAAATGCCTCTTATTAGCACTAGAGTCAACATCAGAGTCAGATGATAACTGTTGGGTGCTCACTGTGACGCCTTTCCAATGGCTGTCAGAATTACGAAGCACTGAGTCGGATGAGGGGGGCGACTGCTTGTGGCCAAACCCTGCTAACCTCCTTTGGACCTCCGGTATGTCTGCTCCCAGGTTCAGGGGAGTGTGACAGTGACTTTCATCTGGGAGCGTCACTGGGACAGACAGCCACCTCCTCTACTGGCACTGACATTTGTTTGATACTCTGCACTTTGTCCATAAGGACTTTAAGTGATTCACCCAACTGAGACAGGGTATTAACTATGAGATCGAATTTACAATCGACCTAACTCTTGAGGCTGGCTACAGTACCGGATCGTTAGCATGGGAACCAGGAATAGGAGTTGATGGAGAATTATTTGGAGGACTAAGGATGGGGGATAAAGCAAGGGCAGGAGAAGGAATGTTAAGGTCAATGAGTTGAATGTTAGTGACAGGCTCTACACTCTGAGCTCTACTTTTCCTGTCTCTATCTAACTTATCCAAATAAGACCTGAGAACTTTCCATTTCTTCTCATCCCATCCAACACATTCATCACAAGTGAAATCTATTGAACACTCCTGTCCTCTATATTTTGCACAGATCGTATGACTATTGTAGGTTACTTTAGTCTTTCAGGTCTTGCAACCCTCCCTACAATACCTAATACAAGATGAACTGGAATCAGACATCATAAATAAAATGTAGGAAAACCTCTAGGCTAAGCTGAAAAGCTACCAAAATAATGGGTACTTCACCAAATCCTCGGGAAAAGCGAAGAAAAAACCTTAAATCCAACCACCAAACCATTCAATGTTGACGGTAAAGCCGGCAGAAAAGTAGTAACGGTCACTGTTAACGCTGTACCTATTGTTCCCCGACAGAGGGCGGGGTAGTTACCTCCACTATACAATAAATGAATTGCTACCACGAACTTCAAATTTTTAACTGCTGCGTGAGTGGAAAGTATAATTATGTAATTACTTGGTAAGTTACACATATGAAACTAAGCATTATGTTCAAGTTTTCAATTTATCTCCTTAATAAAGTGCATTTTATTGTCTATACTGTATTATTGGTAAATCTTACTTTTTAGCTTACAAGCTATTGTAGTAAGGGCAATTTCTTTTTTTTTTTTTTGGAAGGCCCAGAAAGTGCCTGGAAATGTTATTCAAACTTTAAAGCAAAAAACAAGCTTTTTGATAAACTATCTTATCAGGATAACAGAGTTCCTAAAATTTCGCAACCTTTTGCCAGGATAAATTACCGGCAATATAGCGGTTAAGCACTTGAGGGGTAATAAGGAAATAAAAATTGGGTAATTCCTATTAGGTCCTCCCCATAAAGTAGGTAACTTGGGCTCACCAAAGGGAAACATTGAGGCAGTGGCAATTTGTTTCTTTGACGATGAGGATTGGGAAAGAAAGCTGTATGATTTAAAAAGGGGTGATTTGTGGTTCTTTGCAGACCTCTTTAGTTTAAATCTCGTTATCAAGATCAGGAAGGGTCCTTTGCTATGGGAGGTGGTTAAGGCTGTTAAAGCTTATAAAGACTCTATTTTGGAAGTTAGTCATGGTGAAGAAATCCCCAGTAGTGGTAAAAAACAGGACAATGTTAGTTGGGATCTAGTTGAAAAAGCAGTGATTCAAAGTTAGATGTCTTGAGAGAACAAAGTAAAATAAAAGATTTGGAATTTGAATCTTTGCAACTGCAAGCAGAGGAGAGAGCTAAGGATAGACAACATGAGAAGGAGTTATTACAGCTTCAGATAAAGTTGAATAGTGACAACAGTAATACAGGCAGTCCCCGGTTATCGGCGAGGGTTCCATTATGAGGGTTTGATGATAACCGAAAATCGCAGCTTCGGCACTTTTTTGGAGAGTTTCGGGGCTTATTGGTGCCAAAAAGCGCCGATTTTCCGTTATCGGCGCCTCTGTTAGGTATGTATTGGTACCAATACCCAATTATTGGCGCTGAAAATTGCCGATTTTCATCGCTAGACAAGCCCCGTAAAACAGGATCGCTGTTAACCGGGGACTGCCTGTAAAAGAAACAATATGATGACTGCAATCAAGTTAGTTTCTTGCTTTAAAGAAGAGGATGCGTCTGAATTTTTCACGGCTTTTGAGCGTATCACTATCAAACTCTCGAGGTCTCGTGATATGTGGACGACTTTACTTCAATGCAAATTGAAAGGTAAGGCTCAGCAGGTATACAATACGCTTAGCAATGAACTTTCCACTGATTATGATACTGTTAAATCCATTATATTGAAAGCCTATCATCTTGTCCCAGAGGCATGTCGGCAAAAATTCCATAAGTTAAGGAAAGATTTGGACATGACCTTTATTGAGTTTGCCAGGAAAAAAGGGCAATTTTTTGAGGACTGGCGAAGGAGTAAGGAGGTAGATAATTTTGATAAACTTAAGGAGCTTATCCTGGTTGAAGAGTTTAAGAGGATGGTGTCTAAAGAGCTTAAAATACACCTCGAAGAGCTCAAAACAGATTCCGTTCATGAAGTAGCAATTGTGGCTGACAAATATTCACTGGCTCATTGTCAGGAATTCATGAAAAGATCAATTTTGACAAGGAAGGTTCCCCCCGTGACAACTGGAGAAAAATTAATAAGCCAAAAGAAACAAGCTTTGTGACCAAAGATGAATATAACTACATTGGTGTAGATTGCGAGGTCAGTAGTGTAATACCACGTAGTTTTTCCAATAGTAATAGATTTAGGAATAGAAGTACTAACAGCAGTAATGACACTCCAGAGAGTACGTCAAATATTACATGTTTTTGGTGTAGTCAAAAGGGGCATACGAAGACTGAGTGTAGGGCAATGCAGAGTCCTTCCTAGCTGAACAACCTTCAGAAGAAGAAACAAAGTGACCGAAATTTTGTAAGTATATCTTGAATGGGTCTATTTTCATTAACAGTGACAAAATACTATTGGTCAATGCAGGTTCATCCCTTGCCCAAATCCCATGCATTTTCGTCAAGGAAGTGGTAGGGTTTTGAGGACTCAACAGCAACTACCAAAAATAGGTTTTTCCTACTTCAAAACCTGTTTTTTGATAGCATAGTCACTTGTTTCATCCTCAAGGAGCTTTGCAAAGAAATTGACAGGTGACGAAAAAGGCTTATGCTCTCACTTTATAATCCCAACACACCATATGAAATAACATTTCTGGTCCAAGGTCAAACCACAGATTTCAAGTCCCATTCTTTAATCCAAACACTCTTCAGGTTTTGATACCAAGGAACAAGAAACTATACACGAACTTACGTTTTAGGATGTAGTTCTACAGTGGCTTACCTAAGCATGTTGGGTTTGGTTGCAGTACTGTCGACCCTCCCAGCAATAGTTAGCATAATCAACGTCAATAAGACCCCTGGTTTTCTGCCGTAGCACCTAGGGGTTAAGACTAACCATGCCACCTACTGATACACAGTGTAGTCGAATTTGTTCGAGCATGTGGCAGTAATTTAAATGATGAACACCCCGTACATTTGGAGACTTCTTCAACAGAGACATTTCTGAAGAAGGCCAATGACGTACTTACTTTCCTAACATCATGTGACCTATGAAAGGAGTGTAGATTTGCCTTTTTAATGATAACACTACAATCATCTCAGCCTTTCTAGGGAGAGTGGTTAGTTTGTGCTAGGGTGTAGGAAAATAGGACCTTCTGTGATGTTTGCCGTGACTTCTAGGTAAACCTTAAGTGCTTGAACTGGGCATAATGTCTTGTCTGCTAAATTGAGTTTTCTTATAACAATGGATTTCATTTTTAAAGGATCTATATTCTTGACCAGAAATGATGGGCCAGGGGACAATAATAATTGATGGTCAGCTATTTGCGTGATGCATCGTCCCCATCTAAGAAAGCCCAGTTCACTAATACCAGCTCCTGATGCTAATGTAATCAAGAAGAAGACCTTTTTGTAGCATGTGTGTTGTGGTTGTACTGGGTCCGCTGAATTGCGGGGTTGATAGAAGTCTAAGCACCTTGTCCTTGTTCAGGGACCAAGTAATTGGAAGCCTTTCGGGAGTGGGTCTTTGTAGAGCAAAAGACTGCAGAAGGGAAGTGACAACTTCTATACTGGAGTCAATCACGAATCCATAAAGCAAGGGTTCCATTAATGCAGCCTTGTATGCTATGACTGTTGTAACCGCAAGGCATTTGTCTTCAAAAGGGTATATAAGAAAAATAAAAAGTGTTTCTACAGAAATCTCAACTGGGCTCTAAGTATTGATATAGTCTAACCATATCTTCCATACGGACTAGTATTGCTGGATAGATGATGTCCGTAATTTTAGCAATAGGTACCTAGCAATGTTGGGTGAGTAATTATCACGATAGATATTTGTACCTAGCAATGTTGGGTGAGTAATTATCACGATAGATATTTTTAAAAAATCTATACATGAAGGTCTCGGCTCAGAAAGGAATTGATCTTTTTGTCTGTTGTTGAGGTAACAGGAACCAATACCTGTTTGGCCAATTTGGGGCTATTAAGTAAACTGTTCCTTTGAAGGTTAGAAGTTTGCTCAAAACCTTTGAAATCTGGGACAATGGAGGAAAAAGATATTGTCCTCCCCTTGTTCAGGTCTTTAGGAAGGCATCTCTTGCTGTTGCTTGACTGTCCAGGTTTGGAGACACATACTGTATATCAGGAGTTTGTGATTCTAGTACGTGGCGAACAGGTCACCATGGAGCTCTGGTAGACCATGGAAGGTAACTCCTTGAGGACTTAACAGTGACTAGTAAAAATAGGTTTTTCCTATGTCAAAACCTGTTTTTTGCTATCATTTGGTTGTTGAAAATGACTAAATCATTTCCCAATTTTGTCTTTGATGGAGACAGACAGTATTTGTGATGGCTCTTTGCCAGAATTTGGTGATCCTGTCTGCATTGTCACTCGTTCTCGCTCGAGAGGGGTAGACTTAGAAGAAATGGATTTAGACTCAGAAAGTGTAAATAGACAAGTGACTGACTTGGTGACTAGTAGTAATAAGAGCAGGCAGTCCCTGGTTATCGGAGGGCTCAGTTATTGGCAATCCTGTTTTACAGGGCTTGTCTAGCGACAAAAATCGCTGATTTCCGCTTATCGGCGCCAATAACTGAAAATCGCCGATTTTTGTTTATTGTCACGCCGTCAGAACGGAACCCCTGCCGATAACTGGGGACTGCCTGTAGTATAATTTTTTATGATGTCGACAAGAAACCTGAGGCTTTGAAGGAAGCCCAATCAAGGGAATTTAATGATGTGACTAATGAAACTATTGAAAATAATGTCTCAAACCTTGTTTTGTTAAACAGGATGGCCTACTCTATAGGGTCAGTAGAGCAGGGAAAGCTCCTGCTGACCAGATGGAAGTAGTCCGTCAGTTGGTAGTTCCGGAGAAGTATCAGAAAATGACATTTTTATAATAAAGTTTTATATATACTTACCAAATAATTACATAGCTATAGTTTCTACTTTATGCGGCAGCTCAAAATTCGAAATTCACGGCAGCGCTCTTTTGTTTCGGGTGTAGGTATGCTGCCCCGCCCACTATCGGGGAAGAATAGGTACAACGTAGCTAAAGCTCAATTCGTTTATGCCCTATGTCCATGAGAGGGGAGGAGGGCAGGCTCCAAGCATGTAATTATTTGGTAAGTATATATAAAACTTTATTTTATTATAAAAATGTCATTTTTATATAAGTAACTTACCAAAGTAATTACATAGCTGAATCCCAGAATGGAGGTGGGATGAATGGACATACAGTGACCCCTCGCTACTTCACGATTCAATTATAGCGAATTCATGACTTCGCGGAGTTTTTAATATATATTAATGGAAAATATAGCGCGGATTTTCTGGAGAAAAATCGTGATATATGAACACCCGAAATTTCTCATTAAATCCATTAAAATATTAATAATAAATAGTATTTCCTAGTCTAAGAACAACAAAACAAGCTTAAAATAGCAAAAAAATGATATTTTTATGATAAAATAAAGTTTGTTCATACTTACCTGGCAGATATATATATAGCTGTATTTCTTCGAAATCCGACAGAATTTCAAAACTCGCGGCACACGCAGTGTGGCCAGGTGGTTAGTACTCATTCCCGCCGCTGGGAGGTGGGAATCGGGAACCATTCCCATTTTCTATTCAGATTTTCTAGTGCCACTGTCTCAAGAGGGGAGGCAGGTGGGCACTAAAAGTATATATATCTGCCAGGTAAGTATGAACAAACTTTATTTTATCATAAAAATATCATTTTGTTCATGACACTTACCTGCCAGATATATATATAGCTGAATCCCACCATTGGAGGTGGGAAGAGACAGAATAGGATTTAGGAAACAAACAAATGTAGGCGATTGACGCCTTGGTTCCTTACCTGTTAGCATAGCTGACTTTGAGGTTACTGTCACCCAAGCCTGCTTCTGCTTTACTAGAGTCTCCAGCAAGGTAGGGACCTATAAAGCTGGTGAGTTCTAGAAGACCTGTCCACAGGGGCGTGACCACAATAGGACTAGATCATACGACCATACTGAGAGGGGAAAAGGAGCAACGACCAACCACCTGACTGAGCCTATCTAAGCCAATGAACCTAACATAGGCTAAAAATTGGGACGTCCACATCAGTGGACACCCAACAACCAAAAACACAACAACAAGATTAAAAGATACTCCCTAACCCCTAAAGGATAGGATGAGTATTGCTCTCTTCCCCCAACATTGTGTCTGCGGAAACGTATGGTCCCAACAAAGAGCAGTCTTCAAATGTTGTCTTCACATCCCGCAAGTAATGCGAAGCGAACACTGAATTATTTCGCCAGAAGGTGGCATCCAGAAGATCATTAAGGGACATATTCTTCTGGAAAGCCACCGAAGTCGCGATGGCTCTTACTTCATGAGCCTTGACTTTCAGAAGTCTCATGTCACCGTCTAGGCAGGTAGAATGAGCCTCTCTAATAGTGCTTCTTAAAAAGAATGCCAAGGCATTCTTAGACATAGGTAAATCAGGTCTCTTCACCGAACACCACAGACTGTCCGATGGGCCTCTAGTTTCTTTAGTCCTGGCTAAGTAGAACTTGAGAGCCCTGACAGGACACAGGACACTCTCTGATTCTTGTCCAAGAATCTCCGTCAAACCTTTGATTTCAAAAGTCTTGGGCCAAGGGTTTGAAGGATTTTCGTTCTTGGCTAAGAACAAAGGATTTAGGGAGCATAGAGCATTGGGACCCCTAAAGCCAATATGTTTGCTAATGGCTTGAACTTCACTAACTCTCTTCACCGTCGCCAGAGCAGTTAGGAAGACAGCCTTCCTAGTCACGTTCTTGAGGGAAGCAGAAGACAGAGGTTCGAAAGCACTTGACATAAGGAACTTCAGGACAACATCCATATTCCAAGGAGGCGTCCTGAGTTGAGGAATCTTGACAGTCTCGAAGGATCTCAAGAGATCGTGAAGATCCTTGTTGTCGGCCAAGTCTAGGCCTCTGTGTCTAAAGACTGCCGACAGCATACTTCTATAGCCCTTAATAGTTGAGACTGCCAGTTTATTCTTTGCCTGAGATGAAGCAGGAAGTATGATATTTTTATGATAAAATAAAGTTTGTTCATACTTACCTGGCAGATATATATATAGCTGTATTCTCCGAAAGGGACCGACAGAAATTCAAAAACTTACGGCACACGCAGTTGGGACAGGTGGTTAGTACCCATTCCCGCCGCTGGGAGGCGGGTATCAGGAACCATTCCCATTTTCTATTCAGATTTTCTAGAAACTAGAACTACTGTCTCCTGAGGGGAGGAGGGTGGGTACTATGATTATATATATCTGCCAGGTAAGTATGAACAAACTTTATTTTATCATAAAAATATCATTTTGTTCATGACACTTACCTGACAGATATATATATAGCTGAATCCCACCATTGGAGGTGGGAAGAGACAGAATAGGATTTAGGAAACAGACATATGTAGGCGATTGACGCCTTGGTTCCTTACCTGTTAGCATTGCTGACTTCGTGATTACTGTCACCCAAGTCTGCTTCTGCTTTACTAGAGAACTCCAGCGAGGTAGAGACCTATAAAGCTGGTGAAATCTAGATGATCTGTCAACGGGGGCGAGACCACAATGTGACTAGACCATATGACCTTACTGTGAGGGCAAGCGACAAACTAAACAACTACCTGACCAAGCCTAGTTACGTCAAGAATAATTAACATAAACTAAGGACTGGGGCGACCACCACTGGTGGAGACCCAACAACCATAAAAAACAACACATCGAAAATATTTAAAAAACACACAAAAACAAAACTAAAGGAGAGGATGAGAGTCGCTTTCTGCCCCCAAGATCGTATTTGCGGAAACGTAAGGCCCCAGCGCACAGCAATTCTCATAGGACGTCTTTACTTCCGTAAGATAATGAGAAGCGAAGACAGAATTGCTACGCCAAAAAGTGGCACCCAGAATGTCATTGAGAGACTGGTTTTTCTGGAAAGCCACTGAGGTAGCAATGGCTCTCACTTCGTGAGCCTTGACCTTCAAAGTTCTCAAATCCTCGTCTAGCACACTGGAATGGGCGTCTATGATGGTGCTTCGTAAAAAGAACGCCAGGGCATTCTTCGAGAGAGGTATATCAGGCCTCTTAACCGAGCACCAAAGATTGCTAGAAGGACCTCTACAATCCTGGGTCCTCTGTAAGTAAAATTTCAGAGCCCTGACAGGACACAGGGTTCTCTCAGGTTCTTGTCCAGTGATGTCCGTCAAGCCCTTAATTTCGAAGGACCTGGGCCAAGGGGAAGACGGGTTTTCATTCTTGGCAAGAAACATAGGGCTCAGAGAACAGACAGCATCAGGGCCTCTAAAACCTATAATCTTGCTGATCGCTTGAAGTTCACTAACTCTCTTCGCCGTCGCCAGAGCAGTTAGGAAAATAGCTTTCTTGGTTACGTCTTTGAAGGAAGCAGAATGCAAAGGTTCAAATCTCTTGGACATCAGGAATTTTAGAACGACATCTAAATTCCACAAAGGTAACTTAGGAGAGGCTACCTTAGACGTCTCAAAAGACCTTAGAAGATCATGAAGGTCTTTATTGTCCGATAAGTCAAGGCCTCTATGCCTAAAGACCGCTGACAGCATACTCCTGTAGCCTTTGATGGTAGGGACTGCCAGCTTTAAATCCTTTCTCAAATAAAAAAGGAAGTCCGCTATCTGGGACACAGAGGTTGTGGTAGAGGAAATTCCCTTAAGTTTGCACCACTTCCTAAAAATGACCCACTTTGACTGGTACACTGCGCTGGATGAGGCTCTCCTGGCGTTGGCGATCGCCTTAGCCACTGGTTTAGAAAAACCTCTTGCTCTGAGCAACTTCTCGATAGTCTGTATGCAGTCAGACTCAGAGCGGGAAGGTTTTTGTGGTACCTCTCGAAGTGGGGTTGTTTGAGAAGATCTGTTCTCATAGGAAGCGTTCTTGGAAAATCCACCAAGAGAGACATGACTTCTGTGAACCACTCCGCTGAAGGCCAAAAGGGGGCGATTAATGTCATTCTCGTCCCTTCTGAAGCTACAAACTTCCTGATGACTTCCCCAGAATCTTGAATGGGGAAAGGCATACAGAGTCAGACCCTTCCAGTCCCAGAGAAAGGCATCTACTGCTAGGGCCCCCGGGTCGAGTACGGGAGAGCAGTAAAGAGGCAGCCTTGTGGTCCTTGAAGTTGCAAAAATGTCCACCAGGGGACGTCCCCAAAGCTTCCAAAGCTCCTGACACACTTCCGCGTTCAGAGTCCACTCTGTTGGAAGAAGCTGATGCTGCCGACTGAGAAGGTCCGCGCGTACATTCTCGACCCCTGCTACGAAACGAGTGAGAATTGTCACCCGACGAGAATGTGCCCACAGCAGGATCTCTTTGGCCATCAGAACAGGGACCGAGAATGAGTGCCTCCCTGTTTCTTGAGGTACGCCAGGGCTGTGGTGTTGTCTGAGTTGACTTGAATTACCCGGCCTGTAACTTGATCTTCGAAGAACTGAAGAGCCAAGAAAATCGCTTTCAGTTCTTTTAGATTGATGTGCCAGGACACCTGTTCCCCTTTCCAGGTGCCTGACACTTCCTCCCCCCAGTGTTGCTCCCCATCCCGACATGGACGCTGACGCCGGAAAACAACACTAGGTCGGGGTTCTGAAGAGAGAGAGAGACCCCTTCTGCCAACTTTAAGGGATCGAGCCACCACCGAAGATGGTCCTTGACAGAGAGATCCTGAGAGGCTCCTCCAGATCCTCCTTGTTCTTCCAGTTGTCCGCAAGAAAGAACTGTAGGGGTCTGAGATGCAACCTCCCCAGGGAAACAAACTTCTCCAGTGATTAAATGGTCCCCAGCAGACTCATCCATTCCCTCACCAAGCATGTTTCTTTCCCCAGGAAGGCCGAAACTTTTACGAAGCAGTGCTGCTGACGTTCCTGGGATGGAAAGGCTCGAAAAACCACTGAATCCATCTGAATCCCCAGATAAAGAATGGACTGAGAGGGGATCAGATGCGACTTCTCTAAATTCACAAGAAGTCCCAGGGACTTCGTCAGCTCCAAAGTTGAATGTAAGTACTCCAGACACCTTTCTTCCGATGTGGCTCAGATGAGCCAGTCGTCCAGATAGAGCGAGATCCTTATGCCCGCAAGATGAAGCCACCAGGCAACGTTCCTCATCAGGACTGTGAACACCATAGGAGCTGTACTCAGTCCGAAACAGAGAGCTCTGAACTGGTACACTCGTCCCCCCAGGACAAATCTCAAAAACTTTCTCGACTGAGGATGAATGGGGACACGAAAATAAGCGTCCTGCAGGTCCAGAGAGACCATCCAATCGCCTGGTCGCAGCGCATTGATAACAGACTGGGGCGTTTCCATTTTGAACTTTTCTTTGACGACAAAATTGTTCAGTCTGCTGACGTCCAGGACTGGTCTCCACCCCTGACTGTTTTGGAACCAGGAAGAGACGATTGTAAAAACCTGGAGACTCCAAATCCAGGACTCGCTCTATGGCTCTCTTCTCGATCATTTCTTCCAGCAGATCTAAAAGGATCTGTTGCTTCTCCGGACGGTAAGAAGGCGACAGATCTCTGGGAGTTGAGGACAGGGGGATTTTTCGAGAACGGGATCCTGTAACCTTTCTTGATTACATTGAGGGACCAGGAATCCGCCCCTCTTACTTTCCAGGCTTCCAAAAACAGGAGAAGCCTGGCTCCTACTGGTGTCTGGAGGTGTAGAGTGTCACTTCTTGCCCCTTTGGGAAGAAGGGGCTCCGCCTCTGGAGAGGCCTCTTCCTCGCGAAAAGGGTCTAGAGGAGGAAGGTCTCCCACGAAAGGGCTTCTGTCTCTTCGAGGGTAGTCCCTGCGATGACGTGGAAGGGACACTAGGACGTCTGGAAGACTGAGCAAGGAGATCCTGAGTAGCCTTCTCCTTAAGGCTGGAGGCGAGATCCTTGACAAGCGGCTGGGGGAAGAGATGGCTAGACAGAGGGGCAAAAAGTAACTCCGCCCTCTGAACAGGAGAAACCGACTTGGCAGCAAAATTGCAGTATAAAGCCCTCTTCTTTAGGAGGGTTGTACCAAAATGCGAAGCCAGTTCATCTGCGCCATCTCTGACGGCCTTGTCCATGCAAGACAGTACACTGGACAGCTCCCCAGAGAGATAGAATCTGGACTACGAGTCCTCAAGTCCAAGGCCCCCAAGCACCAATCCAGAAAGTTAAAGACCTCCATAGACTTGAAAAGGCCTTTCAGATGGTGGTCAGTTTCAGAAAGAGTCCAGGACACTTTCGCCGAAGAAAGGAGAGACCTCCTTGAAGCATCAACGAGGCTCGCAAAGTCGCCTTGAGAGGAAGAAGGAACCCTTGAGCCAATTTCCTCTCCCGTCTCATACCACATTCCAGCTTTCCCGCACAATCTAGACGGGGGTAGAGCGAAGGAAGATTTCTCTTGAGACTTCCTATCTTCCATCCAAGAGTTGACTCTCTTGAGAGCTTTTCTAGTAGCAAGAGAAGTCTTCATTTACAGGAAGCCGGGCGATTTCCTCACCTTCAAGGAAGCTAACTGCGAAGGGGGGGAAAGAGGAGCAGAAGGCTGAAATTTATCTGGAAAAAGCTCCTTAAGCATGCTAGCCAAAACCTGGTAGTCGGAGAAAGACGACAGAGGGGACTGCTCCTGCTCTGCAGAGTCCGACTCCTGAGACAAACCACCCTCTTCGACAGGAGCGACAGGAGAGTCTTTCGGGGCTTGAGGAAGGCTAAGACCTTTGGGTCCAATTCGGCCAAGAGACCTCTTCTCGTGGGAAGAAGCAGCAGAAAAGTCCAGAGCAACTCGCACAGAAGCGTCCTGCCGAGCATCCTGACGAGCGTCCTGACTAGCGTCCTGCCTCACAAGCTGCCGAGCGTCCTGACGAGAGTCCTGACGAGCGTCCTGACGAGCTTCTAGACGAGAGTCCTGACGAGCATCATGCAGAGAATCCAGACAGGAATGAAGAGAAGCGTCCTGGGGAGCGTCCTGCCGAACATCAAAATGAGAGCGATGAGAAGCAAGAGGAGTGTCAGGAAGAGCGTCTTGGCGCGAACTCTTACTAGCGGCAAGCCGAGCTGCAAGAGGGGCATCCTGATCAGCCAGCGTGTCACGACGAGGCAAGGAGAGCTGATGATCCGACGAACGATGAGGACGACTACGAGAAACCGCAGGAGAGAGAGACGAACGAAGAGCAGGAAAGGGAGACCTCTTAGATCTCTTAACTGGCAGCGTCAAATCCTTACGGCGCCTACGAGGCTCCGTCTCCTTAGCAGCGAGAAGGGATGCTAACTGCTGCTGCATATCCTGGAGAAGACGCTTCGAAGGAGAGGAAACCCTCTCAGGAGAAGGGCTGCTCTTATGAGAAGAAGAGGGGAAGGAGACGTCCTCCTCCTTCTACCACCAAGGGCGACGACAGCTCTCTTCTTGGGGCGGCTGGGGCGTTGGCAACGTCCTCCTCAGAAGAAGTCCTGGTCCTCTTCTGCGGCGGCAAATCGTGCAACCAGTCGGGAGAAGACTCCAAAGCACGAGAAAGAGGAGAAGAAGCGTCCTCTTCCACGCAGCTCCTCTTGAACGGACGAGAGTCCAACCGAGAACGCGACCCCTTACGTGGAGAGGGCGCCTCGGAGGACGAGAAGCAGTCCTTAAGGACCCGTGCGCGAGCACGATCCTTGGCAGCCTGGGAGACGTCAACAAGGTCTGCCGAAGGGACGCCAGATTGGTGGGGGCTCCCCGTAACCCTCTTGCAGCTTTCGACATGCCCATTTCCTAAGTCCTGGGAGTTCGGCAGAGGTCCAGGCCTAGAGGCATTATAGGGCCGATCTGACGCCCCCTCCACAACACTGGGGGGATCACTACACTTCACTGCACTTTCAATCGCCAACACCTTAGACTCCAAAGTACGAATGGAGCACAAAATCTCACGCAAAGGGCATTACCTTCCCAGACGCAATCACAGGGTTCAAGGCGACTCTACAGGGAAAGGAGAAGCATTAGTAGGATTAACAGGAGATAAATTAATACCCTGACTCCCACCAACAGACACACTCCTGGAGGAAGACCTCCTTACACGGTCAAGCTCTAGCTTATGAACTTAAGAATCGTAAGCCTTCCAATCAGAATCAGGCAACGATTCACACTCCTTGCAGCGATCATCCAACATACAGACATGCCCCTACATCTCATGCATACTGTGTGAGGGTCTACCAAGCTTTCGGTAGCCTCACCTTACACTCCTTCACAACACACACCCTGAAACTAGCAGAACTAGAACCAGACATCTTGTTCAAGAAATAGCCAAAACCAAAATCAAAACAGTCCAAAGAAGCGTATACCTATCCACAAATCCAAAGTCAAAAAACCAAAAGACAATCAGAATACTAAGTGGAAAAGTTTACGAAATCCAACGGCGGAGGTATTGACAACAGGTGTTGACAATACCGGCAACAGAGAAAATCTGAATAGAAAATGGGAATGGTTCCTGATACCCGCCTCCCAGCGGCGGGAATGGGTACTAACCACCTGGCCCAACTGCGTGTGCCATAAGTTTTTGAATTTCTGTCGGTCCCTTTCGGAGAATACAGCTATATATATATCTGTCAGGTAAGTGTCATGAACAAACCTTAGAACTTACACTATTAGAGGGAAGGGGGAAATCTGCTGCCAACACTGCCTGCTCCGCGCGCAGGGGCAGATCCTACCTTCAAGGTGTGCGGTTCTCCATGACCTAACCCGTTTGGGCTGGTTCTGGAACAGGTAGGAGGGCTGAAAAAGAACGATCAGAATCCACAACACTAATACTACTATCACTATCTTTAATTTCAGTTAATTTAGTCATAACGCTAGAAAATAGACTAGACATACTAGCTGATAACTTGTCTTCTAACTTCTTGAATAGTTGAGACTCTAATGCATCCTTATCAAGAACCTGTACCTCTACAACTGGTTCTGACCTACGCTTACTCTTAGAAGCTAAGGATTTTCTGTGCTTTACATAAACTTCCATCTGCTCTACCGACCATCACCTAAACTCATCGCATCTTAGGCTGACATTACATTAAATCTTTCTACATGATATACACAAAGAATGTCTGCCGTGTTTGAGGGTACTCATCCTACGCTTGCAGGCTGTGCATGATTGATGAGCAATAGCATCCCCAGCAGTAGAAAGCTCCATTGTTAGGGCTGTAGCAGAAGTGGAAGCAGCGGCGCTAACCAATGGGGGCGTCTTCCTGTCTGATTTATCCATCTCAAAGTCCAAAACGAAGCCAAAGTCAAAATCAGGAGGGAAGATCCAAAACCAGTCCAAAAGTACAAATCCAGGAGAAAAGGGATGATGAAAAACGGTCCAACTCATTATCTGGTATCCAAAATATTTATATGGGGGTCGGGCTTAAGACCAAAAAGTTTGCCGATGCAGGATACATCCAACCAGCAAGGCGAACTGATAACAATTGGGGATCTTGGCCTCTGTCGGCCGGTATTTGCAGCAGCATTGCCAATGGTACCTCAGATAACTCATTTGACAAGATTTTTGCTGTAGCATTGGTAACGCTGATAGTTAATTACCCACTTTGTGGGTAAAATTACGGGGATATAGTTCGGGCCGGTCAGTGACCAGGGCTAATTCAGGTGTTCAGAGTGTATTGCAATATTAGAATTAACGACATAAAATCAGTACCAAAGCTAAAAAATACACTCATAACACCAATAACATTGTAAAAATCAACAGAACAATAAGTAACAATGCCATCAACAACAACAGTATTTACATTTACAAAAATTCTACTGAAATTATAAATAAGCATGTTCATATGTTACAAAAATTCTACTGAAAGTATAAATAAGCATGTCCATATGTCATTGAAAAAAAGCGGCGGAAGCAAGTGGCCAACAAGGTGGGGCCAGCACACCTTGTAAGCCAAATGAAATCTGCCAGGTTTGTCACAACAATGGGGGGAGGACAGTCAGGGTGGATTTAGAGATAAAATGCTCAGTGGAATAGATTAAGTAAAGATGAAGGCACTTTCCTGATAATCCACCAAGCAACTTTTGCTTTCTCATCAGCCTGTCCCACACACTTCGAAAAAACAGGAAAGTGAATAAAAAAGGGGATACTGTAAATGCCTGACTGTACCCTCAGGCATGGGAACTCAAACCCAAGACCATGGAAGGCCATGGTACAATGGCTATGGCACAGTCCAAGGTTGGAGAACAAGGTTTGAATTCAGGGTATTACTGGGTATTTTACAGTATAAGTTACCAATATTGTAACCTACATTTTTTAAAAGAGCTCTTCATTATCATTATTTTGAACCCCATAAACACTATACGCAAATGATAAATAAAAAAGTAATCATATTACGACTTATAAGGTACGACAATACCAGCTCCCCTCCATAGCTAATAACACAGCAAACTGCAACCAGTAAACACCCCTAAGTTACGTTAGGTTGGTACTTTTAGGTTCTTTTATTGCCCTATCATTTCCTAGCCATTTTTGCTTGAAAAATCCAAAACGGTTTTTCACGCAAAAATGGCTGGCTAGTCTTACTGGCAACTTAATAAAATTTTACCGAATTCAGGGTAACCTTCTCTTAGAAGGGTTGCCTACCAGGGCTAAAAGGTCCCTTCTACCCACTGGTTTGATTTTGGAGTGTCCTTCTCCCAAAAGAGTTGCCTGCAAAGGCTTAAGAGTTTCTTCTACCCTAACTCGTGTAGGCAGGGATGTCACACAGTGAAGTGAATTTTGTTAAGAAAAGCCACTCTAAACATGTGCCTTGAAAGTTTCTGACGTTCATTTCGTTGAAAATGACCTAACCAACCTCACCTAAACTAACCTAGGTACCTGGTCCTTATACTAGCGCATGGTATTTGTTTATTCCATAAACTTACCTAAATCTGAATGAGCACTATATCAATAGGATTATGGCGCTTGCATTTCAATTCTTTTGTTTTTCCCCACCCAGAAACCCCACTTGCCCACTGTGGTCCCCGAATTGTAGGATATAAGGATGGGGTCCACTATCTCTAAAATTACTCATTTGTGAATGAAACAAAGGCCAATATCAGAAATGTTCAGAACACATTAAAACAGGAAGATGATAATTTCAAGTCTAGAATGCAATAGGCTACAGCATAATGGTTTAAAGTAAAATAATACCACAATCAGTAGAACTAAGCAAGAGCTCCGCATTGGGTATTACTTTGGAAATTGATTCTTCCTATAGTATTTTGGTTGCTTATTAAGAATTTGCCGTTATTTTTTGTCGGTCAACTGTAATTAACTCAGAAATTGTAGGTTGGCCATCCTGGAATGCTGTCGCGCATGCACAGTGTTATAGGGGAGCTTTTGGTTAAAAGTGGAGTTTCCTTCACGGGGGGGTTTGGGTGATGGACAGTGGCATTCCTGAGGGGGTGGGGGTTGTTTAAAATTGCCCCCTGGGCCCCACAGTGAGGGGGGGCCCCCAAAATGCAAAACTTAACCATTGCTGCTATGACAGGACAAACCAAATCCAGTGGTCCCAAAATGGTCAAGGGCCCTAATTTCCAATTTTGTGAACAAAACTGTAACAACAATGTTATGTAAACGAAATAGGGCTCTCCAGGGGCCCCCTCCCAATCACAGAGCCCATTATAGATCTTCTCATACGGATCGGAGGAGGGTGGGTAATGTTGATTGGGGTAAGGGCAGGGCTGATCTAAGGCAATTGATTACTGCTTATAGGGGTCCTAATTATCCTCTGAGGGCTCCCATAATGGCCCCATTTGCCCAGATAACACACATTCAAATGATTCAATGAATCTGGCCTTCTGCTTTCTATGGAAATGAAGGAAAGATTTCAGAGACTGGGTGACCATGTGGAGCACTATGGATTCCTTCTTCAACCAGAGTTACTTTTAAAATCTATGGACGAGGAAACGCTTCAAAAACACTGTGCAGACTTTGCCTCCTTTTATGACAATGTCCAGCCAATATCCCTGTTCAGTGATATAATAGATGCACATGTAATGTTTTTCAATAGAGAACTACCATGGATACCACTGGATATTTTGAAAAAAATCAATAGTTATGGAAAAGATGTTTGCCTCAATTTTGCAACAGCAATCAAAATTTTACTTACCATACCACCACCTACTGCTTCTTGTGAAAGAACCATACCACCATCTATTGCTTCTTGTGAAAGAACCTTCTTAAAGCTGAAGCTAGTGAAGAACTATTTACGCAGCACGGTGAGCCAAGACAGGCTTAGTAGTTTAGTATTAAGAGAGAGAACCATAGAGAGGGCCAACTTCCTATGTGCTGCATTGTAATTGGCTGAGTGCCAGCGGCCATTTTGATTGTGTGTAACTGGAGGTTGCTAAAGACGCAATGTCAACTGTGATCTTTTGTGTACACCTTCATGTTCTCAAAGTGTACAGTTTATGAAGCAATTGTATGTTACAATGAGACTAAAATATCAATTGAAAATCAAGAATAAATCATCCAAAGAAAAGAAATTACGTAAAAACAAAACTGTTGCAAATTTCCCATAAATGAATTCATATTAATCCAATGAGTATTTTGTTAACAGGTCTTCACACTGACAGGTAAGTATAGCCCTGTCTAACTCGATTAAGCTTGGTGTGTGTTAATGCTTTTGGTGGTGGACTGGTGGTGATTTTAATGCTAAACAATGTGTGTGTGTTGATGCCTTTGGTGGTGGTACGTGATTAGTAATCAAATACTACCTATTTCCAATAGATTGTGCACAGGCATAGCATTTTGCGCATATTTTGCTAAGGCATGGTATTTATGAAGGTTTGACATTTTGCTAGCATGTTCTTCTTCTAGGGCCTATTATATCTGCCATCACTGAATGACATTGAAGTACAATAATTACTTTTCCAGATGCAGTCCTTTCACAGGTAATTTTACATAGCCTAAATGTTTGAAAATATGCATTATTTTATCTTACAGAACTTTGAATAAAATTGTTTAAACATTTTTCCAAGGGTTATTTTCTATTTTATTTTACAGAACTTTGAATAAAACTGTTTAAACATTTATGGGTTACTTTTGTTTATAAATACACCACATACATGTTAAGTATACTTTAGTTTTACCAGACCACTGAGCTGATTAACAGCTCTCCTAGGGCTGGCCCAAAGGATTAGACTTATTTTACGTGGCTAACAACCATTGTGGAATCCGAACCACATTATAGCGAGAAATGAATTTCTATCACCAGAAATAAATTCCTCTAACTCTTCATCAGCTGGCCGGGGGAATTGAACTCCGGGCCATCGAGTGACAGTCTGAAGCTCAACCGACTCAGCCAACGGAGGGCTACATACATGTCTGCAAGACTATCTGAGAAGAATGAAATTTTTATCCCACTAAGGAATTACCTAAACAGATATTATTTGGAGCAAAGTCTATTCTGCTGATCTAGTCACATTTGACTGTGATGTATCTGAGTGGTCCTCTTACTGTTACATACTTATATAGGCCTATTTGTACCCTTATTTTCTGATATACGTACATAGAATGAACAATCATAACAACTATCAAATAAATAAACATTGGCAGTTTGTTATGTTCCAGCATAAAGACAAACTGTTGGCCCTACAGTGGGTTGCAGTGCACTCAAGAGCATGTTTGTTTACAAACGTTGCTGTCACTGCAGCTCCAGTTACACACAATCAAAATGGTGGCCACATTACGCAGCACATAGGAAGTCGGCCCTCTCTATGGTTCTCTCTGGTATTAATGTCAGTGGAATCAGAAGTACTGGATAAAATTGATGTGAGTGATATAATAGAGGAGTTTGCTGCCAAGAAAGCACGTCGAAAATTGTAGGACAGTAGGAGCAAGTGAGCAACTTGAAAAGTGTTAAGTGTAGACCCTACCTACTAACAAGTGCACTAACAACAAGAATACCAATGCTTTTGTTTTGTTTATAATCTTGGAGTGGTCTGTGTTCCTTCCTCTCCCTTTTCTCCCTTCCAGCAATATTAAATTACCTCCCTAACTTCACTTTACTCTGTTCTACCTTCCCCTTCACTCTGTTCTACCTCCCTTCACAGCTTCACTCTGTTCTACCTCCCATCACAGCTTCACTCTGTTCTACCTCCCATCACTCTGTTTTACCTTCCCTTCACTCTATTCTACCTCCTTTCACAGCTTCACTCTGTTCTACCTTCCCTTTGCTCTATTCTACCTCATTGCATTCTGTTCTAACTTCTATCTCCATTTACTCAGTTCTACCTCCCTTCACTCTGTTCTACCTCCCTTTCACTATGTTCTACCTTCCCTTCATTCTCTTCTACTTTACCCTCACTCAGATCTACCTTCCCTTCACTGATTTAACTTCTCTTCACACTGTTATACCACCACAAACTTTGCTCAACCTCCATTCACTCTGTTCTAATTCCCTTCACTCTGATCTACCTCCCTTCACATAATGGAGTCCCTTCCAGCAATACTGATTCATTTAACTCCCTCCACATCAAATCACTATCAGAGTACATTACTGTTATCCTCATTTTTATCATTTATCATTATGTTTAACTGGATTAAGTGGTTCTTCAATTATTCAATGTAGACCTAGTTTTAAGAAATAAAATTTCTGAAATTTGCATTTACAAGTGCCTTTAAAATGATCCTACAATTGCTCATACTCTAAAAATTTTCCCGGGAGGGTTTACAGAGGCGCCCCCAACCCCGAATCAACCAGATGCTTTGGCTCGCCAGCTCGCCTCCCACCCCATAAGAGGGGCCCCAAATGGGACTGTGGCCCCGGGCCCCAAAATGTCTACGAACGCCCCTGGGGATGGAGCTCCTGACCAAGCAACACGGCCTGCTAGGTTAGGTTAGGTTAGGGTGCGTTAGGTTAATATAGGCCTAGTTCCTTTTATAATGTTTCTTTGGCCAAACATTTCTTAAACATATGGCTTCCACATGACTTGCGAATGCGAGGTTAACAATAACTGACCGACGATAAACACCACCATTTCCTTCATCAACAACACTAAAATTATAGGAGAAACCAATTTCGAGGTAATAGTCCGTGCGGAGCTCTTATTCAGAAATAGCCACAGAACTAAGCAGTAACTCCGCGGCGGCGATTTCCTTCTAGCATAACTTTTAATTAAACCGTGAAACAGTTAGGCTCAACAGAAGTCAGTCGACAGTGTTCCTTGCTATCGAGGAGCAACCCTGCATGATAGGCCTAACCAGGATTGGCCTATACTGTACTGAGTATCTCTTCAAAATCCAGAGGCGATATAAACTTCAATTACCTGTGGGAACTGGCATTGCCTGCCCGGCCATTTTTGAATGGCGAAGTCATACTTCAATTACATATCATTCCAACCCCAGGCTGACGACGAGGCACATTCGGCAAATTAGCCTACTAAGAAAGTACATGGAGATTTGACACTTTCTTCCAACCTGACAGAAAAACAGCGCTCAATTCCACCTGTCGCAATGAGTGCCAGCGTGTAAGGTTTCTCACTCATCATTATCTCCTGAGCCCCTATTGGTTCTCATTTGGTCTGTCCACATAGCTGTGTGTGTTTGCCATTTACAACTTATAATTTTCTTTAATGGTATGTTCTTCCGTGTCGTAACTATTTTTAATGACACGTTCTTCCGTGTCGTAACTGTCCTTAATGTCATTACGTGATATATTTCGAAAAATTTGTTTCCCACTTACTGAAGGACGACGTTGTCATATCAAAAGATCCGTGTCTCTATGTTCATGAAGTTGCTTTCTCAGTTAATATTTCTGTCGCCCATTAAATATAATTAACACTTAATGAAAAAACCCCAGCCCTGCAGAGATAACGATCTAAGCGACAAAGCTTACGGAATACTGCCAAATTCTACCACGCACACCATTTAAACTCTGCGTGTTTGTATGTGGTTAATTATACCTTAGTTTAACCAGACCACTGAGCTGATTAACAGCACTCCTAGGGCTAGCCCGCAGGATTAGACTTATTTTACGTGGCTAAGAACCAATTGGTTAGCCAGCAACGGGACCTACGGCTTATTGTGGAATCCGAACTACATTATACCGAGAAATGAATTTCTATCATCACAAAAAATAAATTCCTCTAATTCTTCATGGGCCGGTCTGAGACTCGAACTCGGGCCTAGCAGAGGTGCTAGAAGGAGAACTCTACCGTCTCATCCAACGAGGAATTTATTTTGTGGTTCCATATATATATATATATATATATATATATATATATATATATATATATATATATATATATATATATATATATATATACATATACTGGAACCACAAAATAAGTTCCTCGTTGGATATATATACATATATATGTATGTATGTATGTATGTATGTATGCATGTGTGAGAGAGAGAGAGAGAGAGAGAGAGAGAGAGAGAGAGAGAGAGAGAGAGAGAGAGAGAGAGGATGACAGAAGTAGTGAGACACAAAATGCAGAATAACAGGCCATGCAAAGCAAGGAAAGTTTTTTTTTTTTTTGCAAATAGTTGTGAAGCAGGGCCGGATTAAGGGGGGCGGTCCCAGGGGCCTGGGCCCCGGGCCACCCACCAAGAGGGGGCCTCCCACCAATAAAAACAATACATTTTAATTTAATAATATAGTTTGTATATAGACTATAGTTTATAATGTAGTTTATATATAGACTATAGTTTGTAGTGTATGCAATAGGAGTTGGAAAGGGGGCCTCCCACCAGAGTGGGCTCAGGCCTCCCACCAGCTTAATCCGGCCCTGTTGTGAGGACACTTGGAGTTTCTATCGAATATCTGATGTGGCAATGTATGATGAGACTACTGAGCCACTCCTCTTTACGGGCGTTAAGTTTGGACGTTAAATGTAAATGAAACAACCTGGAGCAGAGGCGATCAAAGGAGCAATATAGACTTTGAGCATATGGAAACTGACGAGGCACAGATTGTATGTGAATCTGATCACCACCTCATAGGGGTAAAATTTAAATTTAAAACAGCAAGAAAAAGATGTGTAAACGAAGTAAATGAAATCAAATATCTGAAAGTGGCGGAAGAGTACGAAGACATGCCTCCTCGACCAAAGAAAAATAAAATAGGCTCAAGCGATAATAATAGATTTAATTCATTAGAAATAATCAATTAAAGTAACACGATAGAAAGCACTCGGAAAAAGATAAGGACAATGCAAGGAAAATATGATATACAGAACTACAGTATGATATACAGAACTACTAAGGAAATAAAAAGAATATGCAAAAGAAAAATATGTAACAAGTTAAAGAGGAAGGTCTCAAGCACGGATATGCTTCCTCCCATCCCTCTTTTTGGAAGGACATGAGGAAGCATATTACAGACACAAACACCAAGTACAGATACTAACAAAAGAGCATTTGAAGAATATGGGAAAAAGAATGGAGAGAGATAATGAATGAGAGAGATACATGGGAAGAATAAGAAAGAGACAGCAGAAAAACATTTCACATCAGATCTCATAAGATTCTGGAAGACAATACACCTGAATGCAGAGAACAAAATCAAAGAGTTATGGAATCAGAATACTACATGGAAGAGATACTACGGAGACCCTTGATGAGCATGAACCAAGAATACTATGTTTTCCCACAGTGCAGGGCCAAACGGGGTAAGCCAATAAAATTCGAATTGTTTATGCAGAACGCCACTCTCACAAATGAACTTGCGGAATGTCTTGATATTACACTGAAGGGTCAGAAAGCGCTTAACAGCGGGTTTAAATGTAAAACAATTCCCACACCACAGAAACTCCATTCCACTGTAAAAGATCTTAAGACCAATAGTATTAGCAAATATATAAATAATCATGCGAACCGTGACAACGAAAATAGCAATACAAAAGACATATAGAAGAAAACATATCTTCCTTTAAGTGTAGAGTTCATAAAGCTTTTGGCTCTGTGGATGGAAGAAAACTCGAGATGCTCACGAAAACAGCTCATCAAGAATGCCAGCACCCCAGCAATAACGTCTACCTCACGAGGGAACATCTCATTATATTACAAAACGGCATATCGCCAGTTTATGGATGAGATCAAGGCCATCAGAAGGATAATTGCCAACGGTGCCATGCCTACTAATTATAACGAGAGTTTCCTTGGAGTCTACCGGTGCCTGATCCTGGTCAGCACCCTTGTAACGCGTAATAACCGCCCCCCCCCCCCAACACACCACCAGTGTGTTAATTTAAATGTACTGAGAGAACATATCAAGCCCTCATAGGTCGCACCACCACCACTCTACGACGACGATTGATAGCTCACCGAATCCATGGCCCGGGGCATTTAACAACATTATATACAGGGGCCACAACCGTAAACCAACACCGGAAGAATTATTAGAAGGCACAGAGATCATGCATAAAGAAGCTGGGTCCAGAGATTGCAAGTAGCAGAAGCTGTAAGTATATATACTAACAACAGCCTACATTAAACATTCCAAGGAACACGGACGTCATCCTCCCTTCTTCAAGATATCCGAGAGAATCCGGAGGGAGAAACGAGCGACGGAACACTCCCGAATGTGAGAGAAAATACCGACAGTGGGGCAAATCAAAACTATCGGCCAGAGATGGAAATCACGCACTCCCTCACGACCCTGGTTGCACGTTGTGGCATAGGGCATGCCCTACGGAGCACAAAAATGCTCTTTCTGCCGCACAGACTATGGGCAAGAAAATTAGACCCAGTGACCAATAGAAATTCATCATTCCAGTGACGTCATACTTTACATTTAAGGATTAGCCCCATAAGTCCGCATGGTGTGATAACAACTGTTTATGTCAACCTGTAATTTAGTCCTGAAGAAGTCGCCGATAGTCGAGGAAATGGTCCGTCGACCATAAAAAGTAAATGGAACCAAAGTGAATAATCTTTATTCCTGAGAAGCTTACCTGACGAAAAAAAGTACTGTATACAGTATACAGATTCAAGGTTTAAATGAAAACATAGTGTCTGCAAATAATGCTGTTGATTTCAATATCTATCTATCTATCTTTCTATATATATATATATATATATATATATATATATATATATATATATATATATATATATATATATATATAAGAGCCTCGATGGCTTGGTTGGTTGGCAACCACAGACTTCATAGAAGCCTGTGGCGAGGGTTCAATCCCGCAGCCGACCAGTCAGAGGCGGAAACTTTGCTATCCGTGTAGACATCCCGGGATTACGTATGTAATCAACGGATAGGTTTGCTGAAAGCAAATGGATGTTACAGACTAATACACACATAAACAAAGCCACTCCAACATCTTCTAAAAACATAACAGACACCTCACACGTCTCGAACTGTCGGACTACCCGCCCAGTTCTCCTCGTGCTGCTGGGAGAAAGGGAGCTGGGGTTTCGGTAATACATGTACACGTTCGGTACCGGGGTCTAAGCGATGTCAGGCAGGGCAGCCGGTCGAGGTTACGCCTACCCCACCGCCAAATCAAAGTTCTTCAAAAGAAGGCACTGTGCTTACCCCATATAAAAATGGGTATAAAAGCACGTTAAAACGAAGAATATATATATATATATATATATATATATATATTTCCATAATGATTTTTCCTCTTGAGGGTAGTATCAGAAAGGTTAAGCCTGCTGGCTTCTCGGCAATTAATTTTCTTTACTTCAGCAGATGCTACCACTCATTTACTGATAGGTGGGCTAGTGGACAGAAGAGTAGATGTGAAGCATGGAGCAGGTAAGAATGAGCTGAGTACTACCGCTATACATGCCCACGCCCAATACACACACACACACACACACACACACACACACACACACATATATATATATATATATATATATATATATATATATATATATATATAATACATACATACGGGGTTGCTAAATATAAGATGCAGACGGATGAATGTTGTCAGCAGTGAATTCAGTCCTGGGTCGATTGTTGATTTAGTAGTTAACAGTACTATGAAGATTTGGTGAATGTGGAAGACTGAGGAGTAGTGGAGTTGCCTGTTGAAAGAAAGAGGATGGTTAGTGTAATCTTGAAAATGTCTGAGGAAGTGACCCGAGGATATAAGGACGGCAATTAAGAGGTCGAAGGATAGAAAGATATCAAGAGTTGATGGGGTTACAAGCAAGAGGCTGTGGTACAGTGGTGATATTATCGTTAACTATGGTTTGTAAAGTATGTTAAGATGAAACAAACAAAGGTTCCAAGAGGAATAATGATCCCAGTGAATAAAGGTTCAGGTGACTGAGATAGCTGTAAGGATTATAAGTGTATAGTAGGATTTTGACGAAGAAGTAAGATGACAGAAGGACTGTTATGGGAAGAAGTGTGGAAAGGAGTGCGTGAATCAAGTGTTTGTTATGAAACAGTTATGTGAAAAGTCAGGAAGTAAATGGAAAAAGCTGTAAGCTAAGTTTAACCCATGAACCCTGAAATAGCATATGACTGAACTGTTAAAGAAGCAATGTGAAGGATGCTGAGGATGAATGTTATAGGCCAAGATTTTTGATAAGGATCCATAGTTTCTCTCATGAAAGTGAAGCCAGGTATTAGAATGTTCAGAGGTGAGAGTGACTGAATTTTGTTTAAAACTGGACCTGTGAGAAGGGCGTGCTATCTCCTTCGATGTTCAATATGCTTAAGGATGGACTAATGCAAGAAATCATAGAAAGGATAGAATTTGTAGGTATAAAATAGTGGGATAAGAAAGTGTCGCGAATGGAGTGTGGAGTGGTTGTTTGTAGATGATGCAGTCCTGACTGAGGATAATGAAGAGTAACTGAGGAAACTAATGACAGATTGAAAGCATTTGCAAGAGGAGAAAGTCGGGGACAAAAGCGAGCAATAGTGATATTATGATCGTAAATGGAAACCTAAAAGATGGCACATAGACTGAAGGGCTAAGAATGGAAGCAGTTGCTTTCAACGAGTATCTGGAGTAGATTAATGGCTGATGGCAGGAGGCGAGAAAAAGCAAATCACAGAACTGATGAAACAATGAAAGTAACGGGGTCTATGGATACCATGATGGGTGTGTAGCCTACATATCAACTTTCCATATCAATTTTGAAAGTAGTATATACTATCATACAATACACGAAGGGGCTTGTTGTTGTTGTCCGAATAACGTTTAAAAAAATGATCAGTGACCTGAGTGTGAGGTTCAAGAAATGTCATAAGTGAAAGACTGATTCTTTATCATGTTGTTGTTTCAGATGCCTGAGGCCTATTTGCTGCGTCCATACAGAAATTGTGTTTGTTAACAGGCATAAGAAGACATATAAATTGCATTACAGAACATGTAAAAGGCAGATATATATATATATATATATATATATATATATATATATATATATATATATATATATATATATATATATATATATATATATCGGCGGAAAGGCCATACAATGACGCATACGATGAGATACAAAAGAATCTGAAATAATAAGTAACATATATGACGTGATTAATATACATGTGAGGAGCAAAACACAAGAATGGAGAGGAGATTTGACGCCCTTACATGAGACAAATCTACAGAACACATTAACCCACTTTTGTTGATGGGACACATCTTTTTTAAGTGGTTATGTGTTATTGTGGTATTCTTCGTTAATTCGACTGACTTTCGTCTATTCCTTTCTTTCTTTCTTCATTTGAGTCGGAATAGCAAAAACACGCGTCTTCGTTGTATGGGTTTTATTGTCCACCTAACTAGAGTCTACATTGTCTCGTCAACGCGGGGTGGGTTTGTTTATATTTTGGCATGCGACCACCTAACATCTCGTTCGCTGATGCCAGGCGGTACATTTAAAATCAAACAAATTACAAAAGAGACAAAACTGAGAATCATATGTTTAGACTAATATTTTAACACCTCTCCTTGATGAACAGTTTTTGTTATAACTTGAGTAAAGAAAAAAGTTATTTTAAAAGAAAAAAGAAAGAAAGAAAAAAAAAATATATATATATATATATATATATATATATATATATATATATATATATATATATATTTCTTTGACATTACAAACAAAATATTCCAATCGAGTACATACAAACATTTAAGTATATCCAATGAAATGTAAGCACACAATAATAACATGATAAAGAGGGCACAGTGATGTAATAAGATTAATTGCTCAAACGTCAAATATGGACAGTTTATAAAAAAGAAACTATGCTAATTAAGTAAATGCAAATATTTCAGTACATGAAATAACATTAAGTACACAAAAATAAGATGACAAAGAGAATACAATGCTGTAATAAAAGGACTTGATTAGACAAGCATTTACACCTTACAGCTGCACTTAAAAAAACTAGTAAATAATGATGGGTATAACATACAAACAATGCGTATTAATTATAAAATATGTAAAATACAAATTAGCATTGCAAAATAATTGGCAAATATGAACTTACAAATCTGACAATAATAAAATCACTACTTGGTATAAGTGACAAGTATGGTATTGTCTAAATCAATGGCATTTTTACAGCAGACATTGTCCCAACTTAGTGATGAGTTCTTGGGTCCTTCCTGCGCAGATGATCTTGGTAAGGTCAGCCAAATTCTTCTTTGATGGGACGTACTTGATGTTGATTTTTCTCAGGTTGACCTGCTTTAGTACAAAATGCCTTTGGTCAATGTACTTTGATCTCTCACAGCAATGAGTGCTTTTTGCTAAGGCTATGGCACCCTGATTGTCAACATTTATTTCCGTCGGTTTGTCGACAAAATTCTTGAATCCAAGTTCCCAAAGCAGTTTTCCGAAATAAACTACTTCTCTTGTTGCTTCACAAAATGCTACGTGCTCTGCTTCATTTCTTGACAGTGTAGGTATTCTCTGCTTCTTCATGATATTGGTCCACCTGCTAGAATTATTACAATCCAGTGATGAATTTTCTTCCATCATGACCATTTGCATGGTCTGCATCCACCCATGCTGTTAGGCGTTCCTGAGTTTTCTGGTAACAAATGGCTAAATCTTGAGTCTTCTTGAGGTATCGCAGCAGATGTTTTGCATTCTTCAGATCTTGTTTGCGAGGTTCTTAACTTTTCTGGCACAGTGCTTCGGGTGGCAAAAGCAATGTCAGGCCTAGTGCAATTTACTAGGTGTAATAGGCTACCAGTGATTCTGTAAAGGAGACAAATCGCGCCTCTCTTTCCTTGTGTTTCTCTTTTCAGATGTACACTCACTCAAAAATATTCTGCAACATGTTCCGGAAGTTTTCGTTCACCTAATAATAATTTATTCTTTTGATATATGCAGTGAAATTTGCTATTCTTATTTGCTTTTGGTTATTAATTGTACAGTTAACAATATAAAAAAAAGATTGGCCAGCGAAAATTCATATTACGAAAAATAACGAAACATTTTGAAAAATTTCGTGCCAAATGATTGGGTAAAAGAGTCAAATAAGAAACTACATTTCGAATTCAAATAAAAACTTATTAACTAATAAAATAATATTGAATAACCATCACCAATATTATATAAATAAGGAATTATATAATTCTATCATAATCGTTGTCAATAACACAAAAAAGAAAAAACTCATAAAATCGTAAGTGTTCGTGTGACGCTACACTTACGCGGGAAGTTAAACTGTATCGTCATTCGTCACCTGCACCGATAAGATGGATAACAGGCGCAATCACACCACACTATCTCTCAGGTCATCGATCATTAGCCTGCATGGGGCTCATGTTTCCACCGGAGATATTGCTCGGCAGCTTGGCATACACAGAACAACAGTGCATAGATGGATACGACGACAAAGAGAAAGAGGATATATAAATACATTAACAAGAAGTGGACGACCCCATAGTTGCACCACTGCTGAGGAAGATCATCGAATCATTGAAGCAGCTCGACAAACTCCGTTGACAACCGCCGTAGCTATCAAGAGAGAACATGGCCTTCAAGTTGATGCCCAAACCATTCGTAACCGGCTGCATGAGGCTAAGATATTTCATCATATTCCTGCTAAGAAACCCCTCATGACTGAAAAACATAAAGAAGAGAGGTTAGGGTTTGCTTTACAATATTACTCAGTGGCCGACGATTTCTGGAAGAAAGTCATCTTTTGTGATGAGAAGACATTCTCCACGGATGAGCATAGTAGTCTTCTTCACTGCTGGCGTCCACTTATTACAAGGTAAGCTTTATTGAAGTGAACTAAGTAATTTTAAGTTTCTTGCTAGTTTTAATTCTGTTGAAGCTCAGATAATAAGTAATACAAAAATCGTCCTAATATAAAAGCTATTAAAATGATAGGCCTAAGTAGCACTGAAAGAAATCAGATATTCCACATGATAGGTGCATATATATATGTATAAAACAAGCAGCGATTATAATACTATGTAATACAAACATAGATGTGAAATTTGTTAGTCTAATTCAGTAGATTTTATATAAGCGATTAAGCATGTAGGCCTAAGTGTCATTAAAGGAAATCGGAATACATAGTATGTATTATAGTCCTATACATGTGTCTTTTTTATCCATTCTGTCGTCTATCGCAGACTGGTGCGATCAGTGTTTCATGACTTTTATTCAGAAAGCGTATCATTTTATTTCTAGGTATGAGGCTGAAAATATCCAACCCATTCGGCGGAGTGGAAGAATTACGGCAGCTCTTTGGGGATGGATGGCTGATAGCGGTCCGGGAGAACTGATCGAGGTCAACGAAAGGTTGAACAGCCATCAGTATACTGAAATATTAGAAGTCCTTACTCCATCTGTAAGGTCACTCATCCCAGATCAGGAACCAGTTTATGTAGTGATGGATAATTCTCCTGTCCATAATGCAAAAGCAGTAAAAGAATGGTTTACAGCCCATCAAGATATCATCCGGATTGAATGGCCAGCGAAGTCTGCGGACTTAAACCCAATAGAAAATCTTTGGGCTTATATTATAAGTAAATGGGATAGTAGCGAAATAAGGACCAAAGGAGCCCTAATTAGTCATGCCAAGTCAGTATGGGAGTCACTTAGGCTTAAGCGTCACGAAGTCAACATTTGTGAAAAACTCGTGGATTCTATGCCGAGGAGACTGGGTGAAGTCCTTGACAGGAGAGGGTCCCACACAAAATATTGAGAGAGAGAGAGAGAGAGTTTGGTTGTGTGTTTAATTTGACGAAAGATGGGTACAGATTACTCCTAGTGCAGGTAATTCTCTTTATTATGTAATACTAATATATATATATATATATATATATATATATATTAATTTATTTATTCATTTTCTTTCCTGTTATTATAAATGCAAATATTTCTCGTTATTTTATAACACTGAAAATACATATTTATTTTGTATCTAGTGTTTATGTAACCTAAATAAAAATATTAGGTTTCAGTAATTTACAGTAGTTAAGAAATGGATTAGTCATTAAAATACCATTCTTGTAAAATTTTATTCATAATAATAATATTCCTGCAGATCTTTATAGAAGTCGTAATTGTTGTTGTTGCTAAGACTAATATTGTTCAACTTATAACAGTTGAAGGCCTATGTCTACAAAAGATCACATATGAAGGCGATCAAACAAAGATAGCGATTGCTTTTGGAGATGAAATATTAAAGCATAAGAACAGTGATGACCGTTGAAGTATTTTAGTAACATCCTTTCATCAAGTAACTTATTACCGCAATAGCAGAAAAAAAATAAATCCCGGTTTAAGGGAAACGGGAGTTAATCTCTCTAGCGCACCAGTAGCGTCCGAGTTGTTTCAAGCGCTTATGGCGGAGTTGCCAGATAGCGCCAGATGTCACTATTTCAATCGCTTACGGCTGAGTTGCCAGATAACGCCAGATGTCACTATTATCAGCTGTTGTCCGAAAAGTTTTGAAGGATGTTGCAAAACTTTTTTGAGTGATTGTACATTAATCATGTCATGTATTTTAACTGTCTTTATTTCAGATTCTTTGTGTACCTCATCTTATGCATCATTGTACGGCCTTTCTGCCGATATGTATATCTACCTTTTAAATGCCATGTAACAAATGTTGTGCGTATTTTTATGCTTCCAGAAAACACAAATCGTGTATGGACACAGTGGGGGGCCTAGGGTCGCCTGCTACCTTTCTGGCCGCTTTTTGTTTTATAAACACCTGTCGAGAATAATAAAGAAACAGTCTTTCACTCCTGACTTTTCTTGAGGCCTCACACTGGTGATCCCGGGTCAGGGACAGGTAGCGTGGTTTTGGCCCAGCCATTAAAGAACTAAGGCCGCACCCTACCATCAGAAAGCCTTTAGCAGACTAACTACAGCATAAAATTTAGGCCTCTGATAGCACCCTACCTGGAGGAAACCGTGCCATTAACGTATTAAATATGGCGTACCCAAAAGAGCACGTTTTGGCACTTCGTTCGACCTCTTGAACAAATCAGCACCATCAACAGACTCAATACGGCGCATTTTCCCGCATTTTGGTGCGTGAGAAATCAAGATGTCAGAGGTAGAACTTCAGTGTGAACCCGTGAGCATCGTCTGCACGCCGCTCTCACCATCAAAGCCAGACATGGTCAAACTTCCCCCGTTCTCGTGCCAAAACACGGCATCATGGTTCCGGCGCGCAGACGTGCATTTTCGCATGGCATGCATCTCAGATGATGCTACAAAATCAGACATAGTCATGACAGTGCTCCCAGAAGTGTTCAATAGAATCTCGCCCTGGCTGGATGCGCAACCAGACAAAGTCACATACACAGACTTAAAAAACAAACTGTTGAATTCCTACTCCATGCCCGTGTCCGAGAGAGTGCAGTGCACATTCGACCTGTTATCCCAGCTCCTCGGAGATGCTTCACCCAGGGAAGCCTGGGACCAGCTGCGAGGGTTAGTAACACTCCCAGGTCGCGACGAGAACGGGACGAAAAGAACAACTGACCTAACAAAAGCAATCTTCCTTCGGTGCCTCCCACAGGAAGTTTGGCGTTAGATAAGGGATGCAGAGAACCTGGACATGGATGCCTTAGTCGACGACGCCCAGAAACTATATGAGGCCGGCAACCTGTTGGAGGAAGACGGTGACAAAGACGGAGATATCAACACCGTTTATAAGAAGAGACCGCCATTCAGAGAGCACAAGACATGGCCAAACTCGGCGTGGTGTTTCTACCATAGAAAGTTTGGGACCAACGCCAGAACCTCCAGGCCTCCGTGTTCTTTCACAAAAAATGACAAAGGCGGCCTCAAGTAACAACTGTGGCCGCGAAACCCAACTCCCCCTGCCCAGCAGGGTTTTTCATCACAGACAAGATCTCCAAAAGCCGTCTGCTGGTTGATATGGGAGCAATGCAGTCAGTTTTCCTGCCATCCTGGGAAGGTTTAGAAAAAATACCTGACTCACTACCCTCCCTCATAGCAGCAAACGGAACTCCCATCTGCACTTATAGCACAACGACCCAGGCTATCTCAATCCTGGGGTGCAGATACCACTGGCCTTTCGTCATAGCGAATGTCAAGTTCCCTCTGCTGGGTGCGGATTTCCTAGGGCACCACGGACTTCTAGTCGACGTCACCAGACAACGCCTCCTCGACACAGGGACGTGCCATTTCCGTCAGCTCTTCACCGGACCCGGAATGCCCTCCATCTGCTCCACAGCCCTCAACAGCTACACGTCCCTCCTACAGGAGTTCCCGGACGTGTTCAAACTAGAACTACGCCAGTCACCTGGGGCCGGAAAGCACAGCATCTTCCACCACATCACCACGACAGGCCCACCAACCCATGCCAAGTTCCGACGTCTGTCCCCAGAAGTTACAAGACGCCAAACAGGCCTTCGTAGAAATGGAGCGCACTGAGCGTCTGTAAAAGGCATCAAGCCCGTGGGCGTCCCCTCTCCACGTGGTAAAGAAATCCTATGGTTCATGGAGGCCCTGCAGGGACTATCAGCGCCTGAATTTGGTAACACCAGACCATTACCCCCTCCCTAACATGCAAGACCTGACAAGCACCCTCCATGGAGCCAAAATTTTCTCCAAGATGGATCTGCTGAAGTCATACTTCCAAGTCCCTGTACATCCTGACGACATCCTGTACATCATCATGCCCTTTGGGAGCTACACATTTTCCTATTCCACTTTCGGTCTCAGGAACGCAGGAGCCACTTTCCAGCGCCTGATGGATACCATCTTGGGAGATTTGCCCTTCTGCATCTGCTAAGCTGACAACATCCTCATTTTTTCCAGGTCCACAGAGGAACACCTTCACCATGACCGCGCCGTCGTGAAACACCTGCAGGACAATGGATTAGTTGTCAGGTTCGACAAGTGCATCTTTGGGAAAGAAAAAGTAGACTTCCTGGGCCACGAGATTTCCCCAACAGGAGTGCACTCCACGGCCTCTAAAGTAAAAGCTATAGAAAATTTCCCAGAACCACAAACCATCAAGGCCCTTCAGGAGTTTCTTGGGATGATAAACTACTACCGGCACTTCATCCCAGATGTCACCCACATCATGTACCCCCTGATGTCAATCCTGAAGGGGAAACCGAAAACACTAATGTGGGAAGCTCCGCAGCAGCAGGCATTCATCCAGACGAAAAGGGCCCTCTCCAGTGCCACCACCTTAACTCACCACAACCCTGCCGCTGCCCTCAGACTGACAACGGATGCCAGCAACATCACTTGCGGTGCACTACTCCAGCAACATCACTTGCGGTGCACTACTCGAGCAACTGGTGAACGGCACGCCCCAGCCCTTGGTCTTCTTCAGCCGCAAGTTTTTGCCAGCGGAGACCTGCTACAGCGCCTTCGACAGAGAGCTGCTGGCTATCTACCAGGCTGTGAGGCATTTCAAGTACCTGCTGGAGGGAACTGAATTCACAATCCTATCAGACCACAAACCCTTGGTTCACACATTTGCAAAACGGGGACGCCTTATAGAGGGATGAATAAATTTGTTTTTATTTAGCATTTCCCAACGTTTTGTGAGAGAGAGAGAGAGAGAGAGAGAGAGAGAGAGAGAGAGAGAGAGAGAGAGAGAGAGAGAGAGTGTAATTGTCGTTAGTGAGTGCTTCGGTTGTTGGAAGAGGGATGAGGTCGTTAGTTTGTTTACGGCGGTGTCTGTCTGTGGAATATATGTGAGGATTTTTCGGTTTTGGAGGCAGTTTTGAGTCAGAGCTGGTGCCGGTCAGTCGTTTTTTTTGGTCTAAAACAGTTTGTTTGTGTGCTGATGCAGAGTTGTTGTTTTTCCTTGTTAGTGTGCTGTTCTTGTTGCTGTATGTTCGTGAGTCGTGTGTTTTTCTGTTTTGGTTTGGTTTGTGTGGTTTTGTGTGCTGTGTTGGCGACCGTGGACGCCTTACTCCATCTTCCAGCAACCGAGGACCAGGGTGAGTGTTGTGTACTGTTTTTTTTGTGGTTTTGAATTCCGCCACATAATATTTGGCGCCCAACGTGGGGCAGCTGGTATTGCAGCTGCAATTGAGATTGGTGGCTGGTAGTGTGACTGAAGAGAAGGATGGAAGAGGAACTGGTGAGGTTGAGAGAGGAGAATACGTGGTTGCGGGGTGAGAATGAGAGATTGAGGAGTCAGTTGGAGGAGATGGGGGAATGCTAAGAAGTGTGAAAGAAGAAATGAAAGGGGAGATGAAAGAGTCAGAAGAGAGGGTGGATAAAAAGTTGGAGGGAATGATGAAAGGTGTGGAAGAAATGGTGAAAGGTATGTTCAAGGGTGTTTTTGGAGAAGGGGCTGTTGGAGGCAGGTTCTCTGGAACGTGTGAAGGGGCAAGAGAGAAAGAAAAGGAGGAAGAAGTGAATGGAAGCGTGAGTGATGAAAGTGATATGGGAATAGGAAGTAAGAAACGAGGAATGAGAGGCAGGGTAAGGAAAGGGGAATGAAAAGCAAGGGAAGGAACAGAGGGAAAGTAAGGATAAGTCAGGGGAAGAAAAGGGAAGAAGGGAAAGGAAAGGAAATTGGTAAGAAGGTTAAGGAAGTGGGAAAGGCAGGAAAGAAGGGAGAGGGTGAAGGCAGTAGTGATAGTGAGGTGGATGGAGGTGAGTGGATAAAAGTGGATAAAAAGAGGGGAAGAAGAGTGTAATGAGTAAGATGAATGTAAGTGCGGAAGTGGACTCTTTGTATTCGGAAGAGGGTATGAAAGGACAGAGTGAAAGTAGCGAAAGTGAGAGTGAAAGTGAGAAAGAAGTGAGAAAGGCTATGTAAGTGAGGGAGGTACCCCAGTGTGAAAGGTATAATGAGTATGGAAGTAGGGATGTGCATGATTTCTTTAGGGAGTATGAAAGGTTTTGTCAGGATAAGTATGGGAAAGTAAGAGAGTGTGGGCACGAGAATTAGGAGAATATTTGACTGGGTTTTGCTTGATATGTATAGGGTTATTATGAGTGTGGGAGATGTTGAGTATGACAAGGTGAAAGCTAGACTAGTTGAGCAAGCGAGGCGTATGAAAGCGAGTGTTAAGTATAAGAGGAAGAATGAATTTGATGAGGCAAGAATGAAAGCTGGGGAAACCTTGTCACTGTATGCTTGTAGGCTGGAGACGTTGGCAAGAAGAAGTTTGGGGATGATGGGATAGATGAATGTAAGGAGTTAGTACGGAAGTTGTTAGGGACAGTGCCAGATGGAGTTAGAGAATTTGTGAACTTGAAGCGGAAGGAGAAGAAAAGATGGACGAATGAAAGGTTGACTTGGGGAGAAATTTTGGAAATTGTAGAAGATTATGAGCTTGACAGGGTTATAAAAGAGAGTAGAAGTGTAAGTGTAAGGGCTGGGGTAGATGAGAGAGTACCAGAGTTTGGAAGCTTTAGGGATGCAGTGTTGAGGGGCCCAATGAGAATGGCCGATAGTGTAATAGATAGGAGTGTAAGAGCAAGTAATGTGGAGGTGCCAGTGAGGATGAATGGTGGGTTTGTAAGGGAACAACGGGTTGGACGGGTTAGGGATAGTAGTGTACAAAGGGGAAGGTCGATGAGTGGAAGTCGAGCGAAGTGTTTTAGATGTGGAAAGGAAGGACATACAAAGAATGAGTGTAGGTGGGCTTTGGGAGCGTGTTTCGGGTGTGGGCAACCAGGACATTTGGTAAGGAAGTGTACGAAAGATAGGGGTTAAATGCTACAGGTGCGGACAGGTGGGTCATATTGCTAAAGGTTGTAGGGGTACCCAGTGAATGTAATATGTGGCAACTGTGGTAAGAATGGGCATTATGCAAGAATGTGTTCAGAACCGAGAGCGAAGTGTGTCGAATGTGGAATGGAAGGGCATGTGTCAAGTGTATGTAGACAAAAGAGGGTGACTGTGACAGCGAATTCTGGGAAACTGAGTGTGAAGGGGTTCAAATGGGTGGATCCTCCAGGATGCAAGCGGTGTGTGTGATGCATGTACGTGAGGGGTTGTTGCATGAGGGAGGTTTTGCTGGAAAGACTGACGAGTGCATGAGTGTGCAAGTGTGTTGTAAGGAGTAAGATTGATTGCCTTAGTAGATACCGGGTGTAGTATGAATGTCATATTTAAGAATGGATGTGAGAAATTGAGGAATACGTGTGAGATTAGGAATTGTCAGGGGAAAGTAAGAGGGATTGGAAATTTAGGGGTAGCAGTGGTTGGAAGAGTGTGTGAACGGTTAGAAGTTGGGGTGTAGTGATGGATGAAAGTGATTTTTGTGTGATTGAGAGTACGAATGATAAATATGATATTTTATTGGGATGTGAGTTTTTGAAAAAATGCTTGGGATGGTGGTCCGTCCTAGTATGAATGTAATTGAATTACGTATGAAAGGGGATGTGCTTGGGGATTTGTATTTGGGAAGGATGGTAGGGTTGAGCAAAAATTGTGGAAGAGAGTGCCTGTAATTGCGACAGAGAGGGTAAAAGTGCCACATGAGATTGGAGAAGTTGTGAGTGTGAAAGTGGCATGGCCGGATAGCCTCGGGATAGCCAACAATGATAGGTGTGAGTATGTGGTTGGGGAATAGACATAAATAAATTAGTCAGGGCAAATGTGTGTGTATATGATGGGGTTTTGAACATGGGAGATCCGAGGGTATATATAATGTCATTGCCGAGTGTCAGGAAGAAGCGAGTCCGAGGAATATGTGAGGAGATTGCGTGGGAATATTATGTACGTTGGTGAATGTGGATGATGAGAGGTAAGTGAAGGTACGGCAGGTGATGACAGGTGATTTGAAAGGAGTTAATGATTGGACGTATGAGGAGTTGAAGGAAAGAGTAAAGGTAGATGAAAATGTAAGTGATAACGTAAGAGAACGATTGAGGAGAATGTTGTGGGATAGGCGGGGGCATTGAGTCGTGGAGACGAGGATTTTGGGGATCGAAGCTTCCCTGAATTTAAAATAGTTCTGGAAGACGACACCCCCATATATCAGCGTCCCGACATTTTTCTCCATCTATCAATCGTGAGATAGAGGAGCAGTGTGAGGAGCTTGAGAGGGTGGGAGTGATTGAAAGGAGTACGAGCGCCTGGAATAGCCCCATTGTACCGGCGATACGTAAGCCAGATGGAAGTTTGCGAATGTGTGTGGATTATCGGAAGGTGAATGAAGTAACTGTGAAAGAGCGATTCCCGATGAATATGGTGTCTGATTGTGTGTACAAGATGAATGGAATGAAAGTGTTTACAAAATTTGATCTGGTAAGGGCTATTACCAGATGCCTCTGGAGGAGGGGAGCAGGCATATTACGGTCTTTTCTAGTGGTTCCTGCCACTACCAGTTCCAAGATTGAGTTTCGGACTGGCTAATGCGCCTGCTGCCTTCCAAAGGGCAATGAATGTGGTTCTGGCTGGGTTTGATCGCAAGAAGGTAACTGTTTTTATAGATGACATTTTGATTATGAGTGAGACTGTAGAAGAGAATATAGAACTGCTTGAACGAGTGTTAGAAAGGTTGGAAGAAGTAGGAATAAAAGTAAAACTTGAAAAGTGTGCTTGGTTGGCTGGGAGGTGGAATTCCTAGGGCATATGGTGAGTGAAAGAGGTGTAAGGAAGAGTGATAAGTTCGTGAATAAGGTATGAGGAATTTCCACGTCCCGGACCCGTCGTGAGTTGAAAGGATTTTTAGGTTTAATTGAGTTTGGAAGGAAGTTTATAAAAAAGATTGTTCAGGGATCGGGAAACCACTTACTGAATGGACGGGAAGAGAAATTGTGTAAGATTGAAATGGGATGAGCGGATGATCAAGCGTTCGAGAGATTGAAAGAGGAGGCTGCAAGAGAAGTGACGTTGGCTTTCCCGGACTATAGTGAGAATGCGAATAAACTAGAACTGTATACGGATGCAAGTAAATATAATATGGGAGGATGCTTGGTACAAATGCAGAAGGCGAATGGGGAGAACAATTGAGAGTAATTGCGTATGTGAGCAAGGCGTTTGGAAAGGCAGAGTTGAAATATTCGGTGATTGAAAAGGAATTGGCTGCAATAAGGTTTTGTGTGAAAGCGTTGAAAGTATTTTTTGTATGGGGTAGATTTTGTGATACGGACGGACCATCGACCGCTAGTATATATGGTTAAAAAGGAGAGTGTGAATGCTAGAATTGCGAGAACGATAGAGGATTTGAATGAGTTTAGTTTTAAGGTAGAGTATGTACAAGGTAGACAGAATATTGTTGCAGATGCTATGTCGCGTATGTGGACTGAACGAGATGATAGGGTTAGGAGCGACTGGGACCCGGACCAAGTACCTGTAGGATTTGTGGTAAAAGCAACAGTATGTAGGGGAGAATCGAGTGTGGGAATGTCTGTTTGGGGGTTGAGTAATTTGGAAACAAATGGGTTGATTGACGGAGTACCTGCAAGCATGAACGAGTTACGTGAAAAGGTGATGAATGAGATGCCGGAAGGAGGAGTGCGAGGAAGGAAGGGAATTAGATGAGGAGGAAAAGTTAGTGAAAGTGTTGTTGGTAGTGGGTGAAATGTTTAAAATTACAGTACGATTGTTCTTTGGATGGAATAGGCCGGTGGAGTATAAAGGAAGGGTGAATGAAAATGGTACGAATGTGATTTTAAATGTTCACTGTGGAAAGGATACTTGTAGCTGGCTGGTTAAGAAAGGTGATTGTGGGAAAATGAGGGAATAAGGGGTAGGGTTGAGGATATCGTTGAAGATGAATGCGATGAGGATGGTTGTGAGGAAGCTAAGCAGGTGAATGTAGCCGTGAGAGCGTGTATGCATGAAGCGAAAGGTAAATTAGTAACGAATGTAGTGGTGGATCAGAATAAATATTGTAGTTTGGTAGACACGGGAGCACAAGTGTCGTTAGTGAGTAGTACAGTAGTTAGTGAATTGGAAAGGTGCGATTGGGATATAAAAGAAAATCAACGAGTGTAAGGATACATGGTTTGGGACAAGGGAGTGTGTTAGTATGGGAGGAGGTACAATTAAAAATTCAGTTAGGGGATTTGAAATAATACATAATTTTGTAGTCATGGATGAGAATGATATGCCAACATGTTTTTATTAGGAATTGATTTTATGAGAATGCATGATATAAGTGTGGATGTCGGGAGGGGAATTTTAGGAAAGGGCGGCAGGGAAATAACGAAGGTTAAAGGAGGGGATGTGTCTAAAACTAGTTTTGTAGGTATGGTAGATATTGCAAGGAGTGAAAATGATTTGTTGAGTGAAGAGGAAATTAAGCAGATGCACAATCAGTGCATGAAAATAAATATGTTAAGAGAGTGTGTGTTAGGGGTGTAAGAGTAGGAAGTTGGCCGTCTGAGTTAGAAGTGTATAAGCGAAGTGCTAAGAGATTTGTTGTATGTAAAGGTATAGTTTATTTTTGCATCAGGAAGGAATATGGGATGGGGAAGTGTATGTGCCAGTATTTTCGGAAGACGCAGCCGTGGGTATGTGTTTATTGGTGCATAATAGGTTTGGGCATCTGGGGAAAAATAAATTATGGGAATGTATGAGAGAGAGATTGTATGTGCCTGGATTGAGTAAAATTTGTGCGGATGTAGCGATTACGTGTGCGGACTGTCAGAAGGGTAAGTATCAAAGTGTGCATGCGAATCCACCTGTGTTGCGATTGCAGATGAAAGAGTTATTTGAGATGGTTGTGATTGATTGTGTGTCGTTGCCTGTGACTGCTAGAGGACATGTGGGAATGGTTGTAATGGTAGATCATTTGAGTAAGTTTGCATATGCGGTAGATTTAGGATTCGGACAACAAAAAGAGTGAGACTGTAGCGAGAATGGTGGGTCAAGTGATGTTGCCAATGTGTGTGTGCAAGCCGAGAATGTTGAGTGACAATGGGCCTGAATTTGTTGGATGGGAGTTTGAGCAAATGTTGCGTGATTGGGGCATAGAACATGTGTACTCACGCCGTATATGCCCAGTGCGAATGGATTGGCGGAACGAGCGGTGGGAACGTTGACAGAGATATTACGTATGATGAGTGAATGTGATAATGATTGGGATGTAAGCGTTGGCGGCGTTGTGGGTATACAACGCCACCGTGCATAAGGGTATTGGTATGTCTCCGTGTAAATATGTGTTAAATTTTGAAAAGATAGTGAGACCGAGATTGGGTCTATCTGAGAATGATAGGGAGGTATGGAAGAAGGCGCATGAAAGGTTTGAAAGTTACAAGGTGGGCGAGAAAGTGTTGAAAGAAGTAATCGAGAAAGGGCGGTTGAATGTAAATAAAGTTTGAAAAATTTGAGGGTCAGTATGAAGTGTTGGAAGTTGGTCCCAGTGGGCTTAGTTATGTTGTAGGGGAAGTATGTGTAGATGGTAGTGTGAGAGAAAATGAAGCGCATCACAACCAATTGCGTAGATGGAAGGATGTACCGGGATATGTGAGAGAGAATGGGGTGTATAAATGGTTGAAATCGAATGTGGGTGAACCAAGTATGCATGAGAGCTTGTGTATGGAGGATCAGCAATTTGTTTTGATAGAGTATGGTAGAAAACGTAAGAAAGGGAAGAACGTAAGTGAACGGAATGGTCGTAAGTTGTGTGATAGGGTGTGAGTGCCAAAGTGGAAATGAGTGATAAAGCGTGAAGGAACACCTCCTTAATATTTTGGATGAATGGGATGGTATGAATAGAACGTATAGCATATGCGGGTTTGATATAACTGAGTTGACTGAACGTGTAGGGGTAAGTGAACGGTTGGAGGTGAGCGAAAGTGTAAGAGTAAGAGAGCGTAGCAGTGATAAACGAGTGATTGAAAGCATGAATGAATCGTTGCAAGAATTGGAAAGGTCAATGAGCGAATGGGATGGGTTAGTTGAAGAATTGGGGAGGTATTTGGGAACGAGTTAGAGGGTATAGATGAGATTGTGGATGAAATTGAGAGTGGGAATAGTGAAGAAGATAGCGTGAATCTGAGAGAGAGAATGGAGAAGATGTGGATTTGAATGTTGCTAGAAAGAGAATGATTCTGAGAGAATGATTGCGGGCCCGCGAACGCGATCTAGAGGACCTGCTAGTGAGCATCCGTGGGTGTTGCGTAAGGCGATTTGAATGCAGTGTGGAAGGTATCAGTTGGGAAATGCTAAAGGGGGAGAATTATAGAGGGATGAATAAATTTGTTTTTATTTAGCATTTCCCAACGTTTTGTGAGAGAGAGAGAGAGAGAGAGAGAGAGAGAGAGAGAGAGAGAGAGAGAGAGAGAGAGAGTGTAATTGTCGTTAGTGAGTGCTTGGTTGTTGGAAGAGGGATGAGGTCGTTAGTTTGTTTACGGCGCTGTCTGTCTGTGGAATATATGTGAGGATTTTTCGGTTTTTGGAGGCAGTTTTGAGTCAGAGCTGGTGCCGGTCAGTCGTTTTGGTCTAAAACAGTTTGTAAGTGTGCTGATGCAGAGTTGTTGTTTTCCTTGTTAGTGTGCTGTTCTTGTTGCTGTATGTTCGTGAGTCGTGTGTTTTTCTGTTTTGGTTTGGTTTGTGTGGTTTTGTGTGCTGTGTTGGCGACCGTGGACGCCTTACTCCATCTTCCAGCAACCGAGGACCAGGGTGAGTGTTGTGTACTGTTTTTTTTTGTGGTTTTGAATTCCGCCACAGCCTGGTCTGCAAGGCAACAGTGGCACCTGACTGCCATCTCTGAATTCGGTTGCACCATCAACTACGTCCCAGGCAAGAAAAATCCAGTGGCTGATGCTCTGTCAAGAATAGAGATCCATTCCCTTCACCTCAGCATCGACTACGAAGACCTCGCGAGGGAACAAGCAGTGGATCTAGAGACGGCGGACTACAGGATGGCAGTGACAGCTCTCAAATGGGAAGACGTGCCCTTAGCAAACTCGGACACAACTCTCCTCTACGACACCAGCACAGGCTGCCCACGCCCCCTGGTGCCCACATCAAGGAGAAAACAAGTGTTTGACATTGTCCATGGTCTCTCCCATCCATCGGGGAGCACAATGGCATGCCTCATGACTGAGAACTTCGTCTGGCACGGCATCAACAAGGATGTCCACCAGTGGGCAAGGAGCTGCATCCTGTGCCAGACAAGCAAAACATCCTGGCATGCTGAATCTGGGATTGGTGATTTTCCCCAGCCTCGTCAGTGGTTCAGCCACATCCACATCGACGTTGTCAGGCCCCTTCCGCAGTCAGCGGGAGCCAGATACCTCCTGACAATCATAGACCACTCCACCTGCTGGCCTGAAGCAACCCCCATGGATGAAGCATCAACAACATCATGCGCAGAGGCCCCCCTCTCCAGTTGGATGAGCCGCTTTGGAGTGCCAGACAGCATCGCTACGGACAGGGGACCTGCCTTCCTGTCAGAGCTCTGGGTCTCCTCGGCATGCCTGACGGGTATAACTCTACACAGCACAACGACATACAACCTCGCAGTGAACAGCATGGTCAAGAGGGTGCACTGCTCTCTGAAAGCAGCTCTCATGGCACGCTGCACCGACGAGAGGTGGAAGGAACAGCTGCCCTAGGTCCTGCTGGGTCTCCGCACTGCACCGAAAGCAAATGGCGACGCTTCCCCTGCTGAGAAAGTCTACGGGGAAACACTGGCGTACCGGAGAATTCTCCTGCCGTTGGCGCCGACAACCCCCTCCCAAGGTTGAGGAAACTGACAGAGGTTCACGCCCTGCCACAGGACCTTCACCAATAGAATCATCACCTGCAGCCCACCCGCCTCACACTCCTGTATCTATGTCTTCATCAGGGTGGAAGCTCGCCACCCGCCCTTAACCAGGGCCTGAGGGGGCCCACCGAGTCATCAGGCGGGCCAGCAAAGCATTCCTCCTCGACATCCACGGGCGGGAGGACTGGATTACCATCGACAGACTGAAACCAGCATTCCTGTTAGACAGCGAAGTTTATGAAGTAGGCAGGTGACCCAGAGTTCCCCCACAACACCTGCCTGAAGGCGCACCTGCTTCCCCACCAAAGCGGTGCCCAGGGCGGCCCAGAAAATGCATCCAGCCATCCCCAGGTGTCAGCTCCACCCCATGCCCACAGTTCTCCAGAGGCAGGGGCTCACTCCGACTGTCTCAGCGCCTCCATGATTAATATTGATTCATCCAATAATTGCTCCTCTAATTATTGCTATATCATATAAGGGGGGGGGGAGTATTTGTAAAGGCGGCAAATCGCGCCTCTCTTTCCTTGTGTTTCTCTTTTCAGATGTACATTAATCACGTTATGTATTTTACCAGTGTTTATTTCAGATTCTCTGTGTACCTCATCTTATGCATCATTGTACGGCCTTTCTGCAGATATGTATATCTACCTTTTATATGCCATGTAACAAATGTACATATTTTTATGCTTGCCAGAAAACACAAATCGTGTATGGACGTGTAAAGTCCACGCTCAACGCGTTCTCTGTAATGAACATCCCATTTTCTGCGGTGCCTTCACATTCGACCTGGGTTGGCTGAACACATATTATCATCATTGTGAATTGTATATTTTATTGTCTGTTCAAGTGACCATGCATTATGTATATGTAACAGTATTTTTGTAACAGACCAGACATTGTTAATCATAATGTTTTCTGTATGTACCTGTCCTGTTTTTGTAGAGAAATAGTTTGACCTCAGGTCACATGTAAATCTTTGCACCCACAGTCTCCGCATTATACGCAGACGTCTGCACGCTGCTTTATAAGCGGATCGCTTCATCAATAAAATAGCAGTACTTGTCTTCCTGCTCATTATCTCACACCTCTCTCACAGACGTAGTGGGGGCCTTGGGTCGCCCACTACCTTTCCGTCCGCTTTTTGTCTTATAAACACCTGTCGAGAATAATAAAGAATCAGTCTTTCACTCCTGACTTTTCTTGAAGCCTCACAAGTCTCCAAACTGAGCCACTTCTCCTAAAGCTGCATTTACATCTCTGACTAATCTGATTACACAGGCTATAATTATATTCTCTCAGAGACATTTCTTCAGTTTTTCTGTGTCTACACAGTTCTTCCAGCACATCAACTATATGAAATGTTTTGTGCGGATATCTCTCAAAATTTCCCATGCCTCTTTCGCTTTGGTGCATTCGATGATATCGTCCAGATCCAAATTATCCACTCTTTGTGTGATATAACTGAGTGCATCATTATTTCTTTGAAGTTGTAGTTGCGTCCAGTCATCTTGATCTGCAGCATATCCTGGATCTATACATTCCCACCACCTTTTCTGGGTGAGCACGGCTCTAGTTCTCTTCAGACAATGAAAATAATTCGATTCATCCAGAAGTTCGTGTCTTTTTCTTTCCTTGTTGTCGCCCGCCATTTTGTGTATCTCGCTGCATTACGGCACTTTCGTAGTCGTAGGGCGTAGTACTCGATGTCGTTCGACTTCCTCCAGAGTTTTTCCCCTCACTTTCACGACACTTATCTCACTGTTCGCTCAATTTTGGCGCTCAGAGCGTATCCTGGGCTCATAACCTTTTGAAGTGGTTATGTGTTATTGTGGTATTCTTCGTTAATTCGACTGACTTTCGTCAATTCCTTTTACATTCCTTTTCCTTCGTGAGTCGGAATAACGAAAACACCGTCTTTGTTGTTTGGGTTTGATTGTCCACCTAACTACAGAGTCTACATTGTCTCGCCAACGCGAGGTGGGTTTGTTTATATTTTGGTATGCGACCATCTAACATCTCGTTCGCTGATGCCAGGCGGTACATTTGAAATCAAACAAAATATAAAAGAGACAAAACTGGGAATCATATGTTGAGACTAATATTTTAACAATCTTTGAGAATTGCCGTTGGCTCTTGAAACATGGCTGTGGTAAAAAGTTAATAAGAATTAAACTGCTTGTTGTATTACGAGCATTAACAAGTGGCCGGAATGATGCGCTATAGGAAATTTGAAAAGAATCTTGTTTTTTTTTTAAATAACCTCGACCAGAGGGATTCCAAGAATCAAGGGAATCATCAGGAAAGGGGAAGGAGATGGGAGAGGTGGTAAATGGAGATAGGGAACGTTGTTTTCTTTACATTACGAATGAATATACAAGTTTTGATTTGACTGATATATGAAATTTAAGCTGTTATGCCCAGCACTAGGACAAAGTGGTCGCAGTTAGGGGCCAAAAGGACGCTGCAACCGCTTCAGTAATGTTTACAGTGCACCACGTGAGCTGCACTGACGTTACTACCCCTTTATGGAGATATATAATTTGCTGAGGGCCAATAAGTTGGCGTTCATAAATACATTCTATACAATTTCTCACTTATTATGAATTGAAGAATGTCAATCATTTAATGTAGTGTAGCCATCATTAGGTTTTTGACATATTTATGCAATGATGAGTTCATTATCAAGTTTATAACATTTCTTTTTCAATATCGAGAGAAGTATACTGTTAATATCATGTTTCTTAATAGAGAATCACAGATTATATTTATGCCACCTACGGAATTTGTTATAGATTATTGTCATTCACAGTATTTATTAATTTTCAAGAAGAAAGTTACAGTACTTGCCAAGCAAGCTTACAAAGAACACTAAGAGCAAAATAAAAAACTTAAATAATTAACATATAACAAGCTGAGAAAACTGGAAGAGCATAGGATTAGAAAGGGCCAGAGTAGAAGCATCTGAATTACCGAGAGAGGAGTTAGCAGAAAATTCAAATCCGTGAATTCCCAAGTAAAGGGGATCCGAAAATATGAATAAGACAATGTAGGAGAGAGTAGTGTATCCTCGGGCACCAGCACTTTGTTGGTGCTTAATCCAACACCGAAAACAGTGTGTGTGATTTAGCGTGTTGCGAGTTACAGTTTCAGAACTTCAATAGTATATCTTTTAAGAAGATCCCTGGTTACGCCTCCAAATAGCATTACTGAACACCCTAGAATAGACCCTCCGTCTATTACGGCAACGTCAAATGCTGCGCAATTACGCTACTCATTACGTTATTTATAGAGTGGTATTGACACGTTGTAAGTTCTTTAAAGCGCGAACTACTATTTACAGACTTTCCCAGTGCCTTCCTGAATTATCTTTCTGTTACCACCTTTAGCGGGGCCATGTTTAATGACGGACATGATTCTGATTGCCTAAAGTAATTTGGCTTTTTATTTCTTGCCGTTCTGGTGCATTCGCCATCATTACCTGTCCCAAATTTATCTAATCATGACTACTGCCACTGTTATTACTACAGATACTATCACTATCCCTTTTTTTATCTGAGGAGTTAAAAGACTGAAATGCAGTCTCGATGTAACCGAACACTTGCTGTACGCGCAAAAGACAAACATGCACCCATACACACACACATATATGTATATATATATATATATATATATATATATATATATATATATATATATATATATATATATATATATATATATATATATATATATATATGTTACAGTCAACATATGTAATCAGTCATTACGCATAATGACTGAAATTTCAGTCATCACACGTAATGCACTTGGGGACATTTGATCCCAGGAGCTAGTACTAAACACGGCGAAACAGTGAGTAACCTACACTGTTTCGCCGGGTTTAGTACTAGTCCCTGAAATAGTCAAATATAAAATGTTTAGTACTAGCTCCTGGGGATCAAATGTCCTAAGTGCATTACGCGTGATGACTGAAATTTCAGTCATTACGCGTAATGACTTATTACACGTGTTGACTGTAATTATTATATATATATATATATATATATATATATATATATATATATATATATATATATATATATATATATATATATATATTTATATAAATGGATGTAGGTATGTATACATGTAGGGGAGACCGGGGATAGTTGTTACCCGTGGCAAGATGTTATCTTTAGTTTTCTAGAGCAGCACCTGCTAGTCATTACACCAAGTGGCTGCCTCCTCCCACTTCAAATTCCTCCTGTGTAAGTACTAAAACGACTTCAGCACCTGGTGGGCTGTTTTGCTCATTCGTTTTTGAAAGTGAGAGGCCGAAGTAAATTTTTGGAAGCTTGAATTTTTCTTCCTTTTTACCGACAGTATCAAGGAACGTTTTCAAGTTTACACATATGCAATCTGTTTATAATTGGCTATGAAATGGAGCTGTAGTTGTATTAGTAAGTAAAGCCTTTAGGGACTGCTGGTTATAACTGAAAAATGGGAAAAAGTGAGAGAGAGAGAGAGAGAGAGAGAGAGAGAGAGAGAGAGAGAGAGAGAGAGAGAGAGAGAGAGAGAGAGAGAGAGAGTCTATCTGTTGTCATTCAGAGCTATGTATTAGTAGTAATAACAGTGGCAGTAGTCATGATTAGATAAATTTAGGACAGGAAATGATAGAATACACCAGAACAGCAAGAAATAGAGTCCGATTACTTGATGATAATCAGAATTATATATAATATATATATATATTATATATATATATATATATATATATATATATATATATATATATATATATATATATATATATATATATATATATATATAATTTGTGTGTGTTTATTACTGGTACTTAAGAATGTGTCCTACAGTGAATCAGAACCTAGAAAAGAGAACTGTAGTGAGTACAGACGTAAACTGAGAAAATAAAAGTACACCAATAAGTAAATGTAGTTACAAAAGGTAAAAACATAAAAAAATGAAAGCCTACACAGAAACCGCCAAGTGACTTTAAGAAAATAGTAAGGGAGCACTTCGTTTAAAGGTAGCATTACAGCTATTCTTAAAGTAATGACTTCTAGAGTGCTACGCAGGGTCAGTGAAACCAATAAAAGGCCTTGGGTTCTAAGATTCTATGGCACGAGCAGAAAATGGATGCCGGCGTTTTGTAAAGTAGCACGCAGTAACTAAGAGGCACGGCCCTCACTGCCATCATGTGAATTCCCTAATGAAATAGAGACTGTGGAAGGTAAGAATAATCTTGCAATGAGGGTTTCAGTTCTAATTAGAACTGTAAGGAAAGCCACTCATACGCAGACAAAGCAAGGCCTCTGAAGTTTGAGGAATTATCAACACCACTTCTGCAGACACTGAGAGCCTTACGAGCAGTACTTAGTGTTCTGGCGATGCGATTTCTAGTGAATATTATGATATTTCCTCAACCATTTTTCAAACATTTTCTTGAGAGTCATTGCTTATGAAAATTTCATCATCGTCATTTTATTGCCGAGATAAACTTTAAACAGGCATACATGCTTCGGCCTCCTCGGAAAAAAGTTCTTTAGCTGGTTCTTAAACTTTAGCCTCATTTGATACACTCACGTGACTCCGTCAACGGAACTTCGAATTCTGTACTATAAACTGCAACAATAATTTTATTTTTACTTACCTCAATTGTTCTTTTTGATGATGTCTTTTCTATCCGTTAAACTTTCTTTTCAAACATCTACACACATAAAAACTCATGAACTTTCTCATATAGGAGCCCTTCTGCCATTTTTTTCCAGTATCTCCTTTCTCAGAACTATTTATTACTTCTTACCTTTGTAATTATATCTTCTTTTATAAAATAAGAGCACAGCTACCTTGATCTGGCTTAACTTGATAAAAGGAACGTGCGCACGCATGTATGTTTGTGTGGATGAGACAGGAGATTCAATCGAAATGGCCACGCGCCCACTTCTGAGCTATGTCATCGGGTATTTAAAGTATAGCATACCTTATATTGGTTCTTTTGTACTTTTCATAAGAAATAATAATATAATGACATTATTACTTATCCCTTATGACAAAATACTTTTGCAAGTGTTATGCAGTGAATAAGTATGAGATTCACTGATCGGGATTATGAAAGAGAGAGAGAGAGAGACACGATGTTGATAGTTTAAAATGATGAGTCATGGGACCAAGTAAATTGAAGACTAACCATAACAAACCTCCAAGATGTGGGAAAGGAAGGAGGAGTTAGAGGATAGGTTATGAAGCGAAAAGGTCAGCAAAATTGACCTGATTTGTCCTTGCCAAAAGTGGGAGTTAAGATTGAACCATTAAGAGTAAAGTAGACGTCCTCAAGGAGGCGGAGTTTTATTCAACATAGGTCCAGAGTTCATTCTGATCAATTTTTAGCCAGAGTTACTTGAAAACCAAATTGGGTAGGATTGTGTCACTCGCTCCTCTCTTAACATCAAGAAATTTCTAAGTCCAGTGTGGCTGGCCGTGTGAAATAGTTTGTGTAATAAAACTTATGAAAAACCGTGCCGGTGAATACTTACCCCCTCCTGAAATTTAGAAAATATTAATAGACAATTTCAACCTAACTTACCGAGTCCCCTGCGTTACTATCAAGTGAAAGTCAACAGAAGAGAGTCATTCATATGTGGTGCAACGCAATACAAAGAAATACTGCATCGCATAACATAAAATTTGGTGGCAGTTTCGGAGGATTTCGCCCAGCGCACATTTGAAAAACATTAAAGTTCACGGCCCTAGAGAAATTTACAGAGACTGAGCAGTGACGGCGCTGAAACTAACTCTCAATTTAACATCGCAAATAATCTCAAGACGGTCTTCAGCACTAGAAACACCAATACAACATCAACACTGTAGCAGAAGGGAAACGAAGCAGAACGAAATATTCAAGAAGCAGTGAATCTTTTTTGCGTCGATCGGAATGAAAAATTGACAGCGGTAAAATCTGCCTAGTTTGAAACTTCCGAACATTCGCATAAGATCAACCAGAAATTCAGTTTAATAATTATATATGACCATAATAAGAACAATAGTAATAATCACGGCATAGATCAGCGGTGATTTTATAAGAAAACGAAATTTACGAAAGAAAGAATCAGCAACTCGCCCTATACTACGCCGATCGCAGAAGCGGAGAAGACCAAAACAAACAGTGTTGGCGGACGTATGAAAGTCGCTTATATCTACGTCAGTTCAGTGAACTTTTCTATCGTGTACGGACTTAAATACACGAAATTCCAAAATTTTTGGTCGCTAAAAGGAGACTTAGCGAAAAGTAGCGGTAGCAGAGCAGTGACGACGACGGCGACGAATGAGAGCGGAAGACGGCGACGAAAGAGAGTGAAGAATTCGGAACGGCGATAAAGTTTAGAAGTCAACGCGTTGATAACCGCCTCGGAGAAAGGAAGTAACGTCTTCAATCAACAGTTTGGAAGGATTCCAAATTTTTCTTCGCCAAATTCAGCAAGTACGGACTGGAAGTCGGCCGAGCTGTGCCGAATTATCGCTGGATGCTAACGACAAATTGCGCTCAAGTGCAATCAGCGCGATCTTCAAGTGCAAGGCGACACGAAGCTAATTGAATAGTAAACATTCATTCCTAGTATCGGGGAATTATCAAGAGAATTTTTTTCTCTGTGAATAATTAAATTTTTTTTTTTGTGTGAGTGAAATTTTATATAATTATTTTTCCCTGCAGTGCGCAAATAATTTTTTTTAACATAAATGATTTAAGTAAATTATTTTTCTTTTGAATAATATTCTGAACAATATTTCCTTATTGTTGTACGAAGGAAATAATTTTTTCTCATATTTAGTAATTTTTTTACGAAATAGAAATTTTCGTTCACTTGGTGATAGAGACAATTCTGTTTAAATTATTCTATCATGATAAATTTTTTTGTTAAACACTTGGCGCAGCATTTTGCAGTGGAACCCAAACAATTGTATACATAAATACTAATATCAGACTTTTTCAGATTGTGAGAGAGTCCTATGAAGGAATGAGTTAGGAAAAATTTGAATTTTTTGTATAGAGGATACAGTCAACTCAGCAAACATGCAATTGAAGTAAGTACCTGATTCTCAAATTTATTTTTTTTTCAATTTTTCATTCTTGGAATCATTGAATATTTTATGAATTAATATGAATAACACTTTGGACGAAGTTATCTCCCCGACTGCAACAGACAAGAAGCGAAGACCAGACTCCATATAACCTAAGACCTGTACCTGAACGACTTTCTAGACCAATTGATCCTAGTAATACTAGACCCAGACGTTCTCGTAGTCAAGGTCCCCATTTAGTTTACCGAGTGCGCCTAACCCTTCAGTTGTAACCACTAACCCAATAACTTCCATTGTACCTAGAAATCCTAACATGGCGCAAGCCACCGTAATAACCCAAGCCACTAGATTTTGTGGAACGGTAGACCCAAGTAATGTAGATAAAAGTAGATTAGAAGAATATGGTGTAAATCGATGGATAGCAGACACAGAAAGCAGAATTTCAGCTGCTGGTATCACAGATGAGAGAAAGAAAATAGATGAAGCACTCTTGTATGTTAGTATGGAACATGGTGATGCACATACAGTTCTTCATTCAGTACTTTTAGAATATTACTCTGTTTAACGAATTCAAGAAACAGTGCTTACAATTTTGGCAACCAGAAGCACAGAAAGATCCATGGTATAACATAGGAACTTTCCATCATCAGAAATATGAGGGTAATCACTTAGTTTTAGCCACTAGAGTAGAAGAAGCTATAGATAGAGTGACGACAGATATGAAAGCTTTAGGAATTGTTGTTGGAAGGAAGGATGAATTTGATGATGATGAAACAGATTTAGCTAGTATATCCAAGGTACTTAGATATATGTCATTAGGACCAATCTACGATGCTTTGGGTAAGGAAGAAAGAGTAGCCTTAAAGAAGTACTGTGATAGGAAGCCAAATGATGGAATGGTACAAACCTTGATGTACATAGAAAGGAAAGTAAAACAGAATTCATCAAGTAGTAGTGCAGATTTTACGGGGAACCGTAGCTAGTGGAAACCCAAGAAATAATAGCAATCAGTCCAATAGAAACCAATCAGGGCAAGCTAGGTCTAGGTATCAGGAAATAGAAATTCGTTTGATAGAAATGGTGGGAACAACAATAGGAGATTTAATCAATCAAATAGAAACAATCAAGGTAGGCCGCCAAATAGAGGTAACAATGGGAATACCACTGGAACTAATGGAAATAACAGTGGAAATAACAGGACTCCTGGACAGAGGGAGCTAGTCAAGGCCAAAATTCAGGGAATAATAGGCCACAGTTCAATAGGCAGAGACAAAGTTGTGGAAATTGTGGTTATAACAACCATACAACACAGAATTGTAGAAGAAACAAATGGTGTTCGAATTGCAATAAGACAGGACATTTAATCCAAAACTGTTGGTACAACAAACAGGGAAATTCTCAGGGGTCTCAAAATAACCAAAGTACTCAGCCTAATATCCAAAATACCTCCCCCAGTAACCCAAATCAAGGGGATTCTCAGTGACAATCACAGAGAGTGCAGCAGAAAGGTCCATCCTTACAGAAAGAAATAGTGACAGTGAATAAGGATGTGTCCCCAACAGACATTACTCGAAGTAATGAAATAGTGTTTTCTGTAAAGAATTTTTAATACGTGTCAGGAAGAGTTGCCTATCATACAAGTACACTTAGAAGGTGTACTGAGTTCCATATTGTTGGATACAGGCAGTACTGTAAGTATCATAGATAAAGGCACTTTAACAAAACATATAGGTTGTGAGCTTTCCCAAATGAGAGAATCCTATAGGACCATAAAGGGGATCGCTGGAAAGCAAATAAGGGCTATAGGCAATGTCAATTTAGAGATAGAAATTCTAAATAAGAAATACAGGGAAGAGTTTGTGGTGTTGAAGAGAAATATTTTCCAGCTCAAGCTCTATTTTCCTTCCAGGCTATGAAAAGATGTGGAATTACACTAGATTGTAGCAATGGAAGAGTAACTATCAAGGAAATTGATAGAGGAAATGTTTGCTCTCTTGAAGAAGAGGAACAGTTTCAGATAAACTTGATCACTTTACCTGAGACAGCCTCATCTGAAGAAGTAGACATCCAACAGATAGAAATAGAAGTTAATGCTAACCGGGTAGGACAGTGTGTAGAAATTCAATGATAGAAGAAATAGGAGAAGATAGACAAACTACTTTTTAAAAGCCTAGAAGCCACTCAGGAGGAATTCTCAGATAGCAGGTATGAACCTGATAACTCAAGTGCACGACAAGTAGATACCTCCGAAGAACTTAGTTCTTTTTCCCAACCTGACGATCCTGACACGCTAATAGATTGTAGTCACTTAATAATAAGAGAAGATACGGAAGAGAAGTATCTCAATGAGGTGTTGCTGTTAGGCAACCTAAAAATGACAGAGATAGGTTCTGTGATACTACAAGATGAAAATTCAGATGATACTGATGTCTGTTACACTGCCGATGCACAGAATGCAGAAGAGATCTGCTTAGTTAGTACTGCCGATGATAATCTTGTAAAACTCAAATTAAACAATAGCGTTATACTGCATCCACAAGGTCTGACAAAGGTTTGTCTTAGAATTGTAACAGATAAAAACCTAGGTGATACAGATGTGTTATTAGTTAATGAAGACTTACCAGACTTTGTGAAAATGGACAATTCCCTAGTAAGACTTAATGGTGGAAATTGTACGACTTATGTGTATAATTATTCTGACAAGAGACTAGAATTGCATGCCGGCATAGAATTCTGTAAGGGAATTGTGATTACTAACCCTTTACTAACCCTAAGTGAAAAGCATTTGTCTCTGTAGCTGACACAAGAGTTAAATTAGAAGGGGAAGTAAATAATACAGATTTTCCTCATTGTAGGGACAGGTTAATACAGATATTAGAGAAATATAGGAGTGTTGTAGCAGTAACAGGAGATAAGTTAGGAAGGACAGATGTCCTGCAGCACAAAATAGTCATAGAAGATGGTGCTAGACCTTTTTATATACCTAACTACAAACTTCCAATAAGTCAAAGACCCATTGTAGACGAGATGGTTGAAGAGATGAAGGAAGATGGAGTTGTAATACCTTCTCAGTCACCTTATAATTCACCTTTACTGCTAGTTCTAAAGAAAGACGGTACATGGAGGATGGTAATTGATTACCGTAAATTGAATTCCCACACCGTCCCTGATCGAATGCCAATGCCAGTCATTAATGACATGTTAGCTCAATTAGGAGGTGCCAAGGTTTTTCTAGCCTCGATTTACTGAGTGGATATTGGCAAGTTCCTCTCGATGAAGAATCCAAGCATCTCACGGCATTCAGTACTCACAAAGAACATTTGCAATTTGAGGTAATGCCATTTGGTCTTACTTCAGCTCCTTTAACGTTTGTACGTTTAATGCTGCAAATCTTGGGAGATGTTGAAGACGTATCGGTTTATCTTGATGATGTAATAATTGCTAGTAAGGATGTAGAGAGTCATTTCAAGACAATAGAATTAGTATTAGATAGGCTCAGAAAGGCCGGTTTAAAGGTAAAAATTAAGAAATGTCAGTTTCTGAAGAAATCTCTAGAATATCTAGGACATGTTATCAGTGAACATGGTTTGAAAATGCAAGAAGGAAAGATTAAGGCTATTGTAGACTATCCAGCCCCAAGAAATTTGAAGGAACTAAGAAGATTCCTAGGTATGGTAGGATATTATCGACCTTTCATAAAGGGATTTGCTACCATAGCAAAACCATTAACTGAGTTAACTAGGAAAGATGCTAGCTATGAGTGGAAAGATGAACAGGAAGCAGCGTTCAAAACACTAAAGGATATGTTGATAACAGATCCTATCCTAGTTTATCCAGACTTCGAGAAGGAATTCTACTTAGCCTGTGATGCTTCAAGTACAGGACTAGGTGCCGTCTTGATGCAAAAGGATAAAACAAGGATGAGGACTGTATACTATGCCAGTAGAGTTTTGAATGCAGCTGAAAGAAATTACAGTACAACAGAAAGGGAATGTTTGGCATTAGTCTGGGGATTACAGAAATTTAGACACATTTTGCTAGGACATAAAATTAATGTTCTTACAGATCATAAACCCATTTGTGATCTTTTCAAGAAAAGGTCTTTTACCAATAATATGAAGTTCAATAGATGGTTCGTTAGCGTATTAGAATTTGCCCCAGAATTTAGATACATACCTGGTAGATATAACACATTAGCTGACGCCTTATCTAGATCACAAGAAGAGAACGAGAAACAAATTACCACTCATAATTTCGCCTTCAGTTGTCAAATCACAGACTTAGATTTAGACAAAGTTCGTCAGGAACAACAAAAGGATTCTAGAATAAAGGAAGTAATAGGTAACCTCTTGCAAGGTGAGAAAAATTCAGAGTTTCAATTGATAGATGGGTTATTGTACAAGACTTCAGACGAACCAAATGCTTGTTCACGTTTGTACATTCCTAATACACTAATACAAGACGTTTTAGAACTAACCCATTCATACAAGTTATCAGGACATCCTGGAATTAAGAAAACATGTAGAACAATCACTAGAAACTATTTTTGGCCTCGATGTAGTGAAGATGCTACTCGATTTGTTCAGAATTGTACCTATGTAATATACATAAGGGAATGTCAACGTTAAGGCTCCTCTGAAATGTATCCTTCAGAATTAAATCCTTTTCAAGTAGTCACAATGGATTTCTTAGGTCCATTCCCGAACACCATCAGAGGAAATAAACAGATTTTAGTTTTCATTGACTATTTGACCAGATACGTAGAAATTGTTCCAACTAGAAACAGAGAAGCATCAACGGTGGCAGAAGCCTTTAAGTCTAGAATTATAACCAGACATTCATGTCCTCAAGTTTTGCTCTCAGACAATGCTGCTGAATTTACTAGTGACATTCTAACGAATTTGTGTGACTTTTATGAAATACAGAAATGTCAAATAACAGCATATAAGCCAAGCTCAAATGGAGCAGTAGAAAGAACAAATCGCAAGATAAAGGATGTTCTGAAAACATTGGTAACCCCTAGCACTGAAGACTGGGACTTGACTCTCGAAGACATACAATTTACTCTAAACAACACAGTAAATGAATCAATAGGAGAAACTCCTCATTTCCTATTGTATGGCTACCAAAAGAGAATGCCAAATTCACTTTTGGATGATGCCGCACCACCCAGACGTACGTACAACTACGAGGACTATATTGCTTGGAAGACAAGACGTACGTACGAGACCGTTAAAGTCACCAGGGCTAGATTAAAGGAGTTACATAAAAAATCTAGTAAGTATTACAATAACAAATCCACCATACCCTCGTTAAAGGTAGGACAACAAGTTTATGTACTCAATCATGTTCTTGAAGGACCTAATATTAAAGTATCACCAAAATTTCGAGGTCCATATAGAGTTTTAGAAGTTTTGAAGTTGAATAAATTCAAGTTAATGCATGAAATTACCTTGAAAGAATCCATTGTACATTGGAACCACATTAAAGTAGTTCATTCAGAACCTTGGTCGTCTACCCAGTTAAAAGATTTGTCCAATAAAGATAAGATAGATAATAAAATAGAATCTTCAATGACCCCAAGGTATAATTTGAGAAGAAGGTAATGGCAAGTGCAATGGTAAACAAATGTAGTTGATAAGATTTTTACTGCTTGATAACATTATTTCAGCAAATGGATTGTATGGTGGTTGGCAGTGAGTCAAATTGTGAACTCACTCGTACAACTAAGGAAGGGAGCCATCATCAAGGAGCATGGCAAGGTTAAGATGATACAGGACCTAGCCATTGTTAAGATCCAGACGGACTCCATTATCGATCAGAGAGAGCAGTTAGTCCAGCTGAGCAATCAGATACAGGCAGGATTACAAAGTGTCCAAGATAGAAATTTGTACGACATGCTCTCCAAGTTGCAGAGGGACATCGATAGTGTTATGCCAAGGAAAGTAGTAAAGCGATCACTCATACCCTTTATAGGTGTCGCTTTACACAATCTCTTTGGAGTGGCGACCGATGGTAATGTTGAAAGGCTAAAGGAAAGAGTGGCACAACTTGAAAATTGGGCTTCTGAGCAGGGCACTGTCTATAATAAAGTAATAGGAAATGTCAATCAAAATCAGAAAATGATCACAGTGCTGAAAGAATTTGTGAACAGTGCACTCCATAATGTTTCATCAGAAATTGCTAGAATCCATCAAACAGAAATGATGGAGCAACTGCTCATAGAAACAAGTAATTTCCTTCTGGAATACAAGGAATTACTCAATGCAATCATGATGGCAGGTAAAAACCTGCTGTCGCCTTTTCTGATAACCCCTAGTGAAATTGAAGCCATTATTCAGAAATGTGTTGTGAACAATCACTTGAAGCCACTAGTAGAAAATATAGTGGACTATTATGGCCTGATCACAGTGAAAGTGATAGCCAATCAAATTATACTAGTGATCCCTTTCAACAATCCAGACGTCAACTCATTGATGTCAGTCTATCCATTCCCAATGGTAGTAGATAATAAGTCCATTGTACTAGAAGGAACAGTTCGACACTTTGCCTTGCAGCATGATTCTTTCCTAGTGACTGAAATTCCTGAACATAAATTCAGGGAATGTGTCATGCTTAATGATGGTGTATATGTTTGTAACATTGTGAATTTCTATGAACCATTGAGTGCTCTTCATTGCCTAGATGATCTTGTAAACAACAAGAATGGTAAGAACCATTGTAAATATATACCGTTTACAGAAACTTTCAAGGCTCAAATCATTGATGATGAAATTTTTGTGTTCTCAGCAAACAGATTGAATGCTAAGATTGACTGTAAGTCAAACAAAACAGAAGTAGTTTTCATTAACGTACACTCATTTTCATCTGCTTGTGAATTGGTTATTTTACATAATTTGTATTACAAACCTACAGTCTTCGACATACAGTTTGAATTTCAGTAAAAGTGTACATCAGTTTGCAGTTATTAACGAATTTCAACTTTCAGAACTGGAATTAGAGATATTCACAAAGCTAGAAGAGGTTCATACTTTCTTTCATACATATAAGACCGAGATTTCTCCTATCATGTCATTCATAAATGTCATTCTTTTTTTACTGTTTGCTTTCATTTCTTTTATAATTGTCAGGAAATTAATATTGAATAAGCTTACCTTAATCAAAGACATGATGGACAGAATCCTTCCTAGAGAGTGATAGCGTTTACCATTGACTTGCACTTGAACATTTGATGATTGATTTTTTTACAATTTATGATTGATAACCAGAGAGTAATAGGCATTTGATATATTTACTTTGCCATAATTTTTCTGCATTTAGTTTGAGTATTTGATATATAATTCATGTTTGTATTGTTTGTGTTAGCACTATGATGCATTATAATATTTCTTGCAGTTATTGCTTGTTAATAGAAATTATTGAAATTGACGTAATTGACTATAGTCAAGTTGAGTTGGTTATCTACTTGCATTGTAGTCAATGCAGGTAGGTGACCGAGTGATGTTATGCAGTGAATAAGTATGAGATTCACTGATCGGGATTATGAAAGAGAGAGAGAGAGAGACACGATGTTGATAGTTTAAAATGATGAGTCATGGGACCAAGTAAATTGAAGACTAACCATAACAAACCTCCAAGATGTGGGAAAGGAAGGAGGAGTTAGAGGATAGGTTATGAAGCGAAAAGGTCAGCAAAATTGACCTGATTTGTCCTTGCCAAAAGTGGGAGTTAAGATTGAACCATTAAGAGTAAAGTAGACGTCCTCAAGGAGGCGGAGTTTTATTCAACATAGGTCCAGAGTTCATTCTGATCAATTTTTAGCCAGAGTTACTTGAAAACCAAATTGGGTAGGATTGTGTCACTCGCTCCTCTCTTAACATCAAGAAATTTCTAAGTCCAGTGTGGCTGGCCGTGTGAAATAGTTTTGTGTAATAAAACTTATGAAAAACCGTGCCCGGTGAATACTTACCCCCTCCTGAAATTTAGAAAATATTAATAGACAATTTCAACCTAACTTACCGAGTCCCCTGCGTTACTATCAAATGAAAGTCAACAGAAAGAGAGTCATTCATATGTGGTGCAACGCAATACAAAGAAATACTGCATCGCATAACACAAGTATTTTATACAATGTGACAAAGAAAATGCGTCAGTTCTCAGAATATCAACCTTCAGCTTCTTTTGATATGAAGATTTTTCTTTTTCTTGTTCTAACCATAAATGAAACCATAAATGACAAGAATACGAGATCAAAATGAAGTTGTGCAAGAAAAAAAAGACAAGAATTTTTATCCTTAGAGAAAAATACAACGCTGGAACAAGAGTGAATGCAATGAAGGAATAACATATATATAAAGGGGCAATAACAGTAAGGAAAATAACAATGGCAGCATTCACAGAAAACAAACAGGGGCCAAAATGTTTATTGTAAATAACTGAAGATTCAAGAACTGAGTTTTCTTTGAGTTCACATTTTGAGGAACTCTACATATCAATCTTTTGGACCCAAGGTCCTATGAAATACGAAATTCCTTTATTACCCCATCATGACAATCGGATCTTTGCCCATGCTGTAGCTGATAACAGTATGTCTGCTTCTTTTTCTTGCCGTGGTGGCCATTACGATTCGGTTGTCTCATTTCCAGCCTGAGGTTCATGACAGCCTAACTCTGCTTCGTTTTCCATGGTAATTTTCTTTAAGCTTCTGCTGTCTCCAATGAGTCCTTCAGCTTTCATGACTTTCTGGATAGGACCCACCCTCTGTCCCTCCTATTTCTTGTCTTTTTTTGGCCCTTCAGATGGCTTACCCCTATAAAAATTCAAGACTCTTTCTGGTCTTCCTTGCGCAATAAGAATTTTCTCCTTAGCTTTGGGTTCGGTGCTTCAGGATTCCTCCGATCTTTCAAAATCGAAATAGAAAAATATCTTCCGAATCAAAATAGAAAAATATCTTATTATATTTCGGACTTTCATTTCTAACAAGGAAGTATCTTCAATATAAACCCATGATGGGGATCCGTTTCACTAAAGGGAAATACTTCACCGCACAAACTCTGTTAGTTCAGGTGAAGTCAATTCATCCTTTCAACTCTCGAATATTAGGCGATGTCATACCACTTAATCTCAGCTCAAGGTATATAGCCAAACGATGGTTTTATTAAGGACAAGCAATCACTAGCCACACGACAGTCCTCGCTCAAGACAAGTTCTTTTCAGGTTTCAACACACTGAGAACTATAGCCGTCCACAGAAATGCAAGCTTAAAGGTCTGAATTCGTCTTATATCATTAAGTACAAGATTAGTTGCACTGATAGTTAAATTTTTCTCTGCACAAATCTTTGGTATGTATTTTTTTGCCACCGGTATGGGTTGAGAACCTTTAATAATACTCATAAAGTAGAGCTCACGACCACTACCATGGCAGCGAAAAAGCTAATGGAGTGAGCATCAGTTTCATTGGCTTATTTTCTGCAGGTGCTTTCACATCTGTGGATTACACGTGTCTATGGAAGTTAAGTTTTCCAATTAATATTACTGAAAGTCAAGATCAGTGTATTTTGGCAATTTCGTTTTAAAGCAATGAAACTCATGCGGGTCACCTTTCAAACGCATTTATACATGTGTACAATTAACAGTACATACGTACACATAAATACTTTTAAAATGTCGTTAAACTACAACACGTTTATTTAAAAACGTGTGCGCTTTTGTGAGTATGCACATTAAACTCCATTGCGTGGACCACGGCTTATGATGTAATCAGTCGAAATTATCCTGCCTATTAACTACGATGATTCAGCTCACTGGAATACTGTGCTAACTGACTAGCACACAGAAGACAGATATACACAGCTGCATTCTCGACGCGTATACTCTACTCAAGATATTTTTAACTAATGCACATCTGTTACGTCGACTTAACTCTACCTTAAGAATGGCGACTAACCGATCACGTAGGAGTCGTTTACTTACTCCTGCTTCAGACAAAGGGAGAACCTTCATGAAATGACTTGAAGATAAATTGTAAACTGCGAGGAATCTTACTGCCCTTTACCCACATATTATCGCAGATAGCACAAAGGCAAACCTGGTAACGATCTTTATCCTGAACCAGCTGACTAATCCGGCGATGCCCGGGAAAACTGAATGACCATCGATGAACTATCTCTCTCTCTCTTTCCCTCTTTCTCCTCCCTAACACCCTCTCTACTCTCTCTCTCTCTTCCTCTTCCTCTCACTCTCTTTCTCTCTCTCCCCCCTACCACCCCCTCTCTCTCTCTCTCTCTCTCTCTCTCTTTCCTGCTAAGATAGTTGCTTCAATTAGCTTACATTGCCCAGCATTTTTGACATTTTATATTTCACCCCTTCTCACCCCCAATTCCTATCAGGACTGAACTTGGACTTGAAAGGCCTCAGGAGTGTCACTATTCATCTCAGCGACCTCGAAAACTAGGGAATAGACACTAATATCTGTCGTTTTCGGTTATTTTTACATGTTGCCTTCCTACACCCCACCCCCTATGGTTGCCAGTGCTGTCTTACCCCCACAGTATTCTTTTCCAGATGGTTAATCATATGTATACCGAAATGAGGTATGGTAAACCCGCAGAGTTTATGTAGTTACTGAGTCTACAGGCAGAACCAGCCCGGTTTCATGGAAGCCCTTCCCACCCCCACCTGCTTTGGTGCTAGTGATGTCTTACCACCACAGTATTCTTTTCTAGATAGTAAGTCATATTTATTCCAAGTTTGGTTGAAACTGCTCAATGTGTTTCAGAGTTATGCTGGAACATAAACATACACACATACATCCCTTTCAGTTTTCTGTTAAAGACAACTATTGTACCGGCTTTGTCTGTCCATACCCACTTTATTCTGTCCACACTTTTTCTGTCTCCCCTCAGATCTTAAAAACTACTGAGGCTAGAGGGCTGCAAATTGGTATGTTGATCATCCACCCTCCAATCATCACACATACCAAATTGCAGCCCTCTAGCCTCAGTAGTTTTACTTTATTTAAGGTTAAAGTTAGCCATAATCATGCTTCTGGCAATGATATAGGATAGGCCACCACTGAGCCGTGGTTAAAGTTTCATGGGCCGCGGTTCATACAGCATTGTACCGAGACCACCGAAAGATAGCTCTATTTTTGGTGGCCTTGATTATACGCTTCAGCGGCTGTACAGAAAACTTGATTGTGCTAAAGAGACTTTGGCGTATTTTTTACTTGTTTATATATATAGATTATTCGTATCTAGTCATCCTCTGCCAAGAATTTTCGGACACCAGCAGATTGTTGCAATGAAGTTAAGTGACACTATTTACTTTATAGTGTTAATCTTTTTCATTGAATGCTTGTTTCCGGTGTCCTACCAGGGCTTATACCTATGTTGCAGATGAGGCTACTGTACCTGCCAATTTTCTTATTTTCAGTAGAATTCCCTAATGCTCTGCACTTGCATACCCATTACCTTCTTCAGACCCCCTCTCATCAAACCCTCTTTTATGAAGGTGATTCTGTAACTGACAGCCTTTTTCCTTTGTTGCTTTTAATCTCTTTCTGTCTTGCTTCAGTTTTTCTAGAACTATCAACTGTAGACAATTTTTCATCACAACTGCGAAAACTGGTGTTCGACCCAATTGTGGAAAATTCTCTTCCATTTCGCTGCTTAAGAACCATTAAAACTACCTTAAAGCAAGCCATTATATTATCATTGTTCTCATGGCTGGGGGATTTTGTGGATTAAATCAGAAGCTTTCCATTTGGTAAATGATGTACCTGTTACTCCCAATTTGAATTCACTTCAAAGGTACTGTAATGTCGCCATCCATTGTTTGTGTTACTGATATAATTTTGATTATAAATTACGAACAAGAGGGTCAGCCAATCTGACAAGTCCCTCATGACACCCATTCCAGAACTAATAGTCTGGTCCTCCTGTCACAGTGATGCTCCTGGTATCCCTGTGCTGTGCATAGACTCCTGGGCTAGTCAACTTGTATTGGTTCATTTCATCCTCTCAGTCTTTGGCCCATAATTCCTAGAGAAACTGCACCAGTCCTCTCACTGACCTTCCATAAGGTAACTTGAATTATGAAAAGCTAGTGTTAGACTGGTACTTCTCGATATGCAAAGATTACTGGTAGGCACCAATCCCGATCATTTGGTCTTTCTTGGCAAATCTCCTTCAAGACTGCCAATCCCACCACACAATCTGTTGCATCTTAGGTTAATATGAACAGCTCTTTGGTCTTACACCTCACCTCCTTCATCATTTCAGAAGTAAACTGGGTACCTCGGTTGCTAAGCATTTCCTTAGGGATTTCTACCCTGCTGAAAACTTCAAGTGACACCTCTGCAGCAAACTGTGTTTCTATTCCAGTGAGTGCCACTGCCTCTGGGTACCTTGTAGCGAAGTCCACTACTGTTAGGATATACCTGTTGCCTCTCCCCAACACTGATGCTAGTGCTGCTTGCCTGTCTCGCTAAAGTTCCACTACCAATTTCCCCCTTGAGTCTCAACACTTGATGTTCATTCTGCCTTCCGGCTTGTGCTCTCTCTCTTTCAACCTCTCCTCTTGCCTTCTGTCGTTCGGCATAGGCTAGATCTTACTGCTTATTAATAAAAACCTTCGACTCCTGAACTTCTAAACACATCTTCTTGGCCAGCTCCACAAGCTTTGCTACATCTGTTGCTGCCATGCTGAAATATACTTTAAATTTCGACAAACAAAGTCAAATCACACTCAGGCACTGCTACTGAAAATAACCCAGGAAGGTCGCCAATTTTTTTCTCATTATGTCTCTTGGCTTTATACCAGGTCTGATTAAAGCACGAAGTATATATAAATATGTAAAATGTATTTACAATACCTGAGCAACGACGTATCCAAGGAGGTAACATCATCTTCTGGCTGATGGTACTTTTAGTAGTGGTAGTCAGGGACTGTCCTACGAACAGCTCTTCTCTTGAAGCAAACACTAAAACGAAATGAAAGCCTTGTGTTCCCCATTTTATCTGAGCAAGATGTCTGGAGACTTGAGACTTGCCAAGCCTTGCTCTCGTCTTGTCTAGCCTTGCCGGTCTTTGCCTAGCTACACCAACAATGGGCTGCTGCTTATATGATCGCCTCCAGCTCTCAAAAATTCTGGCACACACACACAAATGCTTCAACATAGGGTAGATAAGCAATCTTGGTCAACTTGGCCAGCCTGGGGATATCTTGAACGAACAGGTGATGTTAAACCTCTCAGAAAATCATTACTGACAAGCTTTTAAATAAATTAAGTCTAATACCTTTAAATAAATTAATTCTACGAGAATATCCTCTAATATCTTACTGAACAACTTCACTCTCAAAAGTAAGCCTCTATACAAAATTAACATATTTAACAAAAGTTCCAGTACTTTACAGGAAATGAGAGCTTTCATCTACTCTCGAAAATGCAGTTTAGCAATGGTACTTTAAGAGGTGCGAAAGAAACAAGCAGGATAAGGTTACTACTACTTTATTCATGATCCAGACTGGCGTCACGCCGCGGAATACAATGGAAACCTCAGTGACCTGAGGTCGATAATAAATAACAATAAATACAGCAAACCCGTGCACTTTACAATGTAAGAACAGGTAGAAATGGAATTGGATACAATCTTGATGCCTGTGAAAGAAGAAACATGTGATACATTTTTGACAGCAGGTAAACAAAATATATGCATAGTTTAAATGATTGAACTTTGCGTGACCTAATGGCGTAGGGCTCAGGGATTTGTGTCCGGACCTCCGGGAGGAGCTGACAAAGGAGGAGCTCCCGCGACAGGCTTATTTCGTTTTGTTTTCTGGTGCCGTCGGTGTCTGGGAGGGTGAGGAGGTCCTTTATCATGCCCCATGACTCCATGACGCTCTGCTCCTGCCGCGGGCGGCCCGCTCGGCGACCGGCAAAGAGCATGCCTCGAGGAGGGACTTCTTCAGGAGGTGGTAGGTGAGGGGGCATGCGTTGGACACCCACGGGACAAGCTTCTTGTAGATTTCCTCCAGCAGGGCGTTAAGTACAGTATCCGCCTGCAGCACCCTGTCGGTGAGTTCTGCCATCCGGAACTGGCTCTTGACCCTGTACAGCCATGACGATGGGTTCCCCTGCATGAACGGCGGCAGTTTTAAGGTCAGGACGACCCGTGATTGTCCTGCCAGGCAGGGCCCCATGCAGGGGAGAGTGCAGGGCGCGGGCGGGGGTGTGGAGGAGCGTGAGAGCCTCGGCGCGGGGACAGGCCCGGGTGATATGGGGGCGAGGTAGACATCCGAATCCGCAAGGTTAGCAGTTAACTGAACGAGGGAAGGGATGTCCGCGTCCATACTCGCTCTTTGCCCTCTTAACTGGAGTGGGGTGCTTGCATCAAAACGCACTTGGGAGCGTGCTGTGTGAGTCCGCTAATGACGCTGGTGATTTTGCCGACGAGAGTCAGCACGCCCAAACGCTGGTTCAGCGCCGCAATTAGTCCACTAAGGGCGCGAGTAAGTTCCTGAAGCCAAGACTGAGTCGCCATATGGGTCCGCTAATGGCTTCAGGAACCACTCTGGGGTCACCACTTTAAGAGGTGCGAAAGAAAAGAGCAGGATAAGGTTACTGCTACTTTATTCATGATCCAGGCAGTTTATGTAGCAGCAGACGGGCGTCGCGCCGCGGAATACAATGGAAACCTCAGTGACCTAAGGTCGATAATAAATAACAATAAATACAGTGAACCCATGCACTTTACAATGTAAGAACAGGTAGAAATGGAATTGGATACAATCTTGATGCCTGTGAAAGAAGAAACATGTGATACATTTTTGACAGCAGGTAAACAAAATATATACATACTTTAAATGATTGAACTTTGCGTGACCTGATGCGTTAGGCGTGACTAATTGTAGGCAAAGAAAATGGGACGTCACCACAGAAAACTTGCCCAGCAGAGACTTTACAATTAACACTTTTAGCAGAGACTTCACAAATGACTTTACAGTACTAGGGAGCCCTACACAAAAGAAGTCCCTACCACATAATTTATATTTTGACAGACTCAGGCTCCATCCTTAAATAATTTATACCCCTCGTAAACTATTAACATCAGCTAATTTTTCATCCTTCTAACATGCTATTCCCACTTCCTTGTTATCTCGTTCACTTTTGTTGATCACTTTATATGCCTATTTCCAACCCTTCTGCTGCAACCAAAAGTTGTGCTGTTCTGGCCTTTGCTTCAACTGAATAATGGTCAGATAAACCTCATGCCTTTCCTCTTCTTACCATTACCTCTAGTACTTTTTTTTTTATTTCATGTACCCTGTATTAACACAATAAATCTTTTCTACGCCACTGCATCTTTTCCAGGTATAATTATGAATATTCTCCTTTGGAAGCTCCATTTTGAAAACATTTCGAGAAAACACTCTCCAATCCCATTCACCCATAAATTCTATACCCACCAACCAGACAATTTCTTTCTTATTCATTTTTCAAATAGCTAAGCTCAGATTCAGACTCATCCAGAAACTCCTACTTTCCTTCTGATACCTTCCTATTTCTGGACTTATTCGTTGGCCATACTCTAATTCTTTTCCTACAAGCTTCCTGACTCTACTTGTGCTATCCTTTCCATTACAGTACTTTATATTTCTCAGGCATTCTTTATCATTCATAGTTCTGAGCGACCTGTATTTTCATTACATCTTACTGAGTTACACATCCTCAGCTTTCTCACTGGAATTTTAAAGTGGTGAAACTAGCTCACACACACTGAGTCCCCAAGGGTACCTACCAGATGTAGGATACTTGCGCTTGATAACCAGCCATCAGTTACCTAGTATAACATAAAAATTACAATATTACTTTCTAGCTAAGAATGTAAAGAAGGCAAAAGTACAAAAACAGGCATCGATAATTTTTAGGAAAAACAATAATACAGGCTTTTCAAGGGCAATTTCATAAAAACAAAAGGTATTATTATTCTTATTTTTTCATCTAAATAATCAAAAGAAGACAACACGACAAACATAAGCGTGGATAATTTTTCAATGAAAATCTTCACTCTTATATATAACTACTCTAAACAAGAACAGAGTTTACGAATGAGTCGTCTGATCTGACCACAGGCGATAGGCATCAAGTACACAGGTACGTTGAGTTCCAAAGAGGGCTGGGGGCCACGGCTGGGGTCTGTGACCGGGAGGACTCCAGCCAAAGAATTTTCAAGGAGCTTCTTAATATGACCATATTCAATTATGTCTGTGGGACTGTTGCTTTTATTGCTTGTCTGCTGCCTCCTCAAAGTAATGTTATCTTTGACAAGATGAAAAATGGAAGGGATTAGCTTGGTGAGAACTATAGGGCATTCAAAGGAAAGCCAAAGCTAAGGAGGAGGTACCCGGGTTACTCTAGTCTGACTTTTGCATTTAATATTTGTATAATTACCTCCATTGAAAATTTATTAATACTGGAAAGGTGTAAACATTTTTTGCAGAAGGGAGTGTGCAACGGAAAGTAGGAAGCTGTCAAGGAAGAGACAATCACTCAGAGAAATTGAGTTTCATTTTTGCCTAACTTATAAAGTTAGTAATACTGGGTTATCTAGAAGGCCGAATAAAAGGGGGTTAAAAAGTAGGATGTGAGAAACTGTCACATCTAATGCACTGCCTCAAGTCAGAGGAGTTGCTAGTTGGGGTTGTGGGACATGGAGTTTGCAGCCCCATACCCTGTCTTCATTTGCAACGGATAAAAGCAGAGTTCTAAAATATTAAGCCTTAAGGTTTAGAATTAATGTACGATAACAGTTTGTTTCAGGAGAGGAAGCTGACATTTTGCCATTTAGTGGGATAGTGATGAACGGTCGATTTCACCAGGAATATGAAAGACAAAAAGATGTGGTTGTCCTTGGGGTAACTAAAAGGTAAGGATTTAGCTTTTAGTGTTAAGCAGCATCTTTGGGACAGGCGAAGGAGTAAAAATTTTTTATCCCACGTACTGTAGGGCTAAGATTGAACGAGGCCATAGAAAAAAATTGTAACAGTCAGTATTTGTGACTCCTGAGTGGAAGAGAATAAATGACGGGGAATATCGGGAAAATCTGAAGCATTACCAGGCCGAGCTCACTGATTGTGGAGACTAGTTGTGTTTGGTGATTCTGGGGCAAAGGTAGGTGAAGAGAGAGATGGAGCTGCTGGTATGTATGCATTTCAAGAATATAGGATGGTGGGGACAGTCTTGTGGAAGTGAGTTTAGGAAAGGGGCTTGATCACTGGAAATACATGGCTCCA